>NC_140588.1:1011455449-1011805449 GCF_964204655.1 Triturus cristatus
CAAAAGAGCCCTTATTCTGCTCATCCTATTGAACTCTGCGTTCAAGGTTGGAATCGCTGGCCAGATGGATATGTCGAGTCGGCCTTGCGGGGGCGGAAAAAGGACGTTATTACAGAAAACTACTTTTTGTGAAACAGTCACTATGTAAGGAATACCCACAAGCATCCCACAGCAAGCTTCACTATTTAAAAGCAAATAACTACCGTTGGCAAGCAGCTTAAAAGACGACGTTATAACTGGCATTGGAATCCCCTTTAGGACACAAGCTAAATTAGGAGCGTGTATATTGCAAGCGCCATGTAATTGTATATGTCTGCAAACAACAGAGTGATCAGGAGCGGAATTGCATTCTTCACCTTTTAAGTAAACTTCCTTGCCACCCCTCACGCATCTGTAAGTGAACGGAAGTGACCAAACTTCATGCAGAAACGCATCACCAAGTTGTTCGTATCTGCCGATAGCATAGTGTTTCATGCACGAACTAAACTTGAACAAACTGAACGGTAAAGTTACTAATCCGTGAACTAACCACACGGCTGAATTTAACTCAGCTACAGAAAAAGGTAAAGGTTCTAATTTTTCAATGTGCAGCAATGCATAAGTAGCATCTTTCATGGACATGAACTGCTGTTTTTCAGTCAAATTAAACGGAAGGATCAACGATGAAATATTAATGTAATCCCAAGGGACTTTCCCTGCCTTTAACGTTTGCAATGTCCATGCAAACTGCATAATTGAACGCAACTGATTTTGACCATGATACAACACAGATACATCATCTTGCACAATGTCTACGACAGAAGAAACAATATTATCTAATGTATAAATCCTAGAAGACAACGTATTAATACTATTATCTATCACAGCCAATACTTTTTCCATATTGGCCTGGTCAATAGCACGTAGTCTAGAAGCAGCCTCAATTTGCGACAACTTCCAAACTTCATTGTAAATAGCATAAGCCCATCGTTTAGATCTACCATTAACAGGACCCTTAATGAAATCATTCAAATCTATTTTTTCATTTAAACGTGACAAATAACTGAAGTTAACGTGGAATGTTGCAGCCATGACTGACATAACTTACCTACAGAGTAGGTAGTCACCGTGTGTGAAGATGTGAAACGAGGGTCAACCCTAAGTTGTGTATACCCCGGAGTCAAATCCAGAAATCGACGTTGACAGGAATCTGAGCTTGTTTGCCATACCAACCAACCCTCAGGATTCAATGTTGAAATATTGAAGGTGCCATTGGAAACAAGCGACTGCAACCTAGTAAGGGACAGATCTGAGTGATTTTCCCAACCAGGATAAGCACCCAGATCAGGGATCGAGGGGGAAATTAATTTTTTAGATATAGCCAATCCAAAACAGGTGGTCTGAAAAATAGATGAATTTAAAAATAAAATATGGTTAGGGATAAGACAGGCACGATGCAAAGCTTCTGTTCCTTGTACCTGCCACGGTTTAGTTCCCCAAACCGATTTAAGATCGATAGTAGCTTTCCATACGTCATAACCTCCAATAGCCAATTCCTCCATAAAGGCTTTGGAATATAATAATTTTGTGTGTGTCAGTCTGACTTTAGAAGAGGGTTCTACCGCTACCTTAAAATAACAAGCATTTACAATGCAATGGTCTCGGCATTGGTAAAGTTAGAGCTATTGGCATTGCTCGTGACATTATTTTTGTTTATGTTTTTGTTTTTAAAACATTTAAAGAAACGGCATTGTCATGAGCAATGGCAATAGCTCTAACTTTAACAATGCCGAGACCGTTGCATTGTAAATGCTTGTTTCACGGGGGGGGGGGGCTGGGCTGAATCTTTAAGCAATAGGCAGAGTGGAGCTGCAGGGGCTCTTAGAAGGGGTGAAACACCAGCGAGGCCTCATTAACATGCAAATGGTCTTTCAAAGACCTGTGATGTGCTCGGGTGCGGCTGTGTGGGCACTGGGAAGCTGTCTCATCCTGGGCTGCCACACACGAGGGGGGGGGGGGGGATGGAGCCCTTGAAGTCTAATTGGTGTTGCGCGCCTGGTCCCTGGGGACGGAGATGAGTAAGTAAAGGGGGTGGGGGGAGGAGTAGAGAGGTGGGAGTGTAGGGGCCGCCACAAGAGGGCCCTACCCCAGTTTCTGCCGCGTCCTCGGACAGCACCCCTTCATACCCTAAGCCCCGGCTTCGAGTAGCACTCACCTGCAGACACGGCTCCTCCATGAACGCGATTCCTCCACCCCAAGGCCAGGCTTCAATGCGCACTCACCTGTAGCCCCTCTTTACCCCGGCTGCAAGGTACACGCACTTGAAAGCACATCCAACGTCATACCTTCACCCCGCGTACAGGCTTAAAGGCGCACTCACCTGTAGGTGCCGCGACTCAGTGAAGCCACCCCAGCTGCAATGTGTACTCACTTGTAAACACCTCTTCCTACAACGCCATACCTCCACCCCAGACCCAGGCTTCAAGGCGCACTCACCTATAGGCTCCGCCTCCGTTCAGGTAGTTCTGCCCCGGCCCCATGCCAGGGGGGTACTGCAGGCTGGCCAGGTCGTAGCGGTGGTACTGCTGCTGGTAGGCCATTGAGTCGCACTGCATGGGGGCATAAGCGGCATTGTGTGCCCAGGTGTAGGGCTCCATGCGCGGGCTGCCCCCGGGCCCGTGGCCCATCATGGCCCCGGAGGACAGCGCGTACTTGGCCGAGTCCTTCTTGAGGGCAGCCTCGCTCTTGCGCCGGGGCTTGTACTTGTAGTCCGGGTAATCCTTCATGTGCGTGGCCCGCAGGCGCTTGGCTTCGTCTATAAAGGGCCTCTTCTGGTGGCAAGGGCGAGTGAGGTCCTGGCGAAGGCGCAGAGACCCGGAGGAAGTGCGGAAGCGAACGAGGGGTTGGAAGCGGGCGAGGTGAGGGCCAGGAACACCACAGCCTTTCTCCGAGGCAAAACAGAAATGCCTCGGAGAAAGGCAGCGTCATTTTCGGATTCGGGGGCGTGTTTTGCTGTTATCTCCTCCTTGAGACTTCTTGCAAAAAACACGCCCCCCGATCCGAAAAGGACGGGGCCTAATCTGAATGACTGACCTCTTCTCCAATGGCTGGCCAGCATTCAAGAGGCCAGCCAATGGAGAACAGGGGAGAAGAGGGGCGGGTTCAAGCCCCTCTTCTCCAAGTCATTAAATCTCGGAGCTAGACTGCGCAAGCGCAGCCTTCGCAGCCGAGACCTAAAAAGACTCAGGGGTTGACACACTAAAATCGGAAAAGTATGTGAATTTTTTCAATAAAGTGGCAGAGCTGCCAGGCATAGGGACAGGACAATGTTCCCATTGTGTGAAATTAACAAAATTTCTGAAAGTATTTGCTCTGTGTAGGAAATGTGTGCCATAATGTTGAAAACAAAACTGCTCCTCATAGTTTGCAGTATTTAAATACAGATCTTCAGCATCAAATGCAGCATAATATTTTAAATCAGAAAACAGTGCTTCTATTGCTTGTACATCCCAATCATCTGAGCGGATGTTTTGTTTAACTACATCACCCATAGAAACACGAAAAACAGTTGGCACATTAATAACTTCGGTGAGACCATGAATTTGAAAGTTCACTGCATCCCATGCAATCCCATCACGTACAGGCCAGGCGGTGATGTTCACAAATGTCTGGTCTCTTTTCATGATGTGTGATGAGGAATGGGGGGCCAAAGTTCCATCAATTAATTGAATTGTAGAACGCTCATTCAGGTAGTGTCCATTGATAAGTCTAAAAAACACTACCACAAAGCCAATTGTCATGAATAAAAAAATACAAATCAGCACCAACCAGATGTAAGTCCAAGGTGCAACCAAAAAATGTCTCTTGAACCAGGCAAAAAATATAGAGATTTTGGAAGGGACAGTGGAAGTCAATGATTCAGTTTCAAAGGAAGAATGTGACTGGGTAAGTGTTGTTGTATTTAAAAGGGGCAAAGCGACTTCTGTAGGTTAAGCATACTCAGGATCAGCGGGCAAACCACCAGCAGTAGGTGGCGGATCATTAACTGTGATCATCTCAACGGAAACCTCAGGCACGATGATAGAGGGTGGCACCACAACAGAGTTTCTCAGCATCGAAGGGCAGGAAACCGAAGGTGTCATACTATGGAGAATCGGCCACCCTGTGTAGCTTGACATTTTCAATTGAAATGTACCTTTTTTTTTTTTCCAACCAGGAAGTGGTGGTAAAACAACTGTACATGTACCCAATACACCAAGCACCGGGACCAAACTCCTTCTTGTTCTCCACCTTCTCACGGACCAGATCACCAACTCGAGGCAGCCAGCCGACCACCGGAATCAGGAGCACTTCTTCAGATGTAGAGGGCACGTGTTCCTTTGCTAGAGTGTCTCTTGCTTCTTGTAGATTCTGTAATACAGCACAGTGGTCATCGAGGTCAAAAGGCGCGGCAGCCGCCGCCATGTCTAGACCATCAAGGTCCGGAACAAACATTCTCACTCCAAAGAGCATCATGTATGGGGTCCTCCCACCCAGAGACCTTCTAGGGAGATTATTAAGTGCACGTTGGACGTCATACAAGTGGGCAAGCCAGTTCCGGCCTGTACCTAACACCTTGGCTGTCAATGATTGCTTTAGGTCACGGTTCATCCGTTCCACAACACTATTGCCCTCAGGCCGGTATGGAGACGAAAATTTGACTTGGACCCCCAAACTTCTCATAGCCTCTTTGTAAGCCTTAGAGGCGAACGCCGGGCCCTGATCAGAGTGTAAGGTACCACTCGCAAAACTCCCTACAAAGACACGCAATGCTTTGATGACACTCCTGGCATCAGCACTCCTTTGTGGCCACACCCACAGAAAACGTGTGCACGAATCTACTGCAACCAAGATGTACTTGTACGCAGTATCAGAGGTAAAAGGACCGCAGTGATCTAAATAAACACACGCTAGTGGTTGATTAGATATATGCAGCTGCGTCGGAGGTGGAAGCGCAACAGAAGAAGGTTTGATCTGCTGGCAAATGTCACAATTAAGTACATAAGCCCGCGCTTGTTTATACAAACCGTACCACCAGTAACGTTGCTGCAAAAGAGAGACAGTTGCTGACACTCCAGCATGCGCAGACGCAACACCTTCGTGGGCAGCTGTTAACAGATTTGGTCTACAGTCCGCGTTGGGAATCAATCTATCACCAACGTCGTTAATCCTCACTAATGGGACTTTATCAGGACTTAAGTGATAATGGTATCGAGAAGGGAAACCTCTAGGGAAGTTTGTCCCTGTCTCTGATGCCGCAATAGCTGCTAAGATGTCTGCATCTATCTTAGATTTTGATCTTGTAACTGCTGCTACTAAATATGTCGCCACTGCTGTTTTAGCTGCCTCGTCAGCCAAACTGTTACCGACAGCATGGACACCAACTCGTTGGTGACCAAGAGAGTGAATTACATCCACAAGTGGCAAACTCCCTTTGAGTTCTGACACTCGAGCCCAAATTGTTTTATGCTTTACTGAGCAACCTTTGGAGTCACGAAAACCATTCATAATCCAAAAAAGTATATTGTCGTTGTAAGATTGAACACAATAGTAAGAGTCACTCACTACAAGAGTAGTGACTCTGTGATCAGCAAACTCAAGTGCAAGAACCAGAGCACGAAGCTCCGCCAGTTGCGCGGTACAATCACCTAATGACTGCGTATGCACTGCATCAGATTTGAACTCTCCATTCACGAAAGTACCGACTACAATTGCGCAAGCCGCTGAATAAGCGTGCCTTGATCCAGTTGCGGGTTGCGCCGACCCGTCTGTGTATATGACACAATGGTATTCCTCGATAGGGCGCAATGACTGTGGAGCTGGATGAACGAATTCATACTCCAAACTCTCCTGAGTCTGCAACGCAGCGTCAAAGATGTATTCGCCGTCGGGCGAAGCTAAGGAGGTCGCCCATTGTATCCACCTTGGATGCAAAGCCTTAGAATTTGGTACTCTAGCTTTAGTGACTGCTTCAAGAGCAGGAAATGGTGTTACCACCAGCATGCGTTTTCCTTGTGATAGCGCACGTTCTTTCAGGATTGCCATCTGAACTGCTGTCAAGACTTTTTCAACAGTGGAAAATCGCAGCTCAGCCGAAGTGTACAGATGAGATTTGTAAGCAATGGGGACTGTGTCACCCTCATTGAACGTTAAGTACGTGAAACCTTCCGCGCCTGGAACAATTCTAATGACCAGGTTGGTGTGGTTGTCACGAGTTTTTAAATATTTAGCTGTAAGAAGATCTGTTTGCAAAGTATATAATGCCAACGTGTGCTCTGGCAGCCAGCAAGATCTGGTATAAGTTGGTTGTATCAAGGCATAAAGCGTCTTGATACGCTGGGCATAATCAGGAATGTAGGATCGACCGAAATTCAGAAAACCCAGCAAGGATTGTAGTTTTTTCAATGTCGTAGGGATACGAAGGTTTGCGCATTTCTCAAGGAACTGCGGTGCCAAGCCTCGACCTTCATTATTGAGTTCGTACCCCAAGAACAACACTGTAAACTCAGCAATGTGCGACTTCTTAAAGTTAAACTTGTAACCGAAGTCTGCAAACATAGTCACTATGTTATCCACACGAGCAAGGTGTGGAAGCAACTCGTCGTCTGTCAGATAGATGTCGTCGACATACGAGTATGCTTCCGGGTCTACCATCTCTAAGAGAGAGACCACGCGAGCGGCAAAAACTCCAGGGCTGTTTTTATAGCCCATCGGGAGCCTCTTGAACAATTTTTGTTTGCCACCCGAGGTGAATGCTGTCCACTCATAACTAAGAGGGGCCAGATTATGGCAATAAAAGCCATTGGATAAGTCGAGCGTAGTTTTGAAACGTTTTCTCACAAGACTATCTACGAGAGCCGAACTATGAGTATTTTGTACCGCACACGTCCGGCAATGTGAGTTTAAATGCCGGTAATCCAAAACTAGGCGGTACGATCAGTCAGGCTTCGTTACAGTGAATAAAGGATTATTCATGGGTGACACACATGTCTCAATTACTCCTTGATATTCCAAATGTTCAAGGATTGACGCGACGTGAGGTCTAGCCTCGCGACGCATGGGATATTGGGGTTGAGGCTGGGGATCGGATCGCAATGGAATCTCGTGATTGGGAGAACATTTATCCCAGCCAACCTGATTACGATATAACGCAGTCGCAAGCACCTGTGCCCACTCCCCGGCCAACCTAGTAGACTCCTCCGTGGGCACTGCGTGCCCAAAGGAAGGAAGTATATCTTCCTCGCCCCTAGGGGCGTCCAAAATGAAAGCCGGAGGCCAATCTTTCTCCGCCAAAAGAATATCATATGTGGTGGTAAGATTATCCCCAAAAAAACCTTTAATTTTGCGTTGTATGTCACCCTCAATATTAAGGACTATTTCAAATAATCTTTCTGGGGGGGCTACGCGAGTATCAGCAGTTTCAACTGTCACATATATGTCAGTTGCTGTCGCCTCCAGAAATGGACGCAATGCTTCCCGCACTACTGTAACCTCCGCCGCGCTGTCTAGCAGCGTTAGTGCCCGTGTCAGGTTCCGAAGCTGTGTCCTGACCATCTGAGGCATATCTCGCAGAGATAGCAGCAACTTTCTTTTTCTGAAACGGTGGACGTGGTCTGGCAGCGTCTTCTTGCTTGCCTTTACCGTCAGTCTGGCGGGGCTGTTCTCGACCTTGAGTGCCCCGTCCTCTTCCTCGATCTCCACCACCAGAGTGCGAAGTCGATGTTTCCTGTGAAGAACGAGGAGAGCGTTGTTCAGAAACCTGAAACCTATCAGGTGACTTAATACGAGTACGATCGCGCAAATCATAAGTGCGTTCACTATACGACTGAACTGGTGAGGCAGGACGAGAAACCTGTTTCTGTTGCTGCTTCTCTTGTTTTTTGGCTCGCCAACTTTGTTTAGGAAAGTTGGGCTTTTCGTCTTTTGTAGACGAACTCACCTTAGTTTGTTGCACTACATCTGGAATTTTGATGGTGGGTTTTACACCTAAGGCACTACGTCCAACCATCCTGTAGGCTTTCGCAATAATTTTTGCGAATTGCCGAGTCTTGTCTTCATCAGCCAGAAGCTCCAGCATATTGCCAACTTGGAACTGCATGGCATCTCCTTTGAGGTTGCCCATTACCATGGAACAAACCACATCGAAACTGTCGACGAGCCTCATTCCCAACTCAATAGCTGCCTCCGCACCATGACTTTCTTGAACTTTCTTGATGACGGAGGGTAGTACAGCCATAGACGGAGTGCCGTAGCACTTCGTATATGTCGCAGCAAAGATCTTGCCCCAATTGTCACAATCAACAAGCTCAGGGACCAGGTCTTTCGGCAAAGTAATGGTGAGTATCCTGTGTTTATCCACAGGTGTAGTGTTTGGAAACACTGCTTCTAATTGATCAAATTTTTCTGCAAGCCAGTAAGGAAATTCATCCTTACTGAGGGGGCGCTTGCCGACAACCGCGTTAACCATAACAGGGCTTATCACCACCGCGTGATGGCGATCCGCCCCGTGTCCAGCAACCGCAGGTGCTCCCACCTGAACCGTGCGTGACACATACTGCACTAAAGCCCTATGGACCGTAATCAGGGCTGTGTGTAGCGTTCGTAAATCACCCACGCCTATCGTCATGTAGCGTGGGTGTGGAGCATATCCGGCCAGTACCGGCCATGTAGCCCCTGCAATTGACAACGGGCCCATTCTCGCCGATACGACCTCATGGGGGAGGGCGCCATTAAACCAAATTGTATGCTGCCAGGCAGAAATAGGAATTTCTAGAGTCCGATATGGGGCATAAGCCGCAGGAACAGCCGAGGCTGTATATTCGTGGAACAAATTATCGTCTGTATCCACCTCCGCAAAGGTCACCCATGAGTAAAACAACTCATACGGGTAGGTGGTATCAGCACTGACCACAAAAACAACAGACATTCCGTCATCAGGTACCCCATACGCCCTCAAATTAGCGCGCAGAGGAACCCTACTATGAGCGGGAATATTAACCGCCATAAGGACTCCCTAAAGAATAACAACGATTTACACAGTAGCACTTGGGCTCAAAAATTATAACCTTTTTCAAGCTTGATAGAACCTTTAGTCTAAACCTAGGTAGGTTAAACCGTCACTCAAGTTTTCCGGAAACGAGAGTGAGGGTTGTTGTGGACTAAAATCAGCACTACTAAAGCGTCTCAGACGTTAAGACCAAACGTTAGGTGCGCCATGTTGCAGGGATTCTGCTTTTGCACAGAACTATGCGCAGGAGACCAGGACCTCAGAGAATTGTGGTGTACCAGAAAACTCCCCTCAGAACCCAGAACCCCTTATCCGACTAGCTTAGTATCTCATTCGTTAACCTAGATCTAGCTAGGTGGTCCCAATGTATAGACAAACCAGAACAAGCGACTTAGATATTTCTCAGGAGTGGTGGGAATCCGAAATACCTGTTCGTACTTATTTTTTAGTCCACAACATAATAATACAGACACGGTAAAGTTTAAAGAGTTTATTTCATAAACCTTGCGTCCTAAGATGCAGTACTTTGGCTAACACTAGCAGACTAACAATACAGATCAGAATCATTAGCATTATTATAATACCATATAGAATGAAAGGAGCAATCATACTATTAATGACAGTGGTATACGGCCACACTCCTTTCACTATAATCTAATACATTATTATTATTAGACTATTAGAAGGTCTCTTAGGCTAACAGGGGGGACCCCATACCGTATAGATCAGCTTAGTAGAATCACATCAAAGGATCAGCTCTCACTGCATGCATCAGCTCTTCTTGTTCGAATGAATGTAAAACCAAACTGTTCTGCAATATTAAAGACGCTCGTCCTTCAAATATTGGCAGCTGTATGCATGATATGTCTAACAAGTGGTACGATCAATCTAAAATACAACACTCTGTACCTTCTAGTGACCCAGACGCGTTCTTTGCATGATGTACAGACCAAGGGCACATTTCACGGTTAAGAATGTGAAACAACAGTTTGTTATCCTGTAAGGCAAAGTCGAGTCAGCATTTCTAAAATGAATAACACATAACAACAGTGTCGTGTGCAGCGCAGCAGAAACGACAAGCTTGCTTGTTAACTATGATCTTGGTTATGCTAACTTAGTGTTGTAAATAGGGCGTGGCTTCATCCATCTCACACCCTATTTATCGGCAGCCATGTTCTTAATATCTGCTCAGTTAGGGTCCGCTGGATGACTTTCAAGTTTCCGAGGTGGTCAGGACTTAAGGTTCCTTTTAGATTGTTTTGCATCTCAGTTCCTGATTGGAATGATGTTGTGTTACCCTTGGGCCTTTGTCACTGGGTTGTTGAACATTGCATTGCCCCTTCAAAGCCATGCACTGGTGGTATCCTAACAATTATGGCTCTTTTATCAGATTCAGTTTCTGCAAACATACACTCTCCCTGCGCTACCACTGACCGTCTTGATGGGACAAGAGATATTCAAAGACCAGAGTCAGAACACTTTGCCATCTTAATTTTCCTGGTGCTCTAATATGTCATGATTCATAACCTGTAGCGTTGTTACACTTACTCTACATAAGCTTAAGCTCGTCTGAGCCCTTTCACCAACACAACAGCATCAATGTTACCTAGGGCATAGCCTAAGATCAAACAACTATCCTACTATCACACCTTTAGGCTTTATCGAGCACATTTGCCAATTTACATCCCCTTATGTCTGTACTGTGGTTAACAAATATTCCATAAGAGACACTAACTGCTATTGAAGAAATAAAGGGGAATACAACATAAAGGTCCACTAGGAGTTTGGCATCCATCAAACAATAATTGGAAGGTAGCTGATACTGTACTACTTAGTATGCAATCGGTTCTTTTTCTTCATGGTTTTATCTTATTACCCAAAGAACTAAGAGGTGGTTGACCTCTGTTACCTTCTCCCCTAAAGACATGGTAGGGGCGCCAACAAACACCGACTGCCACATTCATCAACAGAAGGAATTGCGATTCCTAAATCGCTTAAATCGCTATTTTTAAGGAATCGCTACTTACGAATCGCTGTTCCTTATGCATGCAGAAATCGCAAAATAAATTGCAAATCGCAAAATAAATTGCAAATCCCAAACATTATCCAATAGCAATTCGCAAATTGCGAATCGCTATTAGGTAATGTCACTTTATTCATTCCTATGGGCCTACAGGCCCATAGGAATGAATGGGAATGCTTTCGCACATTGCGATTACCAAATTGGTAATCGCAAATTGCGAATGCAATTCCAAGGGTGCCGGGGGCCATAGGCCCACTGATGCACCCCCCAAAAAGGGTAAGTATGCACATGTGCAGCACACACATGCCCTAAGGGCTTGTGTGCGCTGCACACCACTTTCTATTGTGCATTTTTCAAAGCATGCGCAAATTACCATGAACTTCAAGTTGATGGTAATTAGCGTTTCCTAAATGCACAGTTTGCATTTAGGAAAGGTTTGATGCATCACAATTTGGGAAGGGCAAATTGCAATTCCCTAAATGCAATCGCAATTTAGGTAATCACAATAAATTGTGATGACCTAATTTGAGAATTCGAAGCCTTTGAGGCATCGGAAAAAGCCTTTTTCTGGTCGTAAACAGGCCGATTCTGCGAATGGGCCTGTTTGGGACCGGAAAAAAGCTTGATGCATGTGGCTCCTTGTCCCTTACAATGGCATGTATTTACCATCAAAGTATTCCACCAGCATCCTTTTATGGTGAGAAGCTAGCATTATGATGAAGCATGCGAGCCTGCCATGCTTTTTAGGTCTCACCTGCGTTGCAGCGCGCAAGCGCTGCTTCGCCTTGGCGAGATGTATTGTCGTCGCTTTCGTGTCCGGCTTCTCTGTAAGGGGGGTTGGTGTCCGCCCTGTTGGCATTAGGCCCTGCCCACCTGGACTGGAGATTTTGCTCGTGCACGGCGTCTCTTCCAGACATGCGTGTTTATATATGCATCGCGGTTTCACTTAAGGTGAAAGCACGATGCATATATAAACAAGCGGCAGACACGCGCGATAGCAGCAGGAGATTTTGCTCGTGCACGCTCGTGCATGGCGTCTCTCCAGACACACGTGTTTATATATGCATCGCGCTTTCACTTAAGGTGAAAGCACGATGCATATATAAACAAGCGGCAGACACGTGCGATAGCAGGAGATTTCGCTCGTGCATGGCGTCTCTTCCAGACACGCGTGTTTATATATGCATCGCGCTTTTACTTAAGGTGAAAGCGCGATGCATATATAAAGAAGCGGCAGACTCGCGCGATAGCAGCAGGAGATTTCGCTCGTGCATGGCGTCTCTTCCAGACACGCGTGTTTATATATGCATCGCGCTTTCACTTAAGATGAAAGCACGATGCATATATAAACAAGCGCAGACACGCACGATAGCAGCAGGAAAGTAGGCTGGTGGCAACTAGCGCGCTGTAGGGTGAGGGGCACACAGCCACGCTTTAAAGTCTTGTAATGCAAAAATACACAAAAAGACATCCTTTGATAAACTTGGATCACAACACTGCACAAAGCATGTCATGTTACTGTACTTTTGCTAGATCCGGAGAAGCTGCCAGTGAGACTGAGACCTTCCTTGGCGCCTGCTCCAGTGCCGGTGAGACAAGACCTTCCTAGGCACCCACTCCAGTGCTGACACAATCCTCATCATACCTGACTCTGACGCACAGCCACAAGGCAGTTGTCCAATGCCACGTCTGGTGCTGACAGAGGACATTCTCCTCAGAGCGGAGCCAGTGCCTTTTTCCTGGATAGGCCTGGAGAGAGAGATGTTTGGGAGGGATCTATGGACCCTTATGAAGAAGACCCAGTTTAAGAGTACAACTTGTACGAGGGACTGGTTGAGGCCAGTGCTTTACACACCGCACCCGACACTGGGGTGGTTTCCCCTCCTACTGTGGCTACTTAGGAGGTAGCCTCTTTTGCGGTTTGCAGGGCTGCAGAGGTCCTGGAATTTCAGCTGTACTCAGTGGCAGCCAAGACTAACGTCTTGACAGAGGTACTTCAATGGGGAGTCACCCCCTAAAAGCCTTTACTCCCATTTAATGAAGCCCTTACGGGTGCCCTCCTGGGGGCGTGGTCCAAGCCCTGAACCGAGGCGCCTGTGAATTGGATGATTGCCTGTCGCCATCGCACCTTTCCTGGGGATTCCAAATGTCCCTACCCCAGGATCCCAACCCAGAGGGCTTGGTCGTCCAAGCCTCCTCATCCTGGCGCATTTCCAACCACTCCACTGGATAGGGTATCCAAGAGGCAGGGCACTTTCGGTAAGAGATTGTTCTCTTCCACCAGCCTGACACTGCGGTTGATAAACACTGCGTGCCTATTGTGCCGTTATTCCCATACACTGTGGGATTCGGTTGCACAAGTGCTGTCTATGGTCCTGGCAGAAGCCCGGGCCGTACTCTCTCGGGCAGTGGCAGATGGGAAAGAATCGGCAAAATTCTCAATCAGATGTGGACTTAACATGTCCTCCTCACGATATAGAGGGGTTTTATGGTCAGTGATGTTGCACCCCACGCCTGGCTGAGGACATCTGATTTTTCAGGGGATGTCCAGGATTCCCTCATGATGCCTCTCGCCTATTTAGAGTCAAACAGGATTCAGCGTTGTAGAACTTCAAGGACAGCAGAGCTACTGCCAGGTCTTTGAGCTTGTTTATGGCCCCTCTTCAACCACCACGTCCTTCTTTTGTGGCTACAGAAGGGGACTCCAGCCACGGGCATACTCTCCCAATCACAACAGTAAGCAGCTTCCCAGCCTTTTTGTAGCCAAAGGTGTGGATCACACAGACCACGTGAGAGGCGGTCAGGCCAGTCCACCACCCCTCTGCCCTCACACCATCATGGGCACCTAGTTTGTGGTAGGATACTCTTATCACCTTCTCTACTGGTGGTCAGTAACATCAAACCAATGGGCACTACAGATAGTCCAAATGGGCAACTCCCTCCCCTTTATGACACCCCGTCCACCCAGACCACCCACTTACCATTGACCGACGGAGAACCATCTCCCCTTCCATTGTCAAGAAGTGCAGGCTATTGGCCAAGGGAGCCATAGAGAGGGTGCCAGCATCAGAAGTAGGTCGTGGTTGCCATTCTCACTACTTTCTGGTGGCAAAAAAGGAGAGAGGACTTCGTCCTATCCTAGATCTGCATCTTCTCAATCTCATCTTGAAGAAGGACAAATTCAAAATGTTCATGCTTGCTTAAGTTTTGTCTGCCCTGGAGCCAGGGAACTGGATGGTAGTGTTGGACTTGCAGGAAACTTATTTCCACACCCAAGTTCTGCCGGCTCACAGATGCTATCTGCGGTTCATGGTGAGCCACAAACACTTGAAGTTCACTGTGCAACCCTTCAGCCTTTAGCAGTGCCTCATCGGGTGTTCACTAAGGTGAAGGCGGGGATCAGGGATTTCAGTATTCTAGAGGTACTGCGCATTGCACTACCGGCACAGGCAATGCCTAGCCAAATGACTCCACTTACCGGGGTGCAGATGTACTGCTCAAACGTTTTCCTGATCCAGTCTGACGCCTGGGGGTAGTCTCTACCAGATAATGCGTTACTGAAGGTAAGTAACTTGTTCTTTTAACAATTAGAGACTCACACTAAGTTGCAGTTAAGAGTTCCAAGGGGTTTCAAGAGGCAAGATGTCCATATCCTTTTGACACTTAAGTGTTTACGAATTTAGCTGGCCTGTACCCATTAACCACCAGTCCTGATCAAGGTTTTCAGTGTAAGAAGCCTACATGAAGCCTGGGAACCCACAGGACAAGGTGGCTGCCATCCTTGTTTAATTATATAAAAACGTGTCACCTGGAAACCACACATCGTAGAAGTGATCTAATGGTTCAGAGTCCAGTGTGACTGGGCATTCTCAATGAGGAGCATCCCAGAGATCCTGGACTAAAGCTTCATCTCTAGTGTATCTTTGAGGCTGAAAAAGAGGAGAAACAGGCACCCCAACCAATTTGTCCACCACATAGTCATGGACCCAGATGCACACTACCAACTGTAGGGGGCAGGTGTACAGGGCAACTGATCATGTGAGCAGTCCAGGCTCACAAATGAGGTTCACTAGTGTGTCTTGGCTCTCCGTGATGCAGTAATTTAGTTGTCTTGTGTTTCTGGTCAACGTGTAGCAAAGTAATTTGGAAAGTGCTCTAACCATTGGTCCCATATTTTCTCATGCTTCTAAGGGGATCCTCAGGATTAATAAATAAATTCCTCTTTGGCGCGGTATTCCGTACCTCTGATCCATTTATCAAGCTGGGATGCTGATGTGGCCATCCTGTATTTTGCAATGCCTCTGCCACAAGAAGGCCCATCACTGCCAGTACGCATGCATCCCCAGTCCCCTCCAATTAATGGATAAGCGCAAACAGTGCCATTTTTGGTTCAAGTGCAGTAGGATTACAAACTACTCGGGACAGTGTATTGTACACATCAGTCCATTACTGTTGAATCCTGGAGCACCATAATACTGTGTGAAAGAATGTGACTATTTTATTTTCTTCTTTTTTTTGCTCAGGAGTTCATTAGCGTTGGGACTCCTCTTAATTTCCCATATTCGATTGGGGCTGCAGTAGACTTTATGAAAGTATTTCAGCTGTATATAACCAATCATTGATGGAGGGGTTATTTGGGATGCCCAGTAATACTATTTAATGTCTGCTAAGTCAAGTCTCCTTTCATATGGTGACATTACACATTCAGTTACGGACATGTGTCAGTCCTCCCACCAAAAAGACGGCAGATTGATAAATGACTGTCCAGAGCTCTCGTACAGGTAATTCTGCGCCACATGGTGCAACTGTGGATGGGAAATACTCTTAAATAATGCACCAGAACTGTCAAAAACACAAAAAAGCAAGAGCCAGCTGCAGGCTTCCATATCCTTCCTCACTCATTTGAATAGTGGGTCAATGTTCAATTAAAAACCCATCTGCTGGTCTTTTACAATGAAAAATACCCAGATCCTTAAAAGGATCAGTTGCCCACTTGATTTTAACGGTGGCTGAGGATTTAAGGTGCCCACCTGTGACGGGTACGTATACAATTGTGACCCAGTTCACGCCAGATCTTTGGCTTATATCTGCAGCATTTCCAACAGTCTGGGTAGCGAACTATCTGGGTCTTGGACATACAAGAGCATATCATCTGCATACAGAGCCACTCTGTGCTCATGCTGACCATCCCATCTACATCCTGCCAGTTGTGCAACATGCCTAACGCTCAAATGCAAAGAGGAAAGATGATGGGGCAACTCTGCTTGGTCCTGTGCTTAACTGAGAAAAGGAGTGGAGCGGATTACTCCCTTCATTTTAACCTGAGCTTATGGAGTTTTATAAAGGATATGAACATACTTCCAGAAAAGTAGGCCGAAATGTATTCAGTCCAGGATCCGGAAAATGGACAACCTGTCTACAGAATCAAAGTCCTTCTCAAAATCCTCAGGGACCAAAGTACTGTGTCCCCTAAGGTGATCAGACTGATTGACTCGTATGCAGGCAGAGGTAGGGAGTGGCATGCGCTGTGCCCTGGCCTAATGAGTGAGGTGAGCTGAAATGAGGTGCAAGCTGTAGAAGGCTTGTCCGTTTACAATATTACTGAGATAGTGGTGTCTCGCAGGGCAGGGAGGCAGTCCGTAGAGACTCCGGGTTTAGCGCTAGTTGGTGCGGAGCCAGGAGGGAACTATATTTTGTTTAACATACTCTACTGGTAAGCTGTTAGGGCCCAGCGTTTCCCCACTGACATTGCTCTAATTGCTGTCCAGGTCTCAAAGGAGGCCCAAGCCATACTCCCTCAAGCAATTGCTGATGGGAGAGATACAGCCAAGTTCCCCCATAGGATCTGGGCTGGGCACAACGGACTTGCTGGGTGTTAGACCTGGCACCATTGGCGTGGGTCTCCCTTCCATTTTTTCACTGTTGCCTCCTATGTTTTTGCTATGTTGTTTTCTGATCTAGATGCTTTGGGCACTTTGCCACTGCTGTTTAGTATGCAGAGTGCAAGTGCTTCCTATTGTAAATTGTTGTAATGGATTAGTGACTCCATGATTGGCTTATATGATTTCCTTGTCAGACCCTAGTACAGTGCACCATGTGTGCCCAGAGCCTGTAAATAAAATGCTGCGGTAGGCTTGCAGCACTGATTGTGCCACCCACAGAAGCAGCTTGTAAAATATGGCTCAGGCCTGCCATTGCAGAGCCTGTGTGCCGTCTGGGACTGCCATGTCGACTTGGCAAGTGCACTCACTTGCCAGTCTTTAAACCTTCCCTTTTCTACATGTCAGTCACCCCTAAAGTAGGCCCAAGGGCACGGTGCATTGTATGTGAAAGGTAGGTCATGCCCTGATGTGTGTGGCATGTCCTGATAGTGAATTACAGCCAATTTAGTTTTTTCACTATTGCATGGCTATCTGTTCCCATAGGCCAGAATAGGCAGTTTGATTATAACATCTTATAATCCTAACTGACCCTAGGAACAAGATAGGAAAGTAAAGTTTAGTATGCCTGAACTCAGAATGTTAAAATACATCTTTTAGTGTGGGTGATTTTTAAATTCTGTGTTTGAAAATACCACTTTTAGAAAGTATGTATTTTCTTGCCTAACAATCCAGTATGCCTCTACTAGATTTGTGTATTCAGTGTCTGGTTTGTGAGTGACAGTGGGCTGGAGAGAGCTTTGGCTTCAGCAGTCTGATGGGGCTGGGCTGAATAGGACCTGCTTTGAATAGAGAGTAGCGGTAGATTTTCTTTCACTTGCCTGAGCCTTCATAGAATAGAGAGTAGGGGGAGGAGATTTCCTTTGAGCCTCAGCTACTTGGGTCAGGTCTGCTTTCAACAATGCTGTCTCCACCTCCTGGCAGGAAGCTGCACCATGGAGGACAGAACTGGTTTTGGCTGGGCACAGACACTCTCTGCCTTCAGAGAATAAAGGATTTTGCAGTATAAATATTGGGGCCCAGAACTTTAGATCACATCTGGGAATCAAGGCGAACCTTTGCCAAGGAGAGAAACCAAGGAAGCTGAAGGAAGAGACTGCCCCTTAGCTGTTTGCCTGCAGTGGTGTTCTGAAGTCTCAGGGACACAAAGACTTCACCACCAGCTCCCCTTGAATTCCCTTGCCGGGAATTCTACCGGCAGAGAGGTGCCTGCTGTTGTTTTGGACCCTCTAGAGACTGCGTGTCACTGGGAGCTAGAAGCGCGATGCAACAAAGAAGAAGCGTGTCGCCACCGCAGCTGTTCGCCATCGTATCGCCGAAGCGTGTCACATCACTGGAGAAGCGTGTCGCTGCCGCAGACGACGCCGTTGCATCACCAGAGAAGCGTCGCAGGGCCAGTCACAGCTCAAGATTTCACTGAGTTGACCACACGGCCGTCGGGCGTGCACTCATCGCATCCAAGTTGTCGCATTGCATCAAAGACGCCATTTTGTCACATCGCACCGGATTGTCGCATCGCACCGGATCACAGTAAGAAACAGACGCTTCGCCTCCTCTCTGGTAAGGAACAGTAGCATCGCCTGCGCTGCAGTAAGGAACAGGTGCACCGCCTCCACCGAAGTAAGGAACTGACGCATCACCTTCCCTGCGACCCTTTTGTTTGTATTGCGCGACGCATCCAAGGTACTTTGAGAGTAGTGTCACATTTACCATCTACATTGAACTAGGCTATTTCTACCATTTGAAAATCATATTTTTTAATACTGTATTTTGGATTTTTGTCATTTGGTCTTGTGTTAAGTCTAGATAAACATTACTTATTTTTCTAAACTGGTGTGGTGTCCATTTGTAGTGTTTTCACTGTATTACTGTATGTGTTCACAAATGCTTTACACACTGCCTTTGAGATCAGCCTGCCTGCTCGTGTCAAGCTACCAAAGGGGTGAGCAGGGGTTATTTTAGGAGTGTAGCCCCCTTACCCTGACCAGAAACAAGGGCCCCTACTTGGTCAAAGGTACCTACCTCTGCCAACTAAAGACCCCCATTTCTAACACTGGGCAGAACGATTTCATCGTCAGTGGGCCTTGGGGGAACATGTCCTTTGATGGCTCCTGTTTGTTTGGAGAGAAGTCTGGACTTAACGCTGGAGCAGTTTAAGGACATCAGGCAGGCTCTTGGGCCTTTCCAGGGCCCCTCACCAACCACAGTCCGCCTCCCAACCCTTTTGTGGCCTCGGAAGGGGCTTTCAACCTCGTCTTTACACACCAAGCCACCACGGCCAACAAACTGCACAATCTTTTCGTGGCAGAGAACGTGGCCCCACCGACCATTTGGGGCAGGTAGCCAGAAGTCAAGCCAGTCCACTCCTCCCCAACCCCCCAGCAGCCGCAGCCTCCTAACTCCATTATTTTGTCCTTCGATCATAATGAGCATCCAGTGTGAGTTGGGGGGGGGCCATAATATGCCATCACCTGCACCACTGGGGGTCAATAACATCCGACTGTTGGGTTTCGCTGCTCATCCAAAAGGGCTACACGCTTCCTCTCCTTCCTTTGTGACCAGCCCACCTACTTTTTGTTGTTTAAATTTTTTTATTAGGGTTTTGCATTACAATATTCCATGAGATACATCAGATATTTCACAGATGAACCACCTTTTGTGTCACTTTTAAGTATCATCCTTGTTTACAAAGGGCAATTACATTGATTGTCTAGTCCTTAGAACACATTGACATAGCTTATATCATAAATCTACTACTGTTTTGCTCCAGTGGACTGTAATGTGTTCTGCTGCGACTGAACCGTTGTGTCACATGGTAGCGAGGCTTAGCATGTCCTCTCCTCTTCTATCTGTGTATGGCTTCCCCTATAATGTGTCTGATCATCTATTCCGTTTGGTGAGTAAGTCGGCTTCAGAACTGCCGATGGGGATTTAACTGTGAACCGTGGGAAGAAAAAACCTGGGGAGGACACACATGGTGGGCAAGGAAGATCGGTTGTGGCGGGTGCGTCCTGGGGCAATCGTGGGGGGAAATGAGCAGTCGTAGGGGTGGGCGATAGACCGGGGCATCGCCTATCTCATCCAGTCGGCCCTCTTATCTGCCTATTGTACCGCTATTGTTGGGACCTGCGTGGTGGGAGATAGAGAGGGGGTGCGGGGTGGGGGCTGTGTTACTTCCGGTGTTTCCCCTGCTGTCCGCTCCTGTTTAAAGTGGATTAAGAGCTGCGCCCATTCCATAGATATTGGATGCTTACGTGTGCCCTTTACCTCTTCCTCTCTTAGGGTCTCTTCCTCTGCTGCCCCCCACTTGAGCAGTGCCCCCGCCCAAGCTGCCTCCGAAGGCCCAGTAGGGGCTCTCCAATGCATGGCTATATTCCTCTTTGCTAAGAGGATGGCGAAGGATGCAAATCTCCATTGTAATTTTGCAGATTTATTTTTCCGGAAGATCCCCAGGGTGCATGCTTCCCATGTGTAAATGTTCGGGAGATTGACCGTTGTTTGGAGTGTATGATGTACCCTGTCCCAATATAGCTGTATGGAGGGGCAAACCCAGAACATGTGCTTAAAGTCCGCTTCTGGCGTTTGGCAGCGGGGACACGTGAATTGCGTATCGGGGTAAAACCGGTGTAGCTTATCCGGTGTGAGATACGCCCGGTGTAGGATATTGAGCTGTATGTTTTTGAATCGCGCGTTTCTGGATACCTTTTTGGGATATTCCAAAGCTTGACGCCACTCCGTATCGTGGAATGCCCGACCTACGTCGTCCTCCCACGCCTGTCGGAGTCTGTCCAGGGAGACATCCGTCAGTTCCCGGATCGCTTTGTAATGTCAAGTGATTAAGTGCTTACCCGCACCCATTCGTAGTATCGTGTGTAGCACTGGGTGTGTCGGGGGCTCCCCATCCCGAAGGTTCCAGTACTGGCGACCACTGTCTAAGAGTTGTCTGTGCCGCAAAAACTGTCCTTGTGGGAGGTCATACCACTCGACCATCTGGGCATAGGTCTTCAGTTGCCCTTCATGAAACAGCGCCTCCATCTGTTACGTCATGATCGGTCCATACCCGAAGGGCTCCTGCGGTGTAGTATTCACTCCGGGGGAATCCCACCAGGGGGAGCAGCGGAGAGTATAATGGTCGTCCCTTTGACATACGGTGCACCCGCATCATACACTTGCGGGCTATAGAAACCTCTAGCGGGTGTGTGCGCGCCGGTTTAGTGCCTGGCAGTAACATTTGTCTGATAGCGGGGAGGGGTATTCTGCCATCTTCGGTTATTGTTTCTCCCACGTGCCTTTCTGCTGTCCAGTGGGACAGCCATTGGAGTTGCGCCGCGAGGAAATATGATTCGAATGATGGAGCTCCCAGGCCTCCGCCAGTCGTGGGCAGATACAACGTGCGCAGTGCTATTTTATGACGACTGCCGCCCCAAATCAGAGCTGCTAGCAGCGCGTCTAGTTCCTGAAAAAAGGACCGTGGTGGCATTATCGGGAGATTTGCGAAGTAATAGAGCATTCTCGGAACCATAATCATTTTTGCTATGGCTACACGCCCAATGGGTGGCAATGGTAACGTCTTCCAGAAGCCCACCACCGTTCGTAAGCTCGCTAGCGCTTTGCGATGGTTGCCCTCATAAAGATACCCGGGAGAGTGGTACAGCCGCACTCCCAGATATCTGGGGGCCGTCGCGTTCCAAGTCAGTGTCTGGGTGCCCACCGTGATCTCCAGGGGCGCCAGATGGGCGCTGAGAGGAAAGATCGTCGATTTCCACCAATTTACCTTAAGTCCCGAGGCCTCTCCAAACTCCTATAACGTTGTCCAGATTGGAGTGAGATCGTCCGAAATGTCACGAACATAGATCAGGAGATCATCTGCGTATAGTGACACGCAATGGATTGTATCTGCTATGGGAATCCCCCACGCCTCCCCCTCCCGTCGCAATCTTATGGCCAGAGGTTCCATCGCCAGAGCGAAAAGGAGAGGGGAAAGGGGGCACCCCTGCCTGGTCCCTCGTGCCACCGGGAATGGGGCTGATATAAGTTTGACGACTCGTACCCTACAGGTGAGGTCTCTATAGAGGAGCTGAGTATATGCCATGAGCGTGGGGCCGACGTTTATTCTCCGGAGGACCGCGAACAGATAGGGCCACAATAAGGTATCAAACGCTTTCTCTAGATCCAGGATCAGGCACGCTGCTCGCGGGAATCGATCTTTTGCTCTGTCTTGAATATGAAACAGTCTACGTAAGTTATGTGAGGTATTGCGTCAGGGAACAAACCCACACTTGTCAGGGTGCACTAAAGCCGGAAGGATTTGATGTAGCGATCAGCTAAGATTTTCCCTAGAATTTTGCAGTCTGCATTTAAGAGCGTTATCGGCCTGTAGGAGGCTGGGAGTATGGGATCTCTGTGCGGCTTCAGGAATGTCACCAGGATTGATGTCCGGAGCGATTCCGGGAGCATCTCTCCGGCTAATGCCTCCTCGTATATGGAAGCCAACCGAGGCGCCATCTGGGCCACAAACGTGCTATAATACTCGAGTGGAAAGCCGTCCATTCCTGGCACCTTCTTGCGCGCTAACGACCTGATCGCATTTGTTACGCCTGCGGGTGTGACCTTCCCGTCCAATTCCTTCCTGTCAGCGAGGGAGATTTTGGGCATGGGCGATGGGCCTAGAAACCGGGATAGTTCTCGTGGCATCTCAGTCTGTGGGGTTCGGTATATTTCCGCGTAGTAGTCATGAAATATGCGTAATGTGTCAATTTGGGAGTGTTTGGGCTGTCCATCTGTGTCTATAAGTTCTGTGATGGGGTGTGGCGCTGTGTCCTGTTTGACTAACCAAGCCAGGAGTGACCCTGTTCTATTTCCCTCCCGGTGTGTTTTAGCCGCAGAAGTGCGAAAGTTGTATTTGCGCAAGTCTCGCATCTTTTCAGCGTGGGAGGATTTTGCTGCAAACAGTTGCGCTAGTGTGGCTTTCCCTTGGTCTATGCTTTTCGACAGTTCCGCCAATTTAGTCTCTGCATTTTGCAAGGCACTTTCCAGTACTCTCCTCACCCCCACCACCTGTTGGATGCAGTGTCCCCTGGCGCTGACTTTAAACGCGTCCCATTCTATTGATCTGGAGGATGCCGTGCCATCGTTCCGTAGAAAGTATTCCTGAATATATTCCCCATGGATTCGGCGGAATACCAGGTCAGTGAGGCATTCTTGGGGTAGCTTCCACGTTGGGACTGGGGGATGGGGCTGTCGCCATCCAAGGATCACTGTGTGCGCATCGTGATCCGACACTATCCTGCCCAAATAGTCCGCTTGCTGTACTTTGTTTAGAAGTACCGCGGAGCACAGAAACCTGTCGAGCCTGACTCTTAAATTGTGTGGGATGGAGTGAAAGGAGTAGAGTCTAGTGGTTGGGTTCCGAGCCCTCCAGGCATCCATCAGTGCCCATCTATCCGCCCATCTTCGGAAGCGTTCAGCTTGTTTGTATGCCGGTGAGTGTATCTGTGGGGGATGCGATCTGTCTAGGTGTATATCTAGTGTGCAATTGTAGTCTCCCCCTAGGAGCCACGAGGTCGACGTATGGTGCGCCAATACGCTTGAGAGTCTATCCCAGTATTGCTCTTGCTCTACATTGGGGGCGTATATACTTCCTATGAGTAGCGGTTGACCCTCTAATAGCCCTGTCAGCAGTGCATACCGCCCTTCTTTGTCTATTAGTCGTGTTTGCTCTTTGAAAGGCACCCCTGGCCTAATCCATATAAGTGCACCTCTGGCGAATGCGAAATACGAAGTGGCGCAGATAATGCCCCGCCATTTTTTGTGCAGACGGTCCACCTCCCCTGCTGTCAGGTGTGTCTCTTGTAGGAAGGCTACTTGGGCCTGCTGTCTCTTAATGTATGCGTAGATAGAGTACCGCTTGCGGGCTGTGTGCATCCCCTGACATTCAGCGTGATAAATTTTATGTCTGTGTTAGGGGTTCTGTAGGACATGTAGTGTGAGGTTGGAGCAGTGTATTCTTGATGTACATCGCCCCTTTAACCCGTCGTACCCACCCTACCACCCGCCACTCACCGTTTACAATTAATCTGCATTGTCCATTTCCGCCTCCTCGCCCACTTGAGGATACGTGGGGGATAAACGAAAGGGGAGGGGGGGTAAACTGAAACACTGGGGAACAGTCCCAATTCAAAGGACCTATCGCTTGAGGCGATACGTCCAAACTGGTTGTCATATGTAGACTTTAGTTCGTTACTGGGGGGGGTGGTGGCTTAGTTTCTTCCCGGCTCCCGCCGTTGTGGCCGCTCGTTTGTTGCTGATACCGAAAATGTGCCTGCTAGCGCCATGTCTGTACTTAGTCATCCGTGTCCGGCTGGAATATTGTTCACTGTTACCATGGTTGCAGCTCGCCTGGACAGTCCCGACCCCGTGCCGTCAAGCCCGGATGCCACTCCGCCTGTATCCACCCCAGGCCGGGGCCGTGTCGCTTCCCCTGCACATCTCAGATGATTGTTGTCCCATTATATCAGTTTGTCTGCTGTCTGGGGGGGGTCACTATTGGAGGCGTCACCGAGCCCCCTCGAGACATGGGTGTATCACTGCCTTCTTCTTCCGAACTGAACAAGTGCGGGCCTCTTTCCATGTCCGACCCCCTCTCCGCGGGGCTCAACGTAGCCACCACCTGTAGTGCTTTCCTGCGTTCTGTTATGATTTGCGCGAGGTCTGGGGAGCTGGTAGTGGCTGCGCTGGACCGCGCACTGAGCTGCGTGAGGGTGACCTTTCGGAATCGGCGTCCCGAGCGTCCGGGCGGTCGAGCCGCTTGTTGGTTGGTGTCGTCCCTAGGGTGCCGTATGCGTTGCTCCACCCAGGTTTCCGCATCCCTTGGGTCTGTAAAAAAGTGAGTCGTGCCATCGTATATGATTTTGAGTCTGGCAGGGAAGAGGAGAGCAAACTGTATGTTCTTTAGGCGCATGGCGCGCTTAACTGCGAGGAAGGTGGCCCTTTGTTGTTGGACAGCACGCAAATAGTTCGGGAACAGCATGACCTGTTTGTCTTCTACTTGTAGTCGTCCATGCTGCCTGGCTGCACGGAGAATGGTGTCTCTGTCATGATAATGTAGGAGCTTCAACAGGAATGGGCGAGGGGGCAGGCCCGGCGGTGGTCTGCATGCCGGGACCCTGTGGGCCTTCTCTACCGAGAAGTAGGGGGTTAAATCTTTTGCGGGCGTGAATGTTGTTATCCAGGAGGTGATGTATTTGATCGGATCCGTCCCCTCTGCCCCCTCTGGCAGATTCATAATTCGGATATTGCTCCTTCGGGAGCGCCCCTCTAAATCGTCCGTCTTGGTTTCCAATGCCTTTATCCGTGATTGCAGGTCTTTCATAACATTGTGTTGTTGTTTCATCTGCGGTTCCATTGTTTGGATCGTTTGTTCACTCTTAGCGACCTTATCCGCCAATTTTCTATGGTCGTCACGGAGAATATTGAGGTCTGTGGCCAGTTCACCAAACTTGCTCTCCATCGTCACTCTTGAGTGGCCGCGAGGACCTGGTCCAGTTTCCTGGACATGGGGTCTTCACTGGTGGGCTCCTCTCTTGACCGGGTCACAACAGGTGTTGAGGGAGTCGCTTTTTGTTGTTCCGGGGCGTGTGACGCCCCCACCGTGCGCTGCCGGCCCATGGTGGGGGGGGGGGGGGGTTCTTTCCTTCTCTTGCAGTGATCAGCGCCCAGCGACCCCTATCTCCAATCCCAGATCCACGGGCTGCTGTGGGGCGAGCGCGTCCCCCCGGAGATCTCCGACTCTCCCTGGGCAGTTACGGTCATTCTTCGCCGCTCCTAGGGGTCCTTCGTGAAATACTCTCCCACCGTTCGTGTAACCCACTGTGCGGCCGTCTCCGTGGCACCGTCCACCGCAGGCTCCCTTGATGCGTCTCACCTCCTCTCCCGAGACCCAACTATGGGGAGAGCAACTGGCGACAGCCCAGCGACCCACCCCTGTGCCAGGACCCGATGTCCACGTCCGAGAGGCGATCCGGGGCCCGATGAGGTCACAGCCGTCCAGGCGGGGCTCAGTCCCGCCGATGAAGCTGCGTCAGATTGGATCCTTGACGGCGGGGCGCTTAGCCTGCGGTCGCGGGCGTCGATGATGGGTCGCTCTCGACCACGCTGCTGGCCAATCAGACTAGTGCACGCCCCGGTCCCCGCCGCCACACAGTAAGGGTCTCCAGGGCGGGGGGGGGCCTATATGCTGTCACCTTGGCCTCTCGCCCCGGGGTGTAAAGGGTGGCAGCCGGTGTCTCGATCACTGTTTTTACCCCCTACACACTGCAAGTCCCAGCGCTGAGCGCCTCCACGATGAGAGGTCCCACCTCTCGGCACCGTCCAGGTCCCGCACGGGACCTCCTCGCCTCAATGGATGCGTGGGCAGGGGGGGTTGGCTGCAGCTCCTCTACTCAAACTGCCTCCTTCACCGTGAGGCGCATGGCGGATAGGGTATAGGGTCGCTCTCTTCCTCCCCGTGGGGTCCTGAGGGCAGGGTCCGACCAATAATCGCTGCGCTCTCACCATTGTTATTTACCGACGGTGGTGGTTCCTCCGTCCTGGTCCGCTATGGTGTCATCGGGGGACAGGTGCTGGTCTGTATCCGGGTTGCCCCCGGTAATTACAGGGGCTCTGATTACGTGCAGGGCTGAAGCGGCTGGATAACGGTCCTGTGACTCGCAGCTCGTCCCTCCGTGCAGGTCACGTGTTCTGGCCCGCCGGGCCCAGTGTTGACACGGCTGCAGCGCCGGTCTGGTGGCTTGTAATTCGTCCCACCTCCCGTTCCGCCAATTCTCCGGGTAGGTGTTGCCTGGGAGGGGGATCCTATGCCGACACTCCTAATTGCCACAGTCCATGTCTCATGGCCCAATGCTCATTGGGGGGGCCGTCCCCCAGCGCCCTGGTGTGCGGAGATGTCCACTCCCTCGGAGGTCAGTCGGGGCACCGCTTCGTCCGTCTCCGAAGCCCCCGGCTACCGCTTTGTCGTTTTCGCCCTCTGACAGCACTAGTCCTGCACCAGGATGTAGTTGCTCCCTCCGTTACTTCAGAGGGCAGCGCCAGTATGCTGCGAGTGTGCCACTTTGTCCAGCGGTCTCGGGGGAACCTCCGCCTGGCGCCCCAGCGGTGCCGGCGAAGCCCGCCCCGGGGGTCCCGGGCCTACCGGAGCCGTCGCCGCATCTTCCAGGCCCGGTACTGTTCGTTATGAGGCCGACAGGTGCATGGGGCAGGTATTAGTGGCGCTTGCATGGGCCACCGGTCGAAGCCTCAGGGAGAAGAGTCCGCCATCTTGGCTGGCTCGGCCACGACCCCTCCAGCCCACCTACTTAAGACAAGCTGACGGAGGACCACCTCTCCTTGGTCCATCAGGAAGTGTTAGCGCTCTTGGCAAAGGGAGCTATAGAGAAGGTGCCGGCATCAGAAGTAGGCCGTGGTTGCTATTCCCACTACTTGCTGGTGCCCAAGAAGGATGCTTCGTCCTATCCTAGACCTTTGCTATCTCAATCTTTTCCTGTAGAAGGAGAAATTCGAGATGCTCTCGCTTGCGCAGATTCAGTGTGCCCTGCACCCAGGAGACTGTATAGTTCCTTTACTTGCAGAATGCATATTTTCACATACCCGTCCTCCCTGCCCACAGGCATTACCTGTTCACAGTTGGCCAAGAGCACTTTCAGTATGCAATGCTACCCTTTGGACTTACCAGTGCCCCTCAGGTGTTAACAAAAGTGAGGCGGTGGTCCCAACTCGCCTCCAGAGATCAGGGATTCCAGTCTTCCCTTACCTTGACGATTGAAGGCAGGGTTGCCACAGTCCTCTCCCACCTCCAGACTATGGCGAACCTGACTCCCTCTCAGACGCTCCCTTTCATTAGAGCTCTTCTGGACACAGTGGAGTTTTGGGCTTATCCTCCTGAGCAGCGAGTTCAGAGTATTCAGGCTATGATACCAATGTTTGTCTATCCTGAATTTCGGTGAGAGTGACTTTGAGGTTGCTGGGCATATGAGGGCTCTGCAGTGGACCTGAAGTTCCAGTGTGCACAGCATCAGGAGAATCCCTCCTACATGGTCCAGATCTTGGATGGAACTCCAGAAGACCTTCAGTGGTGGTTTACAATCCGTGACTGGGGTGGCAGACCCCGCTCGCTTCGCCAACCAGAGCTGACTGTAGTGACAGATGCTTCCCTCCTAGGCTGGGGACAGCCATCAGGGAGAGAGGAAGATCAGAGAACTTCTTGCACCACATCAATCTACTTGCACTTCAAGCGATCTGATTTGCATTTAAAGAAATTGTATTCCTTCAATCAGAGGAAGGCTGGTACAGGTGTTCACGGACACCACTGCCATGTGGTACTGCAACAATCAGGGCAGTGTGGGGTCATGGACCTTTTGTCAAGAGATTGGAGTCTCTGGACTTGGATGGAACACCAGGGTTCAACACTTAGAGGGCTCTCTAAACGCCAGAGTGGATAAACTCAGCTGTTGATGCCTAGAGGATCATGAATGGTATCTCCATCTGGAGGTGGCGCAAGGTCTCTTCCAAGAGTGGGGAGAGCCTTGGTTAGATCTCTTCACCTCAGTCAAAAACATGCAATGTTAGCAGTTTTGCTCACTAGAGTTTCCAAGGCTACACTCGTTCGGAGACACTTTTCATCTCAAGTGGAGCTCCGGACTACTATATGCCTTTCTGTCCATACTACTCCTGTCCAGAATTCTCAAGAAAATCAGGACCGACCAGGCCCAAGTCATCCTTTTTGTTCTGGATTGGGCACAGAGAGTCTGGTATCCAGAGCTGTTGAATATAAGCACGGGTCCTCCGATCAGGCAGCATTTCCAGGACATTCTTCTGCTGAAGCAGCAGGGCAGAGTTCTGCACCCAAACCTGATCGTGCTTCACCTTAATACATGGAAATTGAGAGGCGACATTGGAGATTTCGGCAGAAGGTCAAAAGCTGTCAACTGTTATCTTTGCAGCCAGGTGTCCATCCACCAAGACGATGTACACCTGCTGTTGGAGCATGTTCAAGGTATGGTGTACAGATAAAAATGTTGCCCCTCTATCTTCACCCCTTTCCCAGGTTTTGTTTATTCTTACATTAGCCCAGCGGGGCTCTGTTTTGGGCACATTAAAAGGTTGTCTTTCTGCCATCTCAGCATTTCTGAGGTTGCAAGATCGGCCATCCATTTTCAAGTCTCGTACTATACATAGTTTCTTAAAGGTCTTCCACTTGTGTTCCCACCAGCACCTTTTGTTATTAAGCAGTGGAACCTTTACCTAGTTCTCACATTTTTGATGTGTGCTCCATTCGAGCCACTACATACCTGTCTACTCAGACTTCTTACACTAAAATCATCACTCCAACCTATCTTTTACTCCTCTAAAGAAGAGGAGAGACTCTATTGACTGGACCCAAAAAGTGCGTTGTCATTCTACCTTGACCACAGAAAAGAGTTCCAGGTGGACAATAACTCTTCCTAGGGTATGTATGTTGGAGCAAAGCAAGGAAAGGTGGTTTCCTGATGGATAGTGCTCGTTAGCTCAGAGTTCCTGCCCTGGATATCTGTCAGGCAGCAATGTGGACTTCCTTGTACACATTTATTAAGTACTACTGCCTGGACTGTCAGGTCAGGCCTGACAGTGTCTTTGCCTGTTCGGTCTTACAGGACTTTTTTTTTGTCTAATCCGTATCTCAGCCCCACCTCCGGGGAGGTATTGCTTGGGTGTCTATTCTAATGTAAGGCATCTGTGGCTGGAAGTCTCTATCAGATGAACAAGTTACTTACCTTTGGTAACACTTTACCTGGTAGAGGACTCGGTCTAGCCGCAGATTCCTTACTGATCCACCCAACCTACCCACTCTGCGAACGGATTTCAGAGTTAGTTGTTCCCCCCTTTAGGGCACTAGTTTAACGTACCAGTGGTCAGTGTTTTTCATAGCACTGTGGCGTGGAAAGTCGCGAAAAGAAACTCATGTCATCGCTCTGGGGTGGCACATATAGGAATACCGCACACTTCACTTCTGACACTGATGACGCCATGCAGAGCTGAACGACGCCACCTATCGGAGTGCAGGGGTAAAGCTCACTAAAAGTTTCCAGAACCACTCTGACGCTTTGGTAAAATTCTGAGGTAAGGAATTTGTAGGTAGAAATCCCTGTCAGATAGCAGGTATGAACCTCATGCCCCTATTGGCCTGCCAGTACAGGAGCTTTCCTGACTTGTCATTTCGTAAATTTTAAATTGTGAGGTAGCTCAGGCTAATTTAGCAGAATCAAGTAGCTTTGGCTCCGGGACTTCTTGCACACCTCCAGCAGGTGGAGGATATCCCCATTATAGACTAGCTGTGGCTTCTTTTCTGAACCATGGACTGCTTTCTCAAGAAGTGTTACTTTTGTTCCTTCCCTTTCTCTCGTGACCCTTTAAGAACATTGACAGTCATAGCATAGGAGATGGTGCCTAAATTTAAAAAAATCAAAGAAGTTTGAGACCGCTTATCGGAGAAGCTCCTGACAAATCATACCTGGGTGATACCATAATGGGATCTTTGAAACTAAGTGCCAAGGCGCTGCTTCCAGGACAGGATAGCCAGAAAGAGCTTGACACTTATGCATGATCCATAATCGTGTGCTGCAGTATGCCATGATAGAGGGCACCACTCGCTAAATAAATACTTTGCATAAGCCAAGCTCTTCCAGGGGGAAGCGAAGGAGGACTGAGCGTATTTTAACAAGTAGGTTATAGAAATTGCTTCCCGTGGCATTTGTTTAAAAAAGGGCACCAATGTTTAATCTTCATTTAGTCTAGTGAGGGACGTGTGCACACAGACTGTGAATGGTGAACCATTGTGGGAGCACCTCCAGACAAAACAGTGCCAAAACACATTGTGAGAGTCCTTTAGTGGCCTTGCAGACCCTGAGGGAGAAAACAGACAAGGTAAATCAGATAAGTTGGAAAAGGACGACAGACAGGTCTACGCACCATAAGATGTTGGCCTTTAAAGTTACCCAAGGTTTATTTCGTGCCCCAGTGTTTTTCAGACTTTATATGAAACCTCAAAGGGTTCTACTGGCTGAATGGGAAAGTGTCTTGCACCAGTTACAAACACAGCATGCCATTCACTGACAAATCAATTAACCAAGTGCCCAGTCTTGTGCATAGAGAGGGCTAATAAAGACTGGCCTACTTCATTTTACCAGGTATTCATCCAAAGGAGGGATTTTCACAGCCCTCAGAAATCCCAAAACAAACCTAGACAGAGAAAGACTTATTTAACACATTGGGGTTCACATATTAAAAACATTCTTTTTTTGGTCTAGGGCTATTTTTTTTAAACATCTGAACTACACTTAATTGAAATTTATTTCAGTTGGTTGACCTCGGAATGGTTACCTATTCTGGCTGAGTAAAATTACTAGAGCCTTAAGTCGACTTTGGAAATTCATTTTACAGTGGTGGGAAATCAAAATGAGTACATTGAATGACAGTAGGAAGACCAACCTACACTGTCTACTTTTCATAAGTGCATGCTATGGAGTGGTCAGAAAATTAAAATACCTACAGCTTTTAATAACACCTTTAATGGCTCTTCTCCCTTACAAGAGTTCTCTTCAATCAGCCATCTATTCGTCCTTTCACATGTCCTTTCCCATGATGTCACCCATCCACTGATCTGTTAACCCTTCCACCCATTCACCCACCCATCCACATACATTTGTTCACCCAAGGATCGTCCCTCAGCCTCACCCTCTTCAACTTCTCCACGACCCACTGGCTCACACTGTCAGATTGCACAGACTCAACATCATCTCCTACGCCAACACATAGCTCATTCTCTCCTTGTCCGAAAACCCTCTCAGCTACTAAAGCCAACTTCCACCAATGCATGATGGACGTCGCTGAGTGGATGAAGGACAGCTGTCTCAAACACAACATGGACAAGACGATAGTCCTCATTTGTGGGAACAACACCTGGGAGCTTGATTGTCTGGTTAATTTGAAAACTAGACACTGCCTGAGGGAGGAATCTTGGATTGGTCCTGAGGACCACCCTATCATAATACCTAGAAGAACAGCTCATCCAAGGTATGAGTGTGAATTTCCCTTCATCATCTGAGGTAAGTGATGGCTACAAGGAAAACCACCTTCCAGGACAGAAATTGCAATGGACAGGAGTAATGGAGTTCAAAAGGCAGGCCCACAAGGACTACATTCAGGTTCCACACAGGAGCAGTAGGCGTCTGAGGTAGGATAACACTTTTGAAGCCAACCCTTGAGGTTTTAATGACTGGTATGCTAAACAATGAAACTTGTTGCCTATTTTGCAAGTAGGCAGCCACAGCCACCAGGTGTAATTGAATGGAACTGTAGGCAAGGCCTGATTTATGGAGGTGGAGCAGGTGAGAGCCAATGTCTTGTACCGCTGCTGAGAGAGGATTGATACGTTTAGGAAGACAGTAGTGCACAAAACACTTCCATTTAGCTGTGTAGTAGGCCCTGGTAGTGAGCCTGTGTGCTTCTTTGAGAATAGACATATATTCCTATGGAAGGTTTAGATAGCCAAACTATGCCCCCAGGAAAAAAATCACCAGGCTGAGCTGCTGAGGGCTGGGATGTCCGTGTCATGATTTTGTGTAAGAAGGTCCAGCCTGTTTGGGACCTTCTCATGAGGCACTTGAGAGAGTTTGAGCAGTGTGGTGTACTATGGATGACATGTACAGGTCTGTGCCACCAGGATGAGAGTGAGGGATGTCTGCCTCAGCCTCCGTACCACAAATGGTAGGAGTGGGAGAGGCGGAAAAGACCCGTTTTTTCATAGTGCATTGCCAATGGATTGTAGGTGTGGTAAACTAGTGGCGAAAATTTAGCATTTTCTGCAGGGGGCAAACAGGTCTATTTATAGGAACACCAACATTAGAAGTAGGGAAGTAGGACCGGGGTGTAGTTTCTCCTTGCGGACTTGTTGAAGCGTCCTGCTGAGCAGGTCTGCCAGATATAATTCAACACATTCCTGGGGTAGAAAACTAAGATGTATTCTCTGATATATTGCCCACCACCAAATGCTCTGAGCCACACTGGGCAGCTGTACTGACAGCGTGTCCCTTGGTTTTATAAGTAAACCATGGCAGTTGTGTGGTCTGTGCATATCATGACTGTCTTGTACTAGAGCATAAAATGCCCGGAGAGCAAGCTGTATAGCCAGCAGCTACAGGTGGTTGATGTGGAGGGATTGCTGGACAGGCGTTCACTTCCCCTGAATGATGAAATGCTTGAGATGTGACCCCGAGTCGGTGAGTGAGGCATCTGTGGTGGTCTCTTGTGTTACTAGGTCGAGGAAGGGCCACCCCTTCAACAGGCTGTTTGTGTTCCACCACTGCAGAGAACAATGTGAGCAGCCCCAAGCCAACACTATATCCTCTAGATGGCCCTCCGCTTGAGACCACTGTGCTGCTAAGCACTCCTGTAAGGGACACATGTCCAGTCTGGCATGGAGAACTATGGCTATGCAAGATTCTATGATGCCGAGCAGTCGCATCACTTTTCTGTCACCTGTCTATCTGGCTGAAAAAGACAGCATCTTTTGGAAGGCTTGCACTCGTGCTGGACTGAGGAATGCATTCCCCACCAGTGAGTCTAGAATGGCCCTTAGGAAGGGCTGCACTTGTAGGGGTTGGATGTGGGATTTTGTCAGCTTGAGGGTTAAACCTAGACCATGTAAAGTCTGGCTAGTGGTCTGGGTGTGCGCAAAGCATAGTTTGCATGTGGCGCCCATGAGCAGTCGGTCCAGGTAAGAAAGTACATGGATGCCGCTCCTCCAGAGATGGGCTGTTACCACAGCCAGACATTTGGTAAAAACCCTTGGGGCTGTGGTAACTCTATTGGAAGTGCTTTGAACTGGCAATGTTGTCCACTCACCACAAAGAGCAGATATCTTCGATGTGATGGGTGGATGAGTATGATGTGGAAGCAGGTGTCCTTCAGATCAAGAGTGGTCATGAAATCACCTTTCTGGAGTAGCGGTAGGACGTCTTGTAGAGTCACCATGTGGAAGTGCTCCGACAGACTATTTGTTGAGGGGCTTGATATATAGGATGGGTCTGAGGGAGCCGTCCTTTTCGCGGATAAGAATGTATAAGCAGTAGACCCCTTTTACATGGTGTTGAGAAACCAGCTCTACAGCTCCTTTCTCGAGGAGGGTCTGTGTATCTGCCTGAAGGAGTCGCAAATGTTCTGTGGACATTTTGTGTTGGCAGGGAGGAATGTCTGGTAGTGCATGAATGAGTTCTAGACAGTACTCCTCCTGTATAATGTTGAGACCCAAATGGTCGGAGGTGATTTCTGACCAATTGGGCAGAAACACCTGCAACCTTTCCCAGACAGATGTTATGTGATTTGGGAGGTGGGGGGGGGGGGGGGGGGGGGAGGACAGAGAATCACTGTTTTGGAGAGGCAGCCCCTTTTAGAGCTGCTCCCTTTCCTCTAACCTTACCATTATTGCCCCTGTAAACTCCCCTGTAGTAGCCCCAGGAAGGCGATTGCTATGTGGGCCTTGTGAAGGTGGAGGAGGTTTTCAAGGTGTACGTTTTTGCTGCTCACTCACGCTGTGCTTCCTTGACTTTTTTCTAACCTCTTGTCAACCCGAGGGCCGCAGAGAAGCTGGCCATTGACGGGTACATTTAAAAGGTGCCACTGGAACCCCGGTTTGAAACCAGACATGCGCAGCTGGTAATAATGCAACGAGCGGCTGCGTCAGTGGAATCCAGTGCACAATGGATATTGGTATTAGAGATGTATCCCTTCGTCACCAATTCTTGTCCCTTCTTGCAGTACTGCCCTGGGAGATGTTGGACGAGGTCCACCATCTGATCCCGATGGGCTCAGTCGAACCGGAATAGTAAGCCAATGGAGTTGGCGATGCGCCAATATGCAGCAGGCTGTGCTGGCACTCTTTTGCCCCCGGCATCAATTTTCTTGCTCTCCAGGTGTGGAGGGGGATCATCACCTGTGCTCTGTGTGCTAGCTAGTTTAGTAGCTGTATTCATAACTACAGAGTCCAGGGGTAACTTGCCTAGTATGTATGGTGGGTCATTAGGTGAGGCCCTACATTTCTTATCAACCCTAGGTGTGATCACCCTCACTTTAACTGTCTCCTCAAAAATATGGGTGGCCCATCTGAGAACCCCTCAGAGCATGGGAATGTACACTACAGGGAGCTTTGGGTGGAAGAGTCTCCATAAGGAAGTAATCCTCCTCATGTTACAGATGCATATCCACGCTGTGAAAGGTAGCTGTCCTATGAACATGCTCATAGTAAAAGGTGACGCCATCTGGGGTGAAGGTCTGGTGGAGTACAGGTCTGGATCCACTAGGGGTTCTAAGTCATAATCATCCCATGGGCCTGGGCCCTGTGGGTGATGAGGAGGGTCAAAAGGTAGCCTGGGAAGGTCCCTTCTCCGAGTGTGAGGAACCCCTTTGTGTTTTAGAGAATTCACATGCAGTAATGGAGAAAGGAGGGGGTGGAGGAGAAGGTTTAGCAGTAGGCAGTGGGAGATAGCCCTGAAGTGCCTTTTAGGACTTTTGGGAGTGGGAGGCACTGGAGGGTTAAGGGCATCCTCAGTAGTCAATTTTCTCTTATGAGGAACGGAGTCTTTTGGAAACTGTGGATGTTTTGCCAGGATCCAACTGGTGCTCGGCTAGATGTGGATTTGCTACTGCTTGGTGTTAAGAAGTTCCTGCAGCCGCTGGAGGATTGGTTGGTCGAAGTCATCAGAGGAAGCGGAGAACAAAGCAGTTGGAGGGAGCTTAAGAAGGTCTCTGCACAGACGGCTCCGAGGTCGATCGGAGCTTGGAATGCTTCGGGTCACAGTCCTTCAGCTCAGAATGCTTCAGGGTGGTGGCTTTAGGCCCTTTTTGAGTCCCGAGGGTAAACAAGCCTGTGTCTTTGAGTCTGGCACTGAAGCAGCAGTTGATGTTCAAGGCTTTGAGGAGGACTTCAGGGTTGAGTGTGGACGGGCATCGGCTTCAGCTCAGAATAACAGTGCTGACCATGGCCGAAAGGCAGTGGTGCACCAGAGGCTTCAGAGCAGGCACAGAAGCTCAGGTCTGGTGCCTACATTTGGTGAGTAGAAGGGGTTCCACTGCTCACTGTGATCTTCGGCGAATGCTGGCCTAGCGAATAGTCTTCTGTTTTGAAGTCTGCCTCAGAGTCAACGCTTTCTGGAGAAAAAGCTGCCTTGACTTTGGCACCTGAAGCATCCAGTTGCTCGACATCCTACTCCTCTTGCTCTCCGAAGAGGTCCAGGGTATCTTCCTCCTCTCTTTTATGTGCCATAAAAGCTGAGGCAATTCGATGAGCGTACCATTTTCAAAGGGTCTTCTTGTTCCGGAAAGCAAGACATGCCTCACAGGTGCCTTTAAAGTGATCTGGAGACAAGCAAAAGTTACAAACCTCATGGAGATTGGTTCTCAGGTACTTGGCATGGCAAGTGGGGCAGAACCGAAATGCAGTCCTTTCCATTGCAAGAACATTCTCAACTCAAACCACGGGAGTCGAGAGGATGTTGACTGACACAAAGTGTAAGGAACAGGACACTAGATACAGACGAAGAGTGGTAGTGTTTTGAAATACCAATGAGGAACAGATATCAAAGTCCGGCAAGAACACTATCCAGTCTCGAACAGGAGCTCACTTTGACACGTCTGAACCAGAAGGCAGAGAAAAAACAGTCTGACAATTGAGCGATGCGCATGTGCATTACCACTTGCGGGTGGAGTCACTAGGTCGAATGACTCAAAAAGCCTTATTTTGAAGAGAAACAAGTTGTACACATCCAAGCCCAACACTAGATGGAGGAAGTATGCACAGCATGTGTATCTACAGCTACACACACTATGAACATGCCTTTTCCAATTAAGTCCGCATAGAGGGACAGCATTTTCAACCCCTTATCGGCATGCACATATTTAAATAACCTAATGTCCTGCAAAGTATATCACTTCAGCTAAAAACGTCCTTACACCTCACTGGAAGCTTGCCCTTGGCTGCACTCCACCTCTACATAGGTCCTCTTCAACACCACTTTCCAAACCACCAAACACATCCATTCCACATTCGAGGTTACAGTGCACTGCATGATGTCATACTACGTTACGGCATAGAAAATAATCACTAAGCTTACACCGATGGGTAAATAGATTGACATCTTTTAATTGGACATAAGATGGATCAAAACTCACCTGGCATCAGCCACTGTAACCATGCTCATGGTTTGGCAATAGTTTCACAAAACGTTGCTTCTCACAACAAAGCCACATAGCATCAACCATCACTGCAGAATTGCTCAGCCATGATCTGGAACTATGATTCAAGTATGTGAGTAAGTAGTTGCTGCTGAACATGCATCATGAGGCGCAATACCTCTGGCATCTACACCCAAAACACGGGAGACTCAGAATCCCCTGTGACATATTAAAAGGGGGGTGTAAGTGCAGACATTTATAATATATACGACCTCAAAAACCAATAATAGCTGTAGTCACTTTGTTGCATCCTGCCTGGTGCCGTGCACAAAGGTTCTAGCTGCACCATGTTTCAGAGGCTTCAAGAAAGGTTAGGCCCACCTTTTAGTAGAAACATCTAGGCATTAGCGAAGGGGGTTCTTGGGCTCTGGACCCAAGATTGTCAGGGCCCTCCTGCAACCCCATTTTAGATATCTTTTAATACGTCCTGCAGCGACTGTCGTTCCCCTAGAGTCAATGGCACACTTGCGATTGGGGCTAGGCTTACATCCAACAACTCAGGATTGACATGTCTGATGTTAGCTATGCCAAGACCAGGGACCCCAAGAGGTTCACTTACTATCTGTGGGGAATACTTTGATCAACTCAATGGCCCTACTTAGAAGAATTCACCCCGGTAGAATGATCTGGAAGCAATATGCATTTTTTTAATAGAGAAATACACTTGTAACCCCTCCACTCTCTCTTGTTTTGAGTTTATCATCCTCCTTGGACTCGTCTTCATCCTCTCAGCAAGACAAATGTCTCTGATACATTCCACAACCCACCTTGTAAATTTTTCTCAGCCTCTAAAAACATATTAATTTCCATTAAGTCCGCCCCCCCCCCCCCCCCCCCCCCCCCAAACAAATGATCTCACTTTTAGGTTTGCCACCTGGCCAGTATTTTACCGGCACAGCCAATATTTCCTCCCTTCTACAGCCAAACTTGAATCTGTTGCGTCTGTGTACGGGTGGGGCACGTGCTTGCCTCTTTTTGCGTTTTCTTTAGCACCATACCAGTCAACCCTACTATAATATACACCTTTGTAAAAAAGCGGCAAGCCTCCATATACGTTCATCAGCCACTCCCTTTGCAGAACTGCATTACCCACGGTTCACTTTACCTGGCTGCCAGGTATATAATGCAGCTGCGCTGCCTTCTTGGCACTTCTTGCTTTCCCAGACACGTGCTAAAGTGCAAGGTTTTACCATTCTTTTTTTTTTTTTTTTAGTATGACACCGAAACTGTGTTTTACAGAAATCCTACAAGCCCCCAGACAGCTTAGTTCATCCTTCTAGGGCAGGAAGAGCTCCAGTTAAGCTGACACGTCCCCAACTGACTGGCTCTTCTGCAAGGATTATTTAGAAAGCATAAGAGGCAAAAGATGTTAGTGTCTGTGAGACCAGCACAATCACTTCAGTGAGGCAGAAGAGAATCCCTTCAGTGAGTCACAAGATGTCAGTGTCACGGAGTCCGGCACACTACGCAGATCAAGACTCAGCCTTGAAGGAGGCGATGCGGCCTCTCCGGAGACCAGAATTTTGCCAAGGACAATAAAGACAACCAATGGAAAGCAATGGGCGGGTTGAAGACCACTGTAAGATCTTGCTAAGGGGACAATAGGTCTTTTGCAACCTAACACCTCGTGGTCACGTGTACCGCATCATTCTATCCAGCTGGGAGAGCCATCATAAGCCTGCTCTAATTAACAACTCTAATTGCCTTCAAGCCCTGACTCTAAGACAAGGATGCAATTTTGATGAAGAACAGACCAACTAACACGCTCATTTTCTAGTCAGCGCCTCACAACTTTCAACCTCAAATGTGTTGTGGCACAAGATCTTCCCCAAGGGGAGACTCATTCTCTGCTTCAAGCAGACCGGGAATAGTGCTCAATCTACTGAGGACGACAAGGGTCCATTCCAAATGACCATCTGAAGAAAGACAATCTGCCGCAGACAAACCCTCAGGAGCCTGTCCAAGTGAAACACCATGGAGCAAAAGAGGCAGCACCTATGTCTGTACTGTAAAGAGGTCTACAAAAAGTGTTCTCTGGGATAACTTGGCCCACCTTTAGACAACTTAGTCCTACCCCTTCAATTTATGAGCTACAAAATAGGGGCTGTTAGACCTGTCAGCCCTTTGGGTGGTCCCTCCTCATCATTATTTATTTTGTCCCACTTCTGCCTCAAACCCTGTTATAATTTTTCCTTTTTGGGAACCACCAGACTTGTTAGTGTTGATGCAGGGTCAGGGAGCAATTTTCCCTACCCCTGGAACTTCTGTCTGAGGGCCTGAGACACAAAATGGTGGCCATCCATTGTCACCTGTGACATAACCAGAACTCACTGGAGGTTTCCAGAACCTTCTGGAACATTCTAGAGTCCTGTGATAGTGGGAGGCAGTTTTAGAATGTTGGGAGGCCATCTCAGAGTAGCAGTTGGTATCTGACTGGAGAGGAGAGAGGTCAGAGATAGAAGGAGGTCGGAGTCAGGCAGCAGGGGTGGAAACCAGTGCTTGGAGTGGGGTCCAGAAACCCACCCTTGATGCTAGTCCCTACTGACCAAGCCCAGCCTAAAGCCCTGTGTGGGGCCAAGACCAGAAGAACCATCTTAAGGAACTGAACATTTGAAACAGGCCTTAAAGAGGAAGAACAGCAAGTTCCTGACCTGTGACGCCGAGAAGCCTGGAGACCTGGGGCCTGAGGTAGAGAAGCGGCGCTGACAGAAAGCAGACGTCGTACCCGGAGCCGCCAGAGGTCGAGTGAGGGCGCCGACGGAGGTCGTGGAGAGGCACCGGAGGTCGAGTGGAGATTCACCCGAGGTCGAGGTGAGGGCGCCGACGGAGGTCGTGGAGAGGCGCCGGAGGTCGAGTGGAGATTCACCCGAGGTCGAGGTGAGGGCGCCGACGGAGGTCGTGGAGAGGCGCCGGAGGTCGAGTGGAGATTCACCAGAGGTCGAGGTGAGGCGTCGACGGGGGAGTGAAGTCCGCCCACCGGAGTCGCCGGAAACTGAGGTGAAGCGCGCTGGAGGTCGGGAGTGGAGATCGCACTCCGGAGACACCCAGAAGCGGGGAGACCGTGTCCCTGCGACGCCGGAATGCGACATCGAGTCGAGACCGCCCAGCGACATCGAGTCGAGACCGCCCAGCGACATCGAGTCGAGGCCGCCCAGCGACATCGAGTCGAGGCCGCCCAGCGACATCGAACCGGAGCCGCCTCACGGCGTCGACACGGCGCCGAGCGGAGCCGATCGTCGAAGAAGGGACAGTAAGTGGTAGAGGGGGCGTCTAAAGCCCCGTGGAGCCCTAAAAGACCATTCTAGGGGCTAGAGGGGTGTTAGAACCAGCCTGGGAGTGCCAGGGGTGAACTGAGACTGGTGCAGTGACATCTGTGAGGGGCTGTGTAGTTTGGAGGGCCAGATTATTAGGTTACCCTTGTTCTGCCTCAGCTTAAGCCCCAGCCTTGACCAATCTAGGTGGGACACCCCCATGCCACCCAAATGACCACAAGCTGTGTTTGGGCAAAGTAAGACCAAGTGACCTCATGAAAGTGATCTGATCTGTAATTGTCATTGATTGCTTTACCTTATTTATTGAAGGTGCTTTATTTATTGTCTTCCACTAATTTATTCTTGCACTGTATTTATTGTCTGACTGTATTTATTTGCCGTCTGTATTTATTGCACATCTATTTATTCTTTGCTTAATGATGACCTGAACCTATGTGTTGAAATTCCGAAGTAGCATTGTTTATTTGACCTGCTCTTTTGAAGGAAAATCCTATTGTATTGTATTTATGATGTGAAGCCTGCAACTAAGAGAAAATAAGATAAAGACATATATATTTTCATCTTGTCTTCCATAATTTTTACGGTGTAGTGTCGTTTTTGGAACGGATGAACGCATGGTTATTGTGAGGGTGTGACGTACGCTTAACACGGTGCCTGACCCCCAACCGCTCGAGCCAAGCTACCACTGTGCTGGGAATCTGGTGACTGCTAACCCGGTTGCCCGGTTTCCAACATAAAATTGGTGTTCAGTGGTGGGATAGAGCTGTGCTTGCGTCTACTCGACAATAACTTTGGGTAGTCCATAGGCCTACAACGGGAGTTTTCTCCAAGCGGACTTCCTAATTTTGAGTTTTGTTTTTTCCAAATTTACTTCTGGTGGTGGGAGGAGGTATTACAAAAGGTACCCCCCTGCATAGCTTCTGTAAGCAACTGTCTTCTATCCTGAGTGGGCAAAATGGAGTTTGTGTTGGAGGATGTGGAAACTTACACTGTGGCCCAACTCAGAGTTTTGTCAGCGGGAGGGGGTGTTTTGTCCCCAAGGTGCAAAGAAGGGTGAGCTCCAGACCAGCTTGAGGGCTTGGGGGGAGGCACGACGAGAAAGTAAGGTTGAGAAGGAGGACAGGGATGGAGAGACTGTTAGAGAGGGGGCTGGTTTGTACCAAACTGAGGTGGGGAACCTATTAGCGGGGCCCAGAACACTTTCAAGGAAGGGCAGCAGTGTCTCTAGCAACGGCTTATTAGAAGCAGAATTAACTGACCGGAGGGAGAAAAGACAGCTCACATGGGAGTTGGCGAAGCTGGAGAAAGAAAAGGAGGAACGGAGGATGGCTCACGAGTTGAGGCTCAGGGAGATAGATCTCCAGATCCTACGGGTCGGGGCACACCCTGTTCCTAATGGTGGCAGCGAAGAAAGAGAAATCACCAGGGAACCCAAACCCTATTTGCCAAAAGACATAGTAGCCAGCTATAGTGCGGGAGATGACATCGCCAAGTGGCTAGCGGCCTATGAGGTCTCTTTAAGAGTCCATGGGGTTCCAGAGAAATATTGGGGAGGGGGATTGTACAAATACATGCCTCCAGCTGGCAGGGATACATTATTGGCCCTAGAGCAGGATGAGCAGACCCACTACCCCACCATGAAAGTGGCGCTCGTGAGGAAGTTTGGACTAACACCCGAGAAGTACAGACAGAAGTTCCGGGGTAGCCACAAACTGGGCACACAGAATTGGGTGGATTTCCTGGACTATGCAAAGAAGGCATTAGAGGGTTGGATACAGGGCAGTGAGATGAGGGACTACGAGGGGTTGTTTGATTTGATGTTGAAGGAACACCTGCTCGAAAAATGTTTCCCTGAACTGCGTCAACACCTGGTGGATAGCAAGCTGACCAATCCCCGGAAGCTTGCTGAGGAGGCGGACATTTGGGCTAGTACCCGGGTGTCCACAAGGGGGACTGGAGGGGACTCTCAAAGGACCGGACAGGGCGCCCCCCAGAAGAAAGAGGGAGGGGAAAAGAAAACTGAGTTCTCTAAAGGCCCCCAAAATAGTTTCCAAGGGAAGGGAACGGGATTCACCCCTAGGGCTAACCCACCCAGAAACCCTAATCCTGGCCAGAGTCAGCAGCCAAGGGTTGTCCATTGCTTCGAGTGCGGTGGTGTCGGACACTATAAGGGAGATGTGAAGTGCCCGAAAAGATCACCCCCTCCCATCGGAGGAAAGGCCCCCGGAGTAGCTAGTGTAGTGCTCGGGAGGAGATGCCTTTAGATAAGGGAAGGGAGTGGGCGGGTGTCACTTTAGTGTCCCTGGGAGAACGGGAGATGGTTCCTAAGATCCAGGTGCCCGCAAATACCACAAAGTGGGTCACCATCAACGGCCAAAGAGGGGAGGCTCTGAGAGACACAGGAGCCAGTATGACTATGGTACGTAGCCAACTGGTGTCTCCAGAGCAGGTAATTCCCGATGTACTCCACCCTGCCGCGATGGCTGACGGCAGAATGGGCCACTATCCGGTGGCCGAGGTTCCATTTGAATGGGAAGGGGTTGCAGGGTTGCTTCGAGTTGCCGTAAGCCCTGCCGTGCCAGTCGATTGTCTGCTGGGGAATGACATGGAGCATAATGCTTGGAAGGAGGTGGAATACTGGACTCATGCTGAGATGCTGGGTACACCTGACTGGGCCTGTGTCAGCACAGGGTCTGCGACTACCCGGAGGGGGAGTTCGTTTAGGCGGGAGCCTGGAACAAAGGCACCGCCGGCTGCCGACCAAGGGAAGAACCGAGGGCAGGAGGAGCCTGCCTCGGCATCCGCGCCCCGTGTGACGGATAGGCCACCGGAGGTGGTGGACCAGGAGTCCGCGGAGGGGGATGTTACCGAACTGGAGAACCTACCCATCCCGGCCGAGTGGCACGTGGAGGGAGGGCCGACCAGGGAGGAATTCTGCAAGGGCCAGAGGGAGTGTCCTACCCTTGAGGGACTGAGGCGACAGGCCGAAGCCCAGGCAGCAGGGAACGTTGAGGGGAACTACAACATTTACTGGGAGGATGGCCTCCTCTACAGTGAACCCAAGGCACCCATGCACGGATCGTCGTGGGCCTTGGTTGTCCCTCAACGTTACCGAGCCTTTCTCCTGGAATTGGCTCATGAGATCCCCTTGGCAGGACACCTGGGGCAAGACAAGACCTTTGCCCGGCTTGTCCCACACTTTTATTGGCCTCAAATGAAAGTGTCGTCCGACACCTATTGCCGGACGTGTGTGTCTTGTCAAGCCAGTGGGAAAACAGGGGTGAAGCTGAAAGCTCCCCTGGAACCACTTCCTGTCGTTAGCACCCCCTTTGAAAGGGTGGGCATCGACATTGTGGGTCCGTTAGATCCGCCTACTACAGCTGGTCACAGGTTTATCCTGGTTCTGGTGGATCATGCCACACGGTACCCAGAGGCTATACCTCTGAGGACCATTACTGCACCTGTTGTGGCTAGGGCCCTGATGGGAATCTTTACCCGAGTGGGTTTTCCCAAGGAAGTTGTGTCTGACAGGGGGACCAACTTCATGTCAGCATACATGCGGGCCATGTGGAAGGAGTGTGGAGTGACCTACCGGTTCACCACTCCTTACCACCCCCAGACCAATGGTCTGGTGGAGAGGTTCAATAAAACCTTGAAAGGCATGATCAGAAGTCTGCCTGAAAGCCTGCGGAGGAAATGGGACGTCCTCCTACCCTGTCTATTGTTTTCTTACAGGGAAGTGCCACAGAAGGGAGTGGGCTTCAGCCCCTTCGAGCTTTTGTATGGGCACCCTGTGCGTGGACCTCTCGGCCTGGTGAGAGACGGATGGGAAAGAACTCCCAGAAAGCTTCCCCAGGACGTGGTGAGCTACATGCTGGCCTTCCGGAGCCAAATGGCTAAGTTGTGGAAGCAAGCTTCTGACAACTTGGAAGCCAGCCAAGCAGTGATGAAGGCGTGGTATGACCACAATGCTCATCCGGTGGAATTGGAGCCTGGCCAGAAGGTGTGGGTGATCGAACCAGGAGAGCTTAGCACCCTCCAGGATCGCTGGTCAGGACCCTTTGAGGTGTTGGAGAAGAAGGGTAAGGCTACCTACTTGGTGGATCTGAAGACCCCTCGCCAGCCCCTACGGGTGCTGCATGCCAACCGCCTCAAACCCCACCATGAGAGGCCCGAAGTCATATTGCTGATGGTGACTGACGGAGCAGAGGACGTGGAAAGCGAGCCTCTCCCCGACTTATTTGCGTCTCAAGAGAAGGATGGGTTGGTGGAGGGAGTGATTCTCTCCCCGTCCCTAACTCCTGAACAGCAGGAGGACTGCCACCAGGTCCTGGGGCAGTACTCTTCGTTGTTCTCCCTTGTTCCGGGTAGGACTCACCTGTGCGTCCATGACGTGGACACAGGAGAAAGCCCACCTGTGAAGTCAAAGATCTACCGGATGACAGACAAGGTGAAGGCCAGCATTCACAGTGAAGTCACTAAGATGCTGGAACTATGAGTGATTGAACCTTCCAGCAGCCCCTGGTCCAGTCCGGTGGTACTAGTACCAAAAGCTGTACCACCGGGTGCCCAACCGGAACTGAGGTTCTGTGTGGACTACCGGGGACTGAACTCAGTAACCAAGACTGATGCTCATCCGATTCCAAGGGCGGATCAACTGATTGATCGGCTGGGAGCTGCCCAATATCTGAGTACCTTTGACCTTACTTCCGGGTACTGGCAGATCTCTCTGACTGATGGAGCTAAGGAAAGGTCAGCCTTCTCCACGCCCAAGGGCCACTACCAGTTCTGCGTGATGCCCTTTGGGCTCAAGAACGCACCTGCCACGTTTCAGCGTCTGGTGAACCAGATCCTCGCCGGAATGGAGAGTTTCTCTGCTGCTTATCTGGACGACATTGCCGTCTTCAGTAACAGCTGGGAGGATCACTTGCGTCACCTGCAAACTGTTCTCCAGGCCCTGAAGCAAGCTGGTTTAACGATCAAGGCCAGTAAATGCCAGATCAGGCAGGGGTCGGTAGTGTACCTTGGACACTTGGTGGGTAGGGGAGCGGTGCAACCCCTCCAGGCGAAAATCGAGGCCATCATGGCCTGGGAACCCCCCAAGACTCAGACTGAGGTCCGAGCTTTTCTGGGCCTCACCGGATATTACCGCCGCTTCGTGAAGGGGTATGGTACCATTGTGGCCCCCCTCACGGAGCTCACGTCCAAGAAGCAACCTCGACGGGTAGTCTGGACGGAGGCTTGTCAGCAGGCCTTTGTGAAACTGAAGCAAGCCATGTGCGAGGCCCCGGTCTTAAGGGCCCCAGACTTTTCCAAGGAGTTCATTGTCCAGACGGATGCATCGGAACATGGCATTGGGGCAGTGTTATCGCAACTCAATGAAGAGGGTCTGGATCAACCCGTGGTCTTCCTATCCCGGAGACTACTTCCCAGGGAACAGAAGTGGAGTGCAATAGAGCGTGAAGCCTTTGCAGTGGTATGGGCTCTGAAGAAGTTGCGGCCATACCTGTTTGGCTCGCACTTCCTAGTTCAGACCGACCACAGACCCCTTCGGTGGCTGATGCAGATGAAGGGGGAGAATCCCAAGTTGCTAAGGTGGTCTATCTCCCTACAGGGAATGGACTTTCAGGTGGAACATCGGCCTGGAGTGGACCACGCCAATGCAGACGGTCTCTCAAGGTATTTCCGCCTTAGTGATGAGAACTCCCAAGGGGTTGGGTAGCTCTCCCTACTTTCATCTGGGGGGGAAGCGTGTTAGACCTGTCAGCCCTTTGGGTGGTCCCTCCTCATCATTATTTATTTTGTCCCACTTCTGCCTCAAACCCTGTTATAATTTTTCGTTTTTGGGAACCACCAGACTTGTTAGTGTTGATGCAGGGTCAGGGAGCCATTTTCCCTACCCCTGGAATTTCTGTCTGAGGGCCTGAGACACAAAATGGTGGCCATCCATTGTCACCTGTGACATAACCAGAACTCACTGGAGGTTTCCAGAACCTTCTGGAACATTCTAGAGTCCTGTGATAGTGGGAGGCAGTTTTAGAATGTTGGGAGGCCATCTCAGAGTGGCAGTTGGCATCTGACTGGAGAGGAGAGAGGACAGAGATAGAAGGAGGTCGGAGTAAGGCAGCAGGGGTGGAAACCAGTGCTTGAAGTGGGGTCCAGAAACCCACCCTTGATGCTAGTCCCTACTGACCAAGCCCAGCCTAAAGCCCTGTGTGGGACCAAGACCAGAAGAACCATCTTAAGGAACTGAACATTTGAAACAGGCCTTAAAGAGGAAGAACAGCAAGTTCCTGACCTGTTCAGTGGTGTCCTCCTGGAGTCCTGACGTCGAGAAGCCTGGAGACCTGGGGCCTGAGGTAGAGAAGTGGCGCTGACAGAAAGCAGACGTCGTACCCGGAGCCGCCAGAGGTCGAGTGAGGGCGCCGACGGAGGTCGTGGAGAGGCACCGGAGGTCGAGTGGAGATTCACCCGAGGTCGAGGTGAGGGCGCCGACGGAGGTCGTGGAGAGGCGCCGGAGGTCGAGTGGAGATTCACCCGAGGTCGAGGTGAGGGCGCCGACGGAGGTCGTGGAGAGGCGCCGGAGGTCGAGTGGAGATTCACCCGAGGTCGAGGTGAGGCGTCGACGGGGGAGTGAAGATCGCCCACCGGAGTCGCCGGAAACTGAGGTGAAGCGCGCCGGAGGTCGGGAGTGGAGATCGCACTCCGGAGACACCCAGAAGCGGGGAGACCGTGTCCCTGCGACGCCGGAAGGCGACATCGAGTCGAGACCGCCCAGCGACATCGAGTCGAGGCCGCCCAGCGACATCGAACCGGAGCCGCCTCACGGCGTCGACACGGCGCCGAGCGGAGCCGATCGTCGAAGAAGGGACAGTAAGTGGTAGAGGGGGCGTCTAAGGCCCCGTGGAGCCCTAAAAGACCATTCTAGGGGCTAGAGGGGTGTTAGAACCAGCCTGGGAGTGCCAGGGGTGAACTAAGACTGGTGCAGTGACATCTGTGAGGGGCTGTGTAGTTTGGAGGGCCAGATTATTAGGTTACCCTTGTTCTGCCTCAGCTTAAGCCCCAGCCTTGACCAATCTAGGTGGGACACCCCCATGCCACCCAAATGACCACAAGCTGTGTTTGGGCAAAGTAAGACCAAGTGACCTCATGAAAGTGATCTGATCTGTAATTGTCATTGATTGCTTTACCTTATTTATTGAAGGTGCTTTATTTATTGTCTTCCACTAATTTATTCTTGCACTGTATTTATTGTCTGACTGTATTTATTTGCCGTCTGTATTTATTGCACATCTATTTATTCTTTGCTTAATGATGACCTGAACCTATGTGTTTGAAATTCCGAAGTAGCATTGTTTATTTGACCTGCTCTTTTGAAGGAAAATCCTATTGTATTGTATTTATGATGTGAAGCCTGCAACTAAGAGAAAATAAGATAAAGACATATATATTTTCATCTTGTCTTCCATAATTTTTACGGTGTAGTGTCGTTTTTGGAACGGATGCACGCATGGTTATTGTGAGGGTGTGACGTACGCTTAACGCGGTGCCTGACCCCCAACCGCTCGAGCCAAGCTACCACTGTGCTGGGAACCTGGTGACTGCTAACCCGGTTTCCCGGTTTCCAACAGGGGCCAAATAAAGAGGTTACAAATTTGGAATGGGCTTTTAAATAGCCACAGAGGTAATAGACTAAATCTAAATGGCACAGTAGTTGAAATGGTCCTGTGGCATCCTGTACTGTTAACACAAAACTCGCTTATACAAAGAAAGGAACATGAATGCATAAGGGCACCTCCGCTGCAGCACTGGATATGTGGCGTTGCACACAGAAAGCCCATCTTCTGTAGCTCACTCAACCTTTTATGTGGGGTGATATCAGAAAAGGCATGGGTACCAGCCTATGGTTGTGATGGAACGTACCACTGGTGCTAGAAGGATGTTATTAACAGTAAGTTCCTCTAATTATGCACAGCATCAATGAGTCTCGCTGTATCTAGATTTGAAAATGTAGGCGGTATTGTGTTAGATAGCAATGCTTGATTTCCACTAGGTAGCATTCTGTTCCACTTACCCATCATCTTCAGTGGTATTACAGAAGAAGACCAACTACAAAGCAACTAGCCGTGAAGGCCGGCGTTCACTATGATACCTCATCACCACTGAGAAGGAACACAAACATTGCCAGGTGGTTGGTGGGCCTCAATGCTGACAAGCAACACGAGTGCGAGCTCAGGTCCCATACCTGTAACTTGAGCAGTCCCAAAGCAAAAATCATAACCATCTGGAATTCTAACCAGCATGCCATGCTGTGCTAGTCTGTGCTCTACCAGCGAGGGGCAACCACTATGCAGATCAACCTTAGCTCCACACCGAATACCTTGCTGGTGAGGCAAACACAAGCTGTGGGAAAAGACGATGTCTTATTAGGGTAACACGTTTTTGGCTGTTGGCGTTGAACGCCCTCTCAAGTTAACATCTGACCAAAGAACTTTAGAGCACTCATCCTTAAAGGGCACTTTCAAACCTTATCCATCAAACCACTTTCACTCATCTCAGGCCTACACAAGCCATGCATAATTCGTCTGACTTTCTGGATTGCATCAGTTACAGGCTGGATGGTGTAGAAATGGCCCTTGCACTCTGCCTACCTGATTGGTTGCTTTAAATATACGTAGGAGCTGTGTTAAATCTCACCTTGTGCACTGAAAGTGAACGTGCTGTGCCTGTTATGACCAACATCTACTTGTGCTCATGCAGGTATTCCTCGCCTGGACAAGTGACATAAACCTTTACACCATGTCACATATCAATCAACACTGATGGCCTGGGCGACTGCTTTCGATAGAAAACTGGAAAGCCGCTTAGAACTATTCACTGTTATGCTAGCAAAATCCTTCATATATTTGGAATATTATGCTCCATTTCTAGTAACAAAGTTCAGTCCTATTTTGAGTCTCTTGCTAAGGAAAAAAATTGATACTGTCAAGTGGCAGGTACGACTTACAGCTCCTAAGAGTCCAGGACAATAATTCTGAAAAGAGTAACGTTCCAAGGGACACCTATAATTTCAAAACTAATCGATTTTTTTTACAGAAGAAGCCACAGAATCGGATGAACACAAGCCCTATTTAGACACTGAAGACAGTACATCAGAGAATGTTGTATGGAGCGGGGAACCTGCAAAGCTGTGCTGAAAAAGAAATGAAAAATGAATTGGAACGTTCGCAGTCCTTGTGCAATCGACATTCAGAGGATAGAGCGGTATATGAAGCCATTAATCACATTAGGAAATACAGCCTAGAGTTACCAGTCGAGTTTGATGGAGTCATCATCAGGTCTCGCCGATTCCTATCAGGCCATCGATGTTTGGCATCTTAATGGAGAATTCTATGCACCTCCACTGATATCTACACTAATCTATCTATACAGTACTATTTTTATTTTAAATTCTAAATATCAATCAAATACGTACCTATTGGCTTATTTTTTTAAATTAATCAAATAATTACTTTATGAAACTCGGATTGAATATGCTAATTTCTGGGATCATACTTCGTATCTCTCTAAAAATGTGCGATGGTAGTGGGTGAAATAAAACAATTCCTAACATCGTGGGCAGCACTTCAAGCTTTTGGTTGTAGCATACAACCAATGGAACGAGAGCATAGCCATGAGTTTGCCTAATCCAAAATGTTATTTCTATGACTTTGAGGCAGTTACCTGCAAGCTTCTGTTTGTGCCATCTATTTAATAACTGTCTTCTCAGTGGCCTGTTTTGTCAATATCCTTGCACTGTCTATAAGCACACACACACACACACACACACACAAACAATTTTGAATAAAAATCACAACGACCAAATTATTGACTGGAATGTTTTATTTAACAATCGAGTGTAGCATTATACAGAAACGGAAAAAGAAACTGAAAAATAAAATAAAAAATAGGCAAAAAACTGATATTATTTGTCAACCTTCCTCCACACCCCACAACAACATGCCCCTGAAATTTGCGAACAGCGCTTGATGCACTGGTACAACTTTGATAACAATATGAATTAAGAAACTCGGCTGTCGACTATCTTTCAAATAGAATACAGAGGGTAGTCGATCGCTACTAAAATATTTAGCTTAACATGAATAAGGGCACACTGGCTGCCAAGGCTTGCAAACTGTAAGGCCAACAGAGAAGTAAAACCATAATATTCGTTCAATACTTGAACCACTGTGTTTTTGTCACATTGAACAAACTACTAAAAATAAAACACACACAAATGTTGTAGTGAGCAGAAGTAAAAAATTAAAAGACTGTGTAACTCGTTGCCTTCTGAAAGTTTTCAATGGTTTCTTTTCTCTACGGTATATAAAACTTAAATAAAAGTAGAATAGCAGCAACACACAGATCAGCACTTTACAATAGCACATGGTGAAGAGCCCGTCATCCAGACCTGGATTCGCTGCACCTATGTGGCATGCTAGAACAACTGTATCCCAGTCTTGATCCGATGAAGGTCGGCTTGTGTCCAATGCAGTCCTTCTGAAGCCCTAAACTCTCCAGCTCTACAGATCAAAGAAAAACTCTGCATTACTCAACATATAGCACTTTACACACTAACTAATGCTCATTAGGCCGCTAACAACTGAGTTTGGCAGAATAAACCTTGACAAATCAGTATCAATGACCAGGCTAATATAATTTGGTTAGGAATGTTATTTGCCAGAACCACTTTTATTTAAGACATACAAATGTCCAGTAAAATCATAATCTTTTGAGTTAACGAGAAATGGAAAGAGTAAATTACTTACCGCCGTCAACGCGCTTTCTGGTGCATTCTCCATCTAACCGCAGATTCCTTATCGTAGCAATATCCCCAGGTGCCAGACTGGAACTAGAGAATTTTCTCATCAGTGCTCCTGCATACGGATAGGTGGAGCCATGTGGCTCCGTACGACACCAAAAGCGATGGTGCAGGACTGCACATAAGCGCCACTCCTGCTGCTAAAGCCAGCTTCTCAGCTTTCTCCGTTATGGCCTCAGGGAAAAAGGGCTAAGAAAAATTGCCAAAATCTAAAGTAGAGCCTTATCGTGACGTTCAGGAATCCACTGCATAGAATGGAGAGATGAGAGAGCAGTGAGGAATCTGTGGTTAGGCAGAGTGTCCACTAGAAAGCGTGTTACCAAAGAGAAGTAACTTGTTCATCTGATAGAAACTTGTAACAGCAGATTCCTTACTTTTGGAATAGATATCACAACTGTACCTCATCCACAGTCATGGCCATGTCTGAACTGGGATGGAGGAGTGAGTTTAAAAATGATGATGGATTAAACCCAGATCAGTTGACTGGGGGTGAGTGCTTGCAATGTTCAACACTCCGTCCATCAACGCCTTCGGTTTTGCCTCATCCACAGGTGGCAGGGTTCCGGGGAGTGGACTCAGAACAGAAAGTCATGCAGGACCGAGTGAGCAAAATGGCCTACCAGTCAGAGCGGACAGTTAAGGCAGTAGTGTGTTGTGAATATGTGCACAGACACCAATGTCACAGCCTGGCACCCCTCTTGCTAATGAACTTCGTAGTGGCCTTAGCCCACGTGGAACAGGCTTTTATGTCCTGAAAGGGTTGCTTCCGGCTAGCTCATAGGTGATTTTGATGTAGTGGAGTATCCAACTTGACAGGATCCTTTATTGGGGGCATGTTCTGGCCACAGACTAAGATAGCCACGTCCTAAAGAGCACCACGTGCTGGAGTGTTCCCACAGATGGAGGAGGAACTTCAACGGCTGTGGGAACCGCATCCTTATCGGCTCATGTTACCTCCTTGCCCTCGCGATGCCACTGGGAGGTCCTGGCCACTTTATCGAGCCCCAAAGATGCCAAGCGCCAGCTGCCTTCTCTGCCGCCTCACAGGAGGGCCTAAGCCTCCATAAGCGTCCTCAATTTTGGACAGGCCGCACAGCTTCATCGCAGACCACCAGGTGCTGTTCACAGGGACTTACTGCCTTGTTAGTCAAATATGGCACCTTATAAAAATAAATCACCACAACAAAAAGGAACTTCCGGCCCATCTCCCTGCTCCCGTTCCCGGGGAAAGTCATCGAAAAGATAGTCAACAGACAACTGACCCAATTCCTCAAAGAGAACAAGACACTGGACTCGTCCTAATCTGGATTCCGCAGCAACCACAGCACCGAAACCGCCCTCATCGCCGCCACGACGACATCAGGGCACTGCTGGACAACGGTAAAACCGAAGCCCTCATCCTCCTGGACCTCTTGGCCGCCTTCGACACCGTCTGCCACCACACCCTAGGCACACGCCTCTACAACGAGGGCATCCGCGACAAAGCCCTGGACTGGATCACCTCCTTCCTCACCGGTAGAACCCTGAGAGTTCGCCTCCCTCCATTCCTATCCGAAGCCACCAAGATCACCTGCGGCGTACCCCATGGATCATCCCTCAGCCCGACCCTCTTCAACGTCTACATGACACCGTTCGCCAACATCGTCCGATCACACAACTTCAACATAGTCTCATACGCCGACAACACCCAGCTGATCCTCTCCCTGTCCAAAGAGCCCGCCACCGCCAGAACAATCTTCCACGCAGGGATGAAGGCCGTCGCTGAATGGATGAAGAGCAGTCACCTGAAACTGAACTCTGACAAGATGGAGGTCCTCATCCTCGGCTCCACCCCTTCCGCCTGGGACGACTCCTGGTGGCCAGCCTCTCTGAGAACTGCGCCGACACCCACCGACCATGCACGCAACCTGGGGTTCATCCTGGACTCTTCTCTGTCAATGACCCAACAAGTCAACGCTGTCTCCTCCTCCTGCTTCAACACCCTCCGCATGCTTCGCAAGATCTACAGATGGATCCCCTCCGAAACCAGAAGGACGGTCACCCAGGCCCTCGTCACCAGCAGGATGGACTACAGCAACGCCCTCTACGCGGGAACCATGGCCAAACTCCAGAAGAGACTCCAACACATACAAAATGCCTACACACGCCACATCCTCGACATCCACTGCAACAGCCACATCACCGCCCACCTGAAGGACCTGCACTGGGTTCCCGTCAACAAGAGGATCACCTTCAAGCTCCTCACCCATGCTCACAAAGCACTCCACGACGCTGGACCAGCATACCTCAAAAGCGACTCACCTTCTACACCCCCAACCACCAGCTCCGCTGACCTCGCCACAGTCCCACGCATCCACCGAACAACCACCGGCGGCAGATCCTTCTCCCACCTCGCCGCCAAGACATGGAACACCCTCCCCATCCACCTTCGACAGATCCAGGACTTGCTGACCTTCAGGAGACTCCTCAAGACCTGGCTGTTTGATCAGTAGTTGACCCCTCCCTCCTCCCCCCAGTGCCTTGAGACCCTCGCGGGTGTGTAGCGCGCTTTACAAATGTTTGATTGATTGAGTTATTTCATCATATATACAGCCTAAAAGAGCACTCAGCAGGTACAGCATCAGAACAGTAATGAGGATTTTGCATGCCTGACTTACTTCTGCTTCACTTTTTGAACTTTTAGCTGTAGCCCTGTTAATGGGATATTTCAGGAAAAATGTTTTTTAAAAAAAAGGAAAAAGCCTTGACCAATTCCCCTGTGCAGATAAGTAGAAATGAATGTGGACCTGTGCAAATAGGGGCAGCAAGGGTTCTTGGACAGAAGATTTTTTTTTAAAAACTACAACTAAAGGGTGGATTATACCTTTATTGTGGCGATTCTGGATATATGATCCAAGCCTGTCTATACACTCCCAAAAAGGATTTGAGTAAACACCCAGCCATTGTGAAATAGGAAAGAGTGGTTGTGCCACTGCTCTCTCACCATGAGCGTTTATTTGTTTTTTTAAATGTTTTTTTATATTCCTTTTTCATATGAACAAAAGGGAACCAAGGTCCACATTGACACAGCGTTAAGCCTACAACCCATTTAGGGCCGGCTGTGTTTCATCCAAGGCTCTTTAAAAAATATGTGAAGGCATCATAAGACAATTTAAAACACAGCATGCCGCCTACAGCCCCTGGTGGGCCGGCCGCGTAACAAAACATATATGGCAGTATTAGAGTATTATGTGAAGTGTCTGGACCTTTTCAAGGCAACAACATGAACAATAGGAACTCGGGCGAGGAGCCCGTCCAAAGCGGATAGTAGAGACTAGACAGAGAAAGGCCAGAAAGGAAGAAGGGAAAAGAGAGAAGAAATGGACAGTATCAAAAGCGGCTAGGCAGACGGACGGGAATATATACGCGGCAGTGCATGATGCTAGGAGTGCTTGTCTTGGGGCTTGCCATGTAGTACATCTCCAAAGACTGATCTGATTACGCAAGGAGCCTAATAGGATCTGATGGAAGTATGGCATCTTCAAAAAGTCGTAACGCTCTAAGCTTGGAGGGTAAGTAACGCGCATGTTCTGTTTTACAGAGGTACTGGATTAGGGGTCGCCAAACAGCGGTAAAGCGTGTGTCACGTGACTGTAATCGCGCTGTAAAAAGTTCCATAGTTATCACATGCCATAAGCGCGTGTACCAAGCAGCTATTGGGGTAGATTCCAGTTTTTTCCAGTACAACGCTATAGTTTGTTTAGCCGCCCCAAGCATATGAAGTGCTATAGTCCAATCACTGCGGCTGAGTGCTTTCAGATTAATAGGCTTAAGGCCCAAAAGAATCATGGTGGCAGATTCAGGCACCGGAAAACCCAGTACCTCCTTAATATGGCTAAGGATTTCCTTCCAGAACAGGGTCAAGAGCGGACACGCCCACCAGATGTGCATGAAATCCCCAGAAGCCTTCAAACATCTCCAACACAATGGGGACAAGTTAGGGAACATTTTGTGCAGGCGAGTAGGCGTATAGTACCATTGCGTCATGATTTTATATGCATTTTCCCTCTGCGGTATACTGCGATAGACCCTAGGGATATCTCGCCATAGGCGATGCCACTGTGCTGAAGTGATTTCCGTGGTTGACGTTGCTTGCCATTGGCGCTGATATGGGTGCGGAGGTAGGATTGGAGGATGTTGCAGGATCTGATATGTGCGAGAGATAAGGCCCTTTGATTCATCAAAGGAACGGACCAGCCGTTCAAACGGGGTGAATCGACGGATAGCAGCCTGTTGCATCTCAGGTGAGGACACCCAATGTCACAACTGCGCATATTGTAATCCCGCGTTCACCGGGAGACCAAAGTCCTCCCGACACCGGGCAAACGTCTTAAGCGTTCCCCCCTCATACAAATCGCCAATCACCCTGCATCCCCCCTGTGTCCAATTAGCGAAGGCTTGTGGATGGAAGGCCGGGGGAAATGATGGATTGCCAGAGATAGGTGTGTGAGGTGAAGGAAAAGTCATTAATCCCTTACGCACTGCAACTGCATCCCATATATCCAGAACCGTTTTGGTAGGCACTGCAATATATGCACTGCGTGAGCGCGCCATACGATGATGCCACGCAAGGTCCCAGATAGAACGTCCAGTTACCGTCCTGTCCATATGGAACCACACCTTTTCGCTCTCAACGGCTATCCATTCCAAAACAAAGCGGAGATGCGAGGCCCAATAATAGTCCAAGAGGTTAGGGCACGCTAATCCCCCTCTATCACGCGGCGACATGTGTGGGAGAATCGTGGCCTGCGTCCGCCCCAAATAAAGCGAATGAGATCTCGCTGGAGGCCCTGTATTTGGTGTTGCGGTACAGGGGTGGGGAGACATTGAAATAAGTATAAGATTTTAGGGAGGATTGACATTTTTACGGCATTTAGCCTACCCAACCAGGAAACCGTTAGGTTTTTCCAACCCCGCAAATCTTCCAAAACAGTCCTCCTGCATTCTCGCCAATTCACCTGGGTCCATGTATCCAAGGTGGGGGTCAATTGGAGTCCGAGGTACCGGATATGCTCCGTTGCCCATTGATAAGGAGCGAGCGTTTTCAAGATTGGTACCTCTTCTGTCGGGATCGTGAGATTCAGAGCCCACGATTTGCCATGATTAATTGTGAGGCCCGAAGCTCGCTCAAAAGACTGCAGCAGAGCAAGGAACGTTGGAAGGGATATATGTGGGCGCGATGAGGTAAGGATGAGATCATCCACGAAGAGCGCTACCTTGTTTTGCCGGCCACCAAGGAAAATCCCATGTATGTCCGGGTGCTGTCTGATCATCTCTGCTAGGGGATCTACCACCAGGGCAAACAACAAAGGTGACAAGGGACAGCCCTGCCGTGTACCTCTAGATATTGAAAAAGGGTCTGTGAGTTACCCATTAACTCGAAGCCGGGCTTGCGGAGAAAGATAAGTTGGCCATGATCATAGAAATCATATTCCTGCCCAGTCCGACCTTCAGCAGCACCGCTCGGAGAAAGCCCCAATCCACTCAATGAAATGCCTTCTCTGTGTCCAACGAGAGAAGGCAGGCTGGTATCTTCCAGTGCTGGGCTTTCCCCACCAGATGCGCAATTCTACATACATTATCCGCCCCTTGCCTGTTGCGGATGAAGCCAACTTGATCCGGTTCCACAAGACTAGACATGTGTGGATCCAAGCGTCTGGCGAGCATTTTGGTGTAAATTTTGAGGTCCCTGTTCAACAAAGCAATGGGGCGATATGATGCACACAGCGTGGGGTCCTTACCCGGTTTGGGGATAAGGGCTATTTCAGCCATACCAATGGAGGGCGACGGCCCCTCCATGCCAGAGAAGATGTTATACAGCCGCAGAAGATGTGGTTGGAGTTGCGGTAGGAACATACAGTAAAAAACCAATGGCAGGCCATCTTGTCCCGGCGTCTTCCCGAGAGGTAGATCCTTCAACACTGCCTGCAGTTCCTCCGCCGTGAGAGGGTCTTCAAATTGTTTGGCATGATGTGGGTGGATTGGAGTCCAGGGACACTGGGCTAAAATATCATCTGTACGGGCTGGAGAGGGGGTTGCCACCTTATAGAGGGCAGCGTAATAAGCCCTAAAGGCCTCGCATTTAGCTCGTTCCGTGGTGGCCCAGGTCCCATCCGGTGCTTGGATATTCGCTATATGGGCCTTCGCCGCACTGGCCCTCAAGCGCTGCGCCAGCGCTCTGCCCACCTTATCTCCCCCCTCAAAATATCGTTGTTTTAGGGTTAACAGGGACCGCTCTGCCTTACTAGTGCGTAGCGCGCAAAGCTGATCCCGGAGGTTAGCAAGTAGTCGCCGACTCGTGACCGAAGAATGACCCTGATTTTTTGCTCTAGCGCCTTAATGTCCTTAGAAAGGCTGTCCTCCAGGCGGCGGGCCTGCCGCGCCCGTGCAATCGCTAAGGATGTGATGTGACCGCGGATTGTAGCCTTAAATGCATCCCACACCACTTGAAAGGGAGTCTCAGGAAGGTCAAAGTAGGAATCAATGGCGGTCCGTATGCTCTCCACATCTGCCGGATCACGTAAGACATGCAACGGCAAACGCCACCTCGGAGGGAAGGCAGGAGAGGCGGCCGGGTCCTGCAGTAGGAGCTCCACATGGGCATGATCAGATAGCAATATGTCAGACATAGAGGCCCCTAACGTGTCTCTCACGGTATCGTGCAAGATGAATAAATAATCAATATGCGAGTACGAACGGTGGACATGGGAGTAGTACGAGTAGTCCCGCACCTCCGGAAAGTGGTATCGCCATACATCCAGCAAGCCAAGGTCTGTTATCTGTTTCCTTAGGGTGGAGGACATGGCTCCCGTCCCATTGGAAGAAGCTTCACTATGGTCCATCGCAGGGTCCCACACAAGGTTAAAATCTCCCCCAAAATTTGGGAGGGCTCACCATGTGGCACATGTTCCCGCAAAAGTGTTCGGAGATAGGAATCTTGCATCTGGTTTGGTGCATAGACATTACACAGTGTAAGTAGGCGTCCCCCAACCCTCACCTCCGCCCTGAGGAAGCGTCCATCTGGGCTATGAAAGACTTTGGAATTCCCCTGCCTGATTCCAGATCTACAGAAAATAGCCACTCCGGCTGTTTTGGTAGCCGCCAAGGCCCAGAATTGGAGGGGATAGCTTGGGTGCGCCATGCGGGGGGTATCTATGCGCAGCAGGTGGGTTTCTTGCACAAAGAGAATGTCCGGGCTATGTTGTCGCAAATAGCGCCACACCTGTTGCCGCTTATTGGGGTATTTAGACCCTTGACATTAAGGGTTAGTATCTTTAAAGGGCCAGGAACAGCCATATAGAGAACAGATCCCAATTTAGTCCATCATGCCATCGTAGAAAGCGCTTCCGGGGAATGGGAAGGGAACGCAGTAGCGGGCCTACTCTATCAACAAGCCTGCCATGACTAGCGTCCACACAGAAGGAAGAGAAAAGATGCAAACAAGTAGGAAAGCAGAGAATAAAAAGAGATGAACCCAACGTTGGCCAACCAGGCCACATTTTCCTGTTCCAATCACCGGCCAGCCTGCACCCAAGGGTTCGGACAAGCCTAGACACGTCACTCTTCCTGGAACAGAGGGGGGTACGTCGTCCGCTGCTCTCGAGTTCGTCCAGGTAGAGGGCTCTGGCTCTAGCCACCCCGCACAAGAAATAAAGGCTGGGAGCTGAAGAACTGCAAGACCACCCCCCACCATACATCAAGTCTGACTAGAAAGTGCTAGGCCAGAAGGAGCAGTGATCTCAGAGAGGGGTTCCAGGAGCCATCACAGATGCATGAGCCGTTGATCACGAGGTTGGAGAATCTGGACCAGATTCGGACTGGTCACCTTCCAAGGACCTAATGTGTTCTATAATGTCCTGCTTAGCCTGTAAGGAGTCTTGTTCGTTGAAGGGAGGGGAGCGCCTGCGCCGATGCACAGTCGACCAGGACCGCTTAGCAGGCACCCGTGCAGAGGACGTAGGACGAGTGGGGCTGGCGGGCCGTGAGGGGGGGGGAGGGGGGGAGCCTGGGGGGGGGGGGGGTGGAGTCGAAGCAACTGCGCCGCATCCCTGTAGGGCCGGATCACCCTACGCCTGGACTCCCATGTAAAAATAAGGGCAAAGGGGTGACCCCACTGATAGGAGATATTCAAGCTCCGCAACTTATCCGTCACAGGTTTGAAGTCGCGGCGGCATCTCAGGGTTGTGGGGGCCAGGTCCTGAAAAATCTGGATCTTGTTCCCCTCATACGTGAGGTCTTGCTTGGCTCGTGCCGCCCGTAGAATAGCTTCCTTTTCTGTAAAAAAGTGGACCCTGGTTAAAATGTCAGGAAGAAGGCCCGATCTGCCCGCAGGCCCAGAAACCCGGTGAGCCCGATCCAGGGCCGGGGGGGGGGGGGGGGAGGCGTCGTCATCTCCCCACACTTCGTGCAGCAGCTGTGCCACATAGGCCATAATGTCTTTCCCTTTCGCTCCAAGAGGAACCCCCCGGATGCGGAGGTTATTCAGGCGACTTCGATTTTCTAAATCCTCCTGCTTCAGTTGCAATTTTATGTGTTGGTCCACCAGGACAGCCAGGCGCTGCCAAAGCTGCTCCTGGTCTTCCGTCCGGGCATCAACCGTCTTTTCCAGCCCGTCTACTCGTCCGCCAAGATCTGTGACCTCCTTCCGGAGCTCTCGAACACAGGAGTGCACTTCAGTACGCAGGGGGCCGATCTCAGATTTCAATTCAGACATGAAGGAGGTCATAAAGGCCTGTGTCACCGGGGACGAATCCCCCCAGCCGGCATTTGCCCCTCAGCGGGTGCAGACGGGGAGGTCTTGCCCCACATTGCCGCCACCGAGTTGTCCTTAGGGTCTGGCCCTGAAGCGTCTTTGCCTCTATTAGTGCGCGTCATACTGGCGTCACGGTTGTACAGCCGGTGTCAAGTCCTAACAGGTAACGGAGAACCCCCCGCTGCTTCTGCAAAACTCTGACCGCACTGGAGGCTCTGTCCCCCGTCACAGGCCCCGCCAGATGTGTTCAGCCCCATCGCAGACCCAGGCAGCCCAGACGGTGCCGAGGAGGGAGTCCTAGTATGTAGGCCGCCACCACACCTCCGCCGTACTCTAGATGCAAGTAGCCCGTCAACCCCACAGCAGCCCTTTAAAGCACACTAGGGCCACGCAGGAACATGCAGCCAGACCCCCCGAACACAGCACACTGCCCCAGCCGGGTCGCTTAGCCAGGTCGCTCAGCCACCCCACCACCCCTCCAGCAGGGATAGCTCCAAACTTTTACCTCCCCAGAGTAGGGGCCACCAGCCCAAGATCAGGCCCGACAAGTGCAGCCCCGGAGGTCGCAGCCCAACACTAACAGCGCCGGGCGAAATATCGCAGATGAGCCCTCATTCAGGAGAGTTCCCAGGTCAGTGGAGAGGAGCAGTCCAGCAAAGCGAGCGGCAACAGCTGGGGGTGATGCACAGACGCAGTAACAGTCCCCACCCCACTGGCGCTGTAAGGAAGTGTCCCCCCAAGGGTAGGGGCAGGTGCCATCCAGCGGGAAGGGCAGGCTGGTCAGGCAGGCCGAATGAGCGTCAGGTGGCTCGCGGGAGCGATCCAATTGGGGACAGGCAGCAACCAGGAGAGGCGCCAGGAAACCCCCCTTCATGGGAATCCCCAAGTCCCTGGTACACATCAGTCCTGCATAGAAGCGGCCCGGGCTACAGCCAACTCCAAGCGCAAGGCCCCTTCACATTACAAGAGCAGGGCACTGAAAGCAAAGAACCCGCCGGGCTCCCCGCAGTCAAGGTTCTCCCCACGTTCGCTTCAGCCACCGCCCTTCATATAAAAGTGCCACTCACCGCCAGGCCACCCAGCCACCAGCAGCTCACCACGTGTCTGCGATGGCCCGCTCTTTCCCCCAGCCTCTGTAATCCGGGCCTCTCCACTCCACAAAATGGCGGGCAGCAGGTGCGATCGTCGGGCTGCCAGCCGACCCGGGATGCCTCCCACTGGCCCTGCCGCCTCCGGGAAGCCGCACCACCACTTCCAGGACAGCACGGCAAAATTGTTGCGGGCCGAAGAACAAGTTACTTACCTTCGGTAACGATCTATCTGTAAGAAACATTAGTTAGTTAGATTCCTCACCTTAGAATATCCCCAGGCGTCAGACTGGATCCGGAAGATTTTTGTAGCAATACCCCTTGCGCGTCGCTAGGCGTCGTCTGCGGCTCCGCGTCCGTCGTTGGCGTCGTGCGCCGGAATGACGTCGGAGTACTTAGATGCCGCCCTTGCGCGCGGACGTCAGTTCTTGTACATAGCTTTCCGTGCCAGGAACGCAGAGCCATGCAAGAAACCGACACTGGTGCCAAAACATCTAGGGCCCTGAAAAGGATAGCCTTAACCCTAGATATCAGTTCGCAGAACGGGGAGGATGGGTGGGTCGGTGAGGAATCTAACTAACTAATGTTTCTTACAGATACATCGTTACCGAAGGTAAGTAAGACAGTACGGCACAATTGTTGCGGGCCGAATGTCAGCGCAGCCCAAGGAGGGTCTACGCGGGTCCAACCGATCCCGCGACGAGCCCCCGGTTCGCGACCCCCAAGATGGCGGCCGCCGGCGCTTGTAAGGGCACCTCCCGCCCGCGCCGGTGTCAGAGGAACAGATGGGATCCAATGCAATATCCGGACCTCACTGAGGGCGATTGCGCTGCGTTGTGCTGGTCAAGATGGCTGCTTACCCCCAATGTCCCCCACAGGACCCACAGCGATAATTCAGGGTCGCGCGCCCTGGACAGTGCCAGCTACTCCGGGTCCAACTGTCCGGCGCAGGCAAAATGGCGTCTGCCGCCGCAGCAGACCCCTGGGGATCCGAGAGTCTCTCGAGCTGCCACGGCCGTCTCTGCCGTCCTCTGCCAAGTTCACTGTGCCACCGACTGTCGAACTATAGAAAGGCCCCGCCGGGCCGGTGAGTCAGCCAGCAGGATCCCAGGCCCAGAGGCGTTCTACCGGCGCGGTATGCAAGATGGCGACCCCGGGTCAGCTACAGGGCCGCCACCCGTCAGTCCACGCATGTGCCCCGGTTCAACAGCTGGCGCCTTCCGCTCCTGGAGTGAGCACTCCCACCGATCCGGGCGCCGTAAAATGGCGGGCGCACCAACCGCCAGATCAAGGGATTGCAGCGTAGGCACCGCTGCCACTGCTCCTGAGCGATCCTCCGCTCGCCAAAGGGTGCCCCTCACCAGTCGCAACGAGGGCACCCCGGGTTCAGCGGCAGAAGGACCCCAGCTCCGCGAGAATTGCTTTAGTGCGCGGCGGCCTGCCGGAGCTCCCTCAGCGTGCGTCTTACTGCATTGTCAGCTAGACCTGTTGCTTGCTTAACAGCCGCACAAGAGGACCTGTAACACTGGGGCACGCAGCGTCCTTCACCTCCGACGGGCGTGCGGCTTCACCGTGGCCTACCAGATACTATTCGACACCACAAGCCTCGTCACACCTTACCCTCGTGGAGCTGCTGGGTCACCTCCAGCTGCAGTTGGGGGCCCGCCTTGCCCTTCAGACCTTGGGATCTTCAATGAGTAGCTTGCAGCGCTTGACCCGTTGGCCACAGGAGTGCCTACCCTCTCACTACCCCTCCTTTCTTAGCCCACGCTACTGATGCCTTCAAGACCCCAGGCTGTCTGAATACTAATTTGGACTTTGTAGGACCATGGACACCAAAAAATATAATTATGCAGATGATCTGCAACTGGTGTTTTCAATCGATAATTCATCTGACTCGATATCTGAATTCCAGGCAACAATGTTACACATACGTGACTGGATGAACAACAACCAGTTAAAACTGAACTCAGATAAAACAGAAGTGATTCTGATAGGTGGTCCCCTGAACCCCTGGAGTGCATATTTCTGGCCAAGTGATCTTGGCTCCCCACCTAACCCTTCTTCCTCAGCTAAAAGTCTGGGAGTGATCATCAATAGCGATCTCACTATGAAATCTCATATAGGAGTCGTGACCTCCACTGGTTTCTTTCAGCTGAGGAAGATTAGGAGATTACTTACTCGGGAAGCCTTAATCCAAGTGGTCCTAGCAATGGTGATGTCTCACCTGAATTATGCCAATTCTCTTTACTTTGGCATTCCACTTTATCTTACAAAAAAACTGCAGATGGTTCAGAACCAGGCAGCAAGGCTGATCTCCCAACAACCTAGATGGGAACACATCTCTCCCACTATGAAAGAGCTACACTGGCTACCCATCCTGCAAAGATGTGCGTTTACAGTTGGTTGCCTCATATTTCAAGCCTTGCATGGTGCTAACCCATAATTTATATCCAGACTTGTCCAGAAATACCTACCTGCATGGAGCTTACGCTCGGCCCATAAGAACCTCTTAACCATTCCTTCCTATAAACAGAAACGAATAAGTGGCTGCAGGTTTGCAGTATTGGCGCCCAGCTTCTGGAACACTCTCCCGTTAGACATTAGAACCTGCACAGAATTTGTTAGATTCCGTAGACATCTTAAGACCTGGCTATTTATCCAAGCCTATAATTAGACTTGTTGACAACTAATTACATGAGGTCCCAGCAAAATTCTTAAGTTCAGCGCCAAGAAACTAATCGGTGTATGAGCGCTTTATAAGAAATTTTAACTTAACATAACAAAGGCTACAGCAGCTGTGTAACCTGAACATAGAGCCCTTGCGCCCCTCGAACATTCTGTGGCATCTGACCACTGGCATCTAATAGGTCCTGAAACTGACATTTGCAAAGCTCGTGATCTCCAGTGTTTGAGGCCGGAGTGCACCCCGAGGGGGGCTGAATCGTTTCCCTTGGAGCAGCTCTGGATGGATTTGGGGCGTGCAGCTTGAATTGAACAATGCTACTTCGATGCATCACCCTCCAGGCTTATCTGTCCATGAATGGTTCATCCTCACTGAGCGGCGCTACAAGAAGTGGTTCATCTGTTGGCCACAACCTGTACCGCCACACTAGGTGTCCGGACTTCTCTCTTCCTTGCCTCCCACGTCGCAGATGTCCTCCAGTAAATTCACCAGCAAAACCTTTCGCCAGCTACTCATCACGGAGGCGATCTCCCAACTACGTTCCATGGCTGCTCCCCTAGCGGCGTATACTGCCTCGGCTACTGTGGCCACCCACCCCCACATGCAGCCGGATACTACAATGGACCACATCTTGCAGGAGATCACTGCGGTAGGTCGCCGCTTTGAAGGCTTGGACTCCAAGATATTGGACCTCATTACTGAGACTATCCATATGATCTGACATGGCAGGCTTTCAGGAGGGGGCGGAGCATATTATCTCGACCGCATAAGAACGTCTCAACAGCATCCCGGATAGAGAGCAGGAACTCCGGCACCTGCAGAACAAGCTCACCGACCTGGGAGATAGAAGACGAAGGGACAATGTCTGGTTTTTCGGATTTCCAGAATATGCATAGGGCTCGGATGTCAGGGGCTTCCTCCGGGAACTTCTCCCCACGCTCACAGGACTGAACTTCTCCTACCCTGGAAATACAGCGGGCTCATCGTGTGGCCCTCCCCCCCCCACCCGGCTACATCGGACCGGCCACACCCTCTTATTGCCTGCTTTCCTTGAAATAAGCAGGTATGGCAACTCCTGACCTCAGCCTGTTTCCTGGTACACACACTTATGAGGGGCGTGAAATTCGCATAGCCACTGCCTTCTCTCGGGAGGCCAATGACAAGAGGAAGGCCTTCCTGGCTTTGCGGCCCTAACTACGGAAACTGGGCATCAAGTTTGGACTGTTCGAACCTGCCCCCATGTGGATCACGAAGGTTTGCAGGTCCAAGGACTTTTCCGACCTGTGGGCACTGCGCTCCTTCCTGGATAGACTCTCTAAGCAAAAGATTAAGTATAGACCGTTGGACTCATCTGCTGAACCCCACCCTTCAAGCAAATGACACCCCCCTCATATCTGGAGAAAATTGGATTCCTGGTGAGGACAGACAGCTGAACCCCCTGACCCGATCTCAGGATCGCCCTCAAACAACTGGATGCTCTTACTCAGGACCGGGACCGTGACAAATCCGGCTCCCTGCTGAAACCCAATCAGCTCTGTGTCTGAGACACACACTTTCTTGCCATTACTGTTGTTTTTTGCACCGGCCGCTGCACGAAGAGGCCTACAGAACTCTCAGGATGAACGGCTGACTATAATACTACTGTCAGCATGCCTCTCTCTTACTTTGTATAAAAGTGGTGTTGTATCATGCCTATTCCTCTTCAGTTGTATTTTGCAGTGTTTTGCTATGCATTGCTATGTTAGGTCCGCCTTGTTGAGTAGCTTGTTGTCGTTTCAATCACCGCTGTTTAATTTATTGCTGCGGTTACACCTCTGTTTTGCCCCAATGGTGTTGCCCCCTGGATCTAGGGCCTTATACCTGAGCCTTCTGTTTTCCTTTCCTTTCACCCCCCTCCTTCCCCCTGTTCATCGCCACAACTGCTGTTGTTCACGCCCTCTTTCCTCCCCTCTCCCCAACCCTTTTTGGGATTGCTGGCCCGACGCTCTCCCTCGCTCTTTCCAGCCCCATGGCTCTGTCATCGACCTGATTCATTAGCCTTTTTGTACACACATAGGAGACGGTGCGCTGAATAAGAGAGGATGTGGCAGTGAGTGGGTCTCCAACCTTTTCTGTACTGAGAGCTACTTATGTTTAATGAAACGCATTGAGAGCTACTAATATTATTAGTGTTGTATAATTTTAGTTTTGTTATATGTATATTAAATCAACCAAGAAAAATATTTCTAATTTAATAAGCTGGGCTGCACACAGGTGAGCACTCAGAGGTAGCTCGAGAGCTACAGTAGCTCACGAGCTATTGGTTGGAGACCCTACGGGCCTAACGGCTAGAGCGGTGGGCCTCGAAGTTGGCCAACTGGGTTCGAGTTTCGTCAGGACGCTCAAAATCCTGTGGTTCTGGGCAAATCAGGTTATCTCCCCATGCCCACAAAAAATATATATATGAATGTGTCCATCTGTAATACAACTGGTGCTCATGTAAAGCGCTCTGATACCTTCGAGTCAATTTTGCGCTATATAAAAACTCCAGGAAAAATATATATATATATATATATATATATATATATATATATATTAACGTTCCACAGTTTGTCCACAAAAGTGCACTCCTCACCAGGGCAAAATAAAGCTCAGCATGGAAAAGGTAAGCAAGTTTCCTCATAAATGTTCAAGTGCCCAACGCGTTTCAGAATTGACTTCCTTGTTCACGGGCAGCAGCAAATTCTAAAATCAAGCAAGACTGTATTAGCACTCCTTTTGAATCCTCTTTAATAACGTTCAAGTGAACATCACGTGTCAAGCAGTGCATGCTGGTCAAAACAGTCCGATATCACAATCACTCTGAATTGCTGCTTAATATTATCCAAATTAATTAATACCCTTGATACGGTCGATGAAACAAAGCGCCTTCACCATGCCACATGAGAGCGTCCCAGGAGTCCGCATGGCTTCACACTCCCAAAGCCGCAGACCCGCCATATATATCGGCGGTGGTGGACCAGCATGCACTGCTTGACACGTGATGTTCACTTGAACGTTATTAAAGAGGATTCAAAAGGAGTGCTAATACAGTCTTGCTTGATTTTAGAATTTGCTGCTGCCCGTGAACAAGGAAGTCAATTCTGAAACGCGTTGGGCACTTGAACATTTATGAGGAAACTTGCTTACCTTTTCCATGCTGAGCTTTATTTTGCCCTGGTGAGGAGTGCACTTTTGTGGACAAACTGTGGAACGTTAATAATACGGCTGGTCCGGCCGGTAAGTGCACCACCGCCGATATATATGGCGGGTCTGCGGCTTTGGGAGTGTGAAGCCATGCGGACTCCTGGGACGCTCTCATGTGGCATGGTGAAGGCGCTTTGTTTCATCGACCGTATCAAGGGTATTAATTAATTTGGATAATATTAAGCAGCAATTCAGAGTGATTGTGATATCGGACTGTTTTGACCAGCATGCACTGCTTGACACGTGATGTTCACTTGAACGTTATTAAAGAGGATTCAAAAGGAGTGCTAATACAGTCTTGCTTGATTTTAGAATTTGCTGCTGCCCGTGAACAAGGAAGTCAATTCTGAAACGCGTTGGGCACTTGAACATTTATGAGGAAACTTGCTTACCTTTTCCATGCTGAGCTTTATTTTGCCCTGGTGAGGAGTGCACTTTTGTGGACAAACTGTGGAACGTTAATAATACGGCTGGTCCGGCCGGTAAGTGCACCACCGCCGATATATATGGCGGGTCTGCGGCTTTGGGAGTGTGAAGCCATGCGGACTCCTGGGACGCTCTCATGTGGCATGGTGAAGGCGCTTTGTTTCATCGACCGTATCAAGGGTATTAATTAATTTGGATAATATTAAGCAGCAATTCAGAGTGATTGTGATATCAGACTGTTTTGACCAGCATGCACTGCTTGACACGTGATGTTCACTTGAACGTTATTAAAGAGGATTCAAAAGGAGTGCTAATACAGTCTTGCTTGATTTTAGAATTTGCTGCTGCCCGTGAACAAGGAAGTCAATTCTGAAACGCGTTGGGCACTTGAACATTTATGAGGAAACTTGCTTACCTTTTCCATGCTGAGCTTTATTTTGCCCTGGTGAGGAGTGCACTTTTGTGGACAAACTGTGGAACGTTAATAATACGGCTGGTCCGGCCGGTAAGTGCACCACCGCCGATATATATGGCGGGTCTGCGGCTTTGGGAGTGTGAAGCCATGCGGACTCCTGGGACGCTCTCATGTGGCATGGTGAAGGCGCTTTGTTTCATCGACCGCATCAAGGGTATTAATTAATTTGGATAATATTAAGCAGCAATTCAGAGTGATTGTGATATCGGACTGTTTTGACCAGCATGCACTGCTTGACACGTGATGTTCACTTGAACGTTATTAAAGAGGATTCAAAAGGAGTGCTAATACAGTCTTGCTTGATTTTAGAATTTGCTGCTGCCCGTGAACAAGGAAGTCAATTCTGAAACGCGTTGGGCACTTGAACATTTATGAGGAAACTTGCTTACCTTTTCCATGCTGAGCTTTATTTTGCCCTGGTGAGGAGTGCACTTTTGTGGACAAACTGTGGAACGTTAATATATATATATATATATATATATATATATATATATATATATATATATATATATATATATATATTCACTGAAAAAACCATAGGTTTCACACACGTTATAGTTAGGAATTAGCATTTAAAAAACCTTGCAAATTCACTGAAAAAACCATAGGTTTCACACATGTTATAGTTAGCGGAAATTTTACTGATAAAAAACCAGTGAAATTGCCCCGTTATAGTTAGTGCTGGCAACTATAACTCACGCGACCGCAATCCTCTGCTGATGCTAATACTGTATTTAGACACTTATTTGCCCATGTCTTCTTCCATACATTTTTAGCTATACATATATTACAAATATTTTTTTTTCATAAAGACACATATGTCATCAGCAGAAGATTGCGGTCGCGTGAGTTATAGTTGCCAGCACTAACTATAACGGGGCAATTTCACTGGTTTTTTATCAGTAAAATTTCCGCTAACTATAACATGTGTGAAACCTATGGTTTTTTCAGTGAATTTGCAAGGTTTTTTAAATGCTAATTCCTAACTATAACGTGTGTGAAACCTATGGTTTTTTCAGTGAATTTGTACGGTTTTTTAAATGCTAAGTTACTTTACGCCATTCGAGGCGTGCGCGCCCACTTAACGCAGTTCGTTCCGTGCACGGTTTTTATCAACTTTAATAAGCCCTGTACATTTGGTGGCCTTCGGCCACCAAAAGCACAGGGGGTGGGGTCAATGTGGATAGTGTTTTTTTTATTTCGATTTTATAATTTCATGTTGCCAAAATTTAGTTTTTTTTACCTATTAATAAGCCCTGTACAGTTGGTGGCCTACGGCCACCAAAAGCACAGGGGGTGGGGTAAGTGTGGATAGTGTTTTTTTTATTTTTACCGTACGCTTACGGTAAGCGTACGGTAAGCGTACTCGGCGAAATTGCCGAAAAAAAAATAAAACCGTTTTTGCTCTTGGGGGATGTTTGGGGACTCCCTCAACATGACTATGTGGGAGGGAGTTGTCATAACAGCCCAGTAACATGTTTTTGGCCATCATGTTTGATAAACAACACTCAGTGCGAGAGACAAAATGGCGGACGCCGCTTCCTGGTTTCGGCCGATTCGAATGTTTACTAAGATCTAAGAGCCAATCAGAATCGCGCTCGCGCACGCCACCGTACGCTTACGGTAAGCGTACGGTAAGCGTACGGTAAGCGGGCTCAGATATATATATTGATTTAAAGGCTATTTTCTCAGAATCTACTGAACAGATTTACACCAAACCTACAAAAGGCACTTCCTTGACCTAGGGACTACCTCTCTGCCAAATTTCTAGTAATTCTGTTCGGCCGTTCGGGCTGTAGCTCGTTCTAAAGGTCCTATGGAAAAATGCGTTTTGGGACCCCCCTTTTATCTCAGCCCCCGCTTGACGAATCCCCCCGAGACTTTCAGGGTAGGAGCGGAGCGTAGCGCCCCACCTATTTTGAGAAATTCGCGAGGATTCATCGACCGGCGCCAAAGTTATTCAAAATAGAATGTTGAGGTTTTCCTATGGAAAAGGGGTCCTAACTATAACTACCTACTGGCGACCGCCAGTAGGTATATATATATATATATATATATATATATATATATATATATATATATTATATATATATCCATATATATATATATATATATCCATCATACAGGTAAGCCCCAAAGGAGTGAGGCCACAAGAAGCTGGATCGCACTTGCTTTAATTCACAACTTGCAAACAGGTAGCATTCAGGTACAGGCTTCTCTGATTAATCTTTTCGCCAGACGCGTTTCAGGATTCAAAAAGTCCCTTCTTCAGTGGCGTGATTTGAAGATAAAAACAAGCACTGTTCCTGCGCACAAAATGTATTCCAAATGCCGTCCCAATATATTGTTTTAAGTATTTTATACTTAATGTCAGAATTTTTCAGATGTTATATATAAGGCTACAATCGGGCTCTTCGTTTCATAACTTTGCGTTAGACGTTTGTCTCACAGAGCAAAGTGGGTTTTGATGGTAGAATGTCCGTTTGTCATCGCAGAAGGGTAGAGGATCCACCTGTTCGCTTCTGAAGGTTCAGTTGGAAACAGTGGTTTCCTGCCCTATTTCCCTGTAAGCTAAAGATCTGGTTTCACATCCAAAAAGAAGTCCTGCTGTATTTTGCTGGTATGACTCAGTTCTATGCATACCACAAACCCACCACACAAGAGCACCTGCACTTTTTTTGCACATTGTGGACTGCACCAAATCAGCAACTCATTGCTTTACGGAAAAAAAGGTCACATTACAATTCGAAATATGTAGAAGTAGGCAAAAAAACACAAGCAAAAATAAACCAGGAGAAGGAAGAGAGACGACAAAATAGTTTAGCATGATGGTGGCAGGTTCACACTTCAGAACGGCAAAAATCAAGATAGATAAGGCTGTATCAACATGGAACTTGTTCTACCCATAAGCCAAGTAGGACTGAAGTAGAAGACCTTTTAGTTCCTTCAAGAGAGAGGGATAGCAAATGATGGGAGTGCTCCCCCTGTAAGAGTGCTTTAGCCTTCTTGACTTCAGGGGGGTACCAGTGCTCCAGAGTTGCCCTGAGGAGATGGTCCTTTACTGAGAAAGGTAATTTGAAGTTCCAGAGTGAAGGGGCTTACAGGTGATGCATGTCAACTGGTAGATGCTTCATGCTTCATTGGGGAGCTAATATATTGTGCCATGGATTGGGGATAGAAGATCAAATTTTTTCGCCAACGACCGCTTTGCAGCAGCCTGTAGTGTTGCATTCGAAGAGCTAGCCATGTCTTTGAGATTTCAATAAGAAGGGAGTTCCAATAGCCACATTTAGAAGTCACCAGGGATTGTACTACTTGTCTGAAGCCATTCACAGGGAGGAAGGACTTGATAATTTGCAGTAACTTTAGTTGTGGTGTTTCTTTGGCCATTGCGCTGATATGCACTTGAAAGTTGAGGCTCCTGTCTAGGGTGAAGCCTCAAAGAAGGGTTTGCAGTTCAGCAACATGACTGAACCAAGATCGGTAACTACAGAAAAAAACCACCAACACCAGGCATTAGAATAATATGCATGCACGAGGACTAGACTGACGCTTTCTCATTCACCACAATGATATTTAACATTTCAACACAAACCACGGTGACAGAATATAACATGTATATCTCATACACACACACACACATATATGTATAATATATTAATTTTTATCTTTACTACCCATCCCGAGTCCAAAAAACCTTAATTGCTGCTATACACCACCCATTCGGACAGTAAATATTCCTTACTACCGCTATGCACTATCTACTGCCACCATTATGCGTAATTACATGAAAGCAAATTACACTAGTTTAACCTCCCCACTAATGTGCTGTACAACTCCTTAAACAATAACAGCTCTTAAATGAATCATAATTGTAATGTGTGATAAGATACCTCATTGTAGTGATAAATGTAACTAAATAACTTTATTGTAGTAGTAATACACTGTTGTGGATGCACTTTAGTGGTATATTAGCGACTGAGCTATGTTGGAACAGGGAGAGAAATGTTAGAGGAGAAACTGCTTTCGGGGGGGGGTCGAGCATGAGATGGTGGGGAGTCAGCTAGGACTGAATTTCAGCTAACAGTCTGGCTGCATATTCAATATCACTCTTGGGGAGGGGATTTTCAGATACAGCCAAATATTGTGCATATACACGCGGCAAGAGATACTGGAATGATTGGACATGGTGACAAGCAGTTGTCCGTAGATGTCACAGAGAAAGGACACAGCCAGTAGAAGAGTTCGAGAGATTGCCAGTTGAATGTATTGACAGTGAATTTGCAGCCATAAAGAGAACCAGATGAGGACATCATTTATGCCCAGTCTGTTGAGGTAAGAGTCTTGTGATTTAACACGTCAAATATTGCTGAAAGGTTGAGTAGTATCTACCATAAACACGCCATCAGCCATCATTTTTGCAAGTGGCGTCTCTCTGCTGCGGCCTGTCCTGGACACCAACTGGAGATTGTCCACTGGATCATTTTCTACTGAGAACAGTTTTATCTTGGACTTCGATGCACCTTTCAGGAAGGTCTGCCACAAACAGTACTTTGGATACTCAACGGTAGTTGTTCAGGTCTTTCTGATCAGCTTTCTTTTTTTCTTAATTAAGAGAATGACTTGGCCTAGTCTTAGGCATCTGCTGCTTGAACATGGACAGAGAAGAGTTCTTAGACACAGGAGTAACTGCAACACCAGTCTTCTTGAGAGTGGAGGAGACAAGGTCAAGGATATGCTGCGAGGGATTGGTCTTAGCAATAGTATTTAAAATTTCTACGCTGGAGTTTTTTTGATAAGGACCACTGGATCGTTTCGGGTTGATTATGGTTTTTTTGCCATTGAAGGAGCAAAGCTCCATATTTTTCACTTTCTAATCAAAGTATGTGAAGACCTCCTTACATTTTAACTCAGAATGCACTGTGTTGCCCCTTACTGTGGGCTCAGTTGAGCTTTTCACTATTTCAAAGACATTTCCAGGACAGTTTCTAGCACAATCAACCTCTGAACTAAACTGATGAAAAGGGATTTAGTATCAAAGATACGTTTTTTGCAATAGGTCCTTTCCAGTCTTAGTTGTGAGAGGTTTACTGTTGACTGATTATGCCACCATATGTGCTCAGTATTTCTGAGTGATCTCCTTTCTCGTTCAGATCTTTAGAGAATAACTGAAAGCAATTTTTGTGATTGACTTACACTAGTTTTTTGGGGGGTGGGGTCAGAGAGGTTTACATCCATGATGTCTGCAAGGTTTCAGAGCACTAGGGCTAGAGATGAATGGCATCTTGATCTAATGAAATAGTTTGCAGTGCTAACAACACTTTGGATTAAAGGGAGTTAGTCTACATTTCTTAGGTCTCTGACCCCTCATTTCGTTCTCTAACTCTTAACTCGCCGTGACCACACTGGTGGACACTAAACAGAAAGGGATAAGAAAGTGGCCCGACTTGTTTACCTGTGTTGCAATAGTAAGGTACACAACGGCTCCTATGGAGTGGAAAGGGAGAGTTTGTTTCTCTGCATGAGCAATGTGACCCGGCCGAGTTTTTGACGTTAACTGGATGTAAACCGAAATCTACCAAGAGTATATTGTTACCTAGGAGGTCATATTTTTTTTAGGAACTCTGATACAGAAAATTCATTTTTGACGTCTGACCTGCTAAACAGGGCATGCACCGTCTGTTGCAAGACATATTGTTGGCTTACAGTGTGAATAGAGTCTGTCCATTGTTTACCAATAGTTGGCTTCATTGTCACTCACATTTGCTTGCTTTTTATTCCTTTGGTTAAGTAGGCTTTCCTTCCTGTTCTTTTGTTTGTCCCCATCCTGCAGCACAGACGCCTTACTTGTGTTCTCCTATGCACACTTTTCAGTTGCTACATTTTTTATTTTTGTTTAAGCACTCCATGAGGGTGCACTTGTTTTCCAGCTGTCTCCCTCTTATACTTCTCCCCCTCACCCCATTCTGCTAGTCCTCTCTCTTGCCTGTATGCTTCTCCCCCACTCCACCCCCTTGCTTTCTCGCCAGTGTCCTTCTCCCCACCAGTTCTACATTTCTCTTTCACCCATTTGCTCCTTCTCCTCCTTTATGGTGTCCCACTCGGATTTCTCCTTTCCCCCCTCCCATGACCCCCTGTATAGCCTCCGGCCTTCTTTATCAATTATCTTAACCCCCCACAATCCTGGTCCACTATGTTGCATCAGGCCCCCAACACCCTGTTATTTCGCCAAGACCCACTTGAAAAGAAAAAAACGATTTTGAGCATATTTTCTTTTTAGTTAGCAATCCAACTTGGAACTGTAACTAAAACGAAATAAGGCGGCCATGTTATTTTGTAGGAAAAACCAAAGGAAATGATGGACGGAGTGTTGAACATTGCAAGCACTCACCCCCAGTCAACTGATCTGGGTTTAATCCATCACCGTTCTTTAGCCCACTCTGCCACCCCAGTTCAGACATGGCCATATGCAAATCAGTCTGACCCTGTGCCTCATGGGAACAGTCCAGCCCGAACTGCCAAGCCATGCCTACCCTGGACCGGAAACAAGCTTCCTAGGACCGGTTTCTGGCATTTCAGCCGTCTTCAGCCAGGCTTGCTTGAATCCAGTGGCAAAGTGAGCAAGGGACTCACGTCTGAGCATACCCTGCCAACTTATGGCGAACAAAGCAAAAACCAAAGGAAATGATGGACGGAGTGTTGAACATTGCAAGCACTCACCCCCAGTCAACTGATCTGGGTTTAATCCATCACCGTTCTTTACGATGGATTTAGGCCCAGATCTCTGTACTGGGGTGAATGTATGACATTGTTCTGCATTCTGTCCATCAATTGTTGTTTTTGCATTTGTCACCCCGAGTGGGAAGGGTATGCTCAGACGTGAGTCCCGTGCTCTCCATGCCACTGGAATCAAGCTATCCTGGCTGATGTGTGGTGAAAGCCCGAAACCGGTCCTAGGATGCTTGTTTCCAGTCCAGGGAGGACCTGGCTTGGCAGTTCGGGCTGGACTGTTCCCATGGGGCACAGGGTCAAGACTGATTTGCATATGGCTGGGTTCAAACTGGAATGGCATGGTGAGCAAAAAAACGATGGATTTAGGCCCAGATCTCTGTACTGGGGTGAATGTATGACATTGTTCTGCATTCTGTCCATCAATTGTTGTTTTTGCATATGTTATTTTGTAGGCTCACATGTGGTGAGCACACCCCCCAAATTACTACAAAAAGCTTTTTTTATGCTTTAGCTATGCTGTACAGCATCAGGAATACTGTGCAGGATGACTAAAACTCATTGGCAAAGCCAATGGGTCCCATAGGTGAGACCTATTGGTTTTGCCAATGATTGTGCTTTCTGAGACCATCGGGAGATGTATTTCTTCTTCTAGTGGCTCTTCCCCTGCAGCTCCGCACCATCTGCCTCGCCGTTGAGCCTCAACACCCTGCCTGGAGGGGTTCGAGGCCGCTGCCTGCTCTGATGGATGACCGGTATTGTATTTTGTTATTCTGTGCCCCTTGCTTATAGCTTCTCAGTGTGATCCTATCCCCACGGTCATATTTATTTGTTATCCCGCTTCCCTCTCCCCGCGGCTGCTGTCCCTGCGGCCCCTCCCCCGGCCCACGCACGTTATCGCTTCCCAGCTGACCGTCCCCTCCCGCCCTCCCCTACTTAATGGCAGCCGCTGCGGGGGAGCGCGAGTAAGACCTCTGACCTTGGTCACTGGCCTTCTCTTCCCCGGCAGCTTCATGCCATCTGCCTCGCTGTTGCGCCTCAACACCCTCCCTGGAGGGGTTCGAGGCCACTGCCTGCTCCACTGGGTGACCAGTATGGTATTTTGTGACTCTGTGCCCATTGTATTTGGTTCTGTGCCCACTGTGTTATCGCTATTGTATTTTGTTATTCTGTGCCCCTTGCTTATAGTTTCTCAGTGTGATCGTATCACCACTGTTTTATTTATTTGTTATCCCGCTTCCCTCTCCCCGCTGCAGCTGCCCCTGTGGCCCCTACCCCGGCCCACGCACGTTCCCGCCCCCCCCCCCTGCTGACCATCCCTTCCCCCTCCCCTACTTAATGGCGGCCACTGCACGGTCGCGGTGAAGGCGACCCTAAGGCAAGCCCGTCACCGCCAGTCTACGATCAAAGCCAGGAAACCAGGACCTCCGCACCGCCAACGCTACGACCCAGCGATACTCCGTGAACTCAACCCAGGCCGCAACAACAACTGCAAGCTAGCATCACCAGCCGACACCCACGGACCCTTCAGCTGTCACTGCTGCCGGCACACCTACATCACCACCTGGAACGCGAACCCAACACAACCCGCCCGCAAGAACACACCGAACTGAAGACCTTACAATGCATCCTCCTCAACATCCGATCACTCCAAAAACGCACCAACCGAAATCTAGGACCTCCTCGACAGCACCGCTCTGGACATAGCATTCTTCACCAAAACCTGGAGCAACACCACCTCAGAACCGAACATCGTCATCGCCATTCCCCAAGGACACAAGATCTCCAGGAAAGACCGCCCCACCCGCCGGGGAGGAGGAATCGCCATCGTTCACAAATCCACCCTTCGTCTGAGCACACTCCCCGACAAGCCCACAGACCTGAGGGAACACCTGCACTTCAGGATACTGGCCAGCCCTACCACCACCCTCTGAGGAACCCTCATCTCCCGACCCTTCGCCAACCCCATCACGGACATGATCTCCCTGCATGCCATCGCATCCACCAACTACATCCTGCTGGGAGACCTCAACTTCCACCTCGACTACCAACTAGACCCCAACACCACATCCCTCCTGGACAACCTCCACAACATCGGACTCCGCCAGATCATGACCGAACCCAAGCACTCAGCAGGACACACCCTCGACTCCTTCTTCACAACAGGAAACTCCATCACTTTCAGCCACACCACTGAACTCCCGTGGACAGACCATCGATGCATCCACTTCTCCTTCAGAACACCCACCACCCACAGACACCATCACCTGCTCCCATAGAGAAACTGGACCAAAATCACCAACGACCAGCTCACCTCCTCACTCAGTAACTCCACCCGGACCACCGTGGAAGACGACAACCCCAACACCGCTGCCCGATTTCTGCACAGATGGATCAAAGACAGCGTCAACACCATAGCCCCCCTCAACAAGAACGCCGCACATGCCAAGAAGGCCAGATGGTTAACCCTGGAATTCTGAGACTCTAGGCGCACCTGCCACCGCCTTAAGACCTGGAGGAACTCCAAATCCACAGAAGCCCACAACAACTTCAAAGCCGCCACCACCGCCCCCCACCAGCTCATCAGAAACACGAGGAAAACTGCAAATGAGGACAGAATCTCAACACACACACAGCAGCAAATAACTCTTCAACATCATCAAGGAGTTCGCCAAACCCACCAGCGTGTCGACTGACATTCCTCCCTCACAAGACCTCTCTAACAAACTAAGGCACCTTCTTCCACCACAAAATCAAGAACATCTGCGACAACTTCGACGAAGACAACCAACACACGGAACCCCCACCAGCCACCCCCGACATCCTGAAGCCACCGATTGACAGCTCTCACCACCGAAGACACACTGAAGGCGATGAAGTCAATCCACTCGGGGCCCCAACGGACCCCTGCCCACACCACATCTTCAACAGAGCCGCCGACGCCTTCGCACCCATCAACCGCTCCGTGTCGAACGCCTCCTTCCCCGACTGGAAACACGCCGAGATCAACCCCCTCCTGAAGAAGCACTCGGCGGACCCCACCGACCTCAAAAACTACAGACCAATCTCCCTGCTCCCGATACCAGCGAAGGTCATCGAGAAAGCCATCAACAGCCAACTCACCATCTTCATCGAAGAGCACAACATCCTCAACCAGTCACAATCCGGCTTCAGAAAAAAAACACAGCACAGAAACCACCCTCCTCGCCGCAACAGATGACATCTGCTCCCTACTGGACAAAGGAGAAACAGTAGCCCTCATACTCCTCGACCTCTTAGCAGCCTTCGACACGGTATCCCACCGCACCCTAATATGCAGACTCCACGACGCAGGGATCCTGGACAAGACCCTCGACTGAATCTACGCCTTCCTCTCCGGCAGAACGCAGCGGGTAAGACCCCCCCCATTCCTCTCGGACCCTACACCAACCACCTGCGGAGTCCCCCAGGGGTCCTCCGTCAACCCAACACTCTTCAACATCTACATGGCTTCACTCGCCCCCATCGTCAGAACCTACGGTCTTGACATTGTCTCATACGCAGACGACAACCAACTCATCCTCTTCCTATCCAACGATACCAATGCAGCCAAACACAACTTCCAAGAAGGCATGGAAGCTGTTGCCAGATGGATGAAAAGCAGCTGCCTACAACTCAACACCGACAAAACGGAAGTACTCATCATAGGCCCACCACCCGACGCCTGGAACAACACCTGGTGGCCCCCCGCCCTTGGTAGCCCCCCCCCCCCTCACGGACCATGCACGCAACCTCGGGATTATCCTCGACTGAGCTCAAAATGGACCGCCAGATCAACTCCGTCACATCCTCCTGCTTCCACATCCTCCGCCTCCTATGTAAGACTTTCAAATGGATCTCCCTTGAGCACAGAAAAACCATCACCCACGCCCTCATCACCAGCAAACTCGACTACAGCAACACACTCTACGCTGGCATTACCAAAAACCTCACCCGCAAGCTTCAAAACGTCCAGAACGCCGACGCAAGACTGGTCCTCAACCTACCACGAAAATGCCACAACTCCCAACACCTACGCACAATCCACTGGCTCCCCATCAAGGCTAGAATCACCTTCAAGATCCTCACCCACGCACACAAAGCCCTCCACAACACCGGCCCAGCATACCTCAACAGCTGACTCAACTTCCACGCACCCCAAAGAGCCCTACGATCAGCCCAGCTCTCTTACGCCGTGGACCTCCGTGCCAGAAAGACCAGACCAGAAGCCTGCTCCTTCCTCGCAGCCAGAGCATGGAACACCCTACCGCTCCACCTCAGAAAGACAACATCGCTCCCCATCTTCACGAACAATCTCAAAAACTGGTTCTTTGACCAACCCCCTCCTTGATTTACCGGAACCTGCACCTCCCCCCCAGCGCCTTGAGACCCTTACGGGTGAGTAGTGGCTCTTAACAAACTCGTGATTGATTGATTTGAGTTGAGTTGTGTGACAAGAACATTTATCTTCAGGGGAGACTGCTGTTAGAACTTCCTTTTGCCAGCTGTCTTTATAACTCTTGTTTTTGGCTTTTGAGTACACAATAGTTTAGCCTCTGAGAACTACCACAATTTTGCCAACATGACCATTGTGCTAATCTGAGGAAAATTAATGATTCTTTGGGAAATAGCAAACTTTAGAATGCAACCAACGAAATACATTGAATCGTATTGAGCTGATTTTTTAAGAAAAAACAAGGATTAATTTGCTGTTACAACGCAGTGCCGGTTTATGAAACTAAATAAAAAACTGTAGTAAAGAGTTTGAATCCATTCTCCAATTGATAAGAAATATTCCTATAAGACCACCTTCTTATGTTCTGGTCCTAGTGAGATGCTAAAGGCTTAGTTTAAGGTCCAACTCAATATTAATTGCTTTTTATGAGTCTACTTAACCAAAGACATTTAGTTTCGGCTCGAAGTTCTGGTTCAAATTATGCCAGAGGTAGGGCCAGAAACCTCTGAAGATTGAAGGGTGATGAAGCATTTGGACTGTAATCTCGTAACTGCTATTTGTTTTTAAACGTTATTTAAAGTGTTTTATAAAGAGCAAACATGACCCAAGAGTATCAGAGCTTTGTACGTATGATTGTTTCCAATCAAAGAACTGAAATATAAAAATGAACACCTAACATAAAATCTAGAACATAAAACTAAAACTAGAGCAAGACATGGTATGTTGTTTCAGAGCGATTAAATATCCATCACTGAGTTATGAAGCTCTGGGACCAATTCTCCAACATGGCTTTCTGGGCCTGTGCTGATTCAGTTCAGTTCCAGGTACTCGGGGGAAGAGTGTTTGTGTTCAGTTCTACTGGGATGTATGTGTTTCTGCCCTGTATTAGTATCAATTTCATTATGGCGCCCATGGGGAGTGGCTAACCAAGACTTTGTGTGAAGAATCTGTTCATTAGGATCCTTTTCACCTCTTTTGTGAAAATGCGGGTCAATGGGTTTGACTGAATATCGGGTGGTAGGGAATTCCATATCCTTGGAGCCGATCCTGAAAAGAAGCATGTGTAGGTTTTTTGTTTTCTGAATCTGGGAGGGGTTCTAGCCTGAGAGTGCACACTTCAGAAGGAGAGGATGCTTCCCGAGATTCAAATATTTTCTGCCAGGTTCATTAAAATGTAGGGCTTTATGAGTGAGGCAAGCAATTTTCAACTGAGTTCTGGCCACGAAAGGGAGCCAGTTGACAGACATAAGTGAGAGGGTAATGTGGTCAAAGCGCCTTGTGCATGTTACCAGTCTTGCTGCTGAGTTCAGGGTCGCTTTGAGTGGGCCGTTCTCGACTTGGAAAGACCTGAAAGGGTCAATCAGCCATATTCTAGTCTGGAGACCACTAGTGATTGTACTGCTAGCTTGAAATCTGGAAGTGGCAGGAATGGTTACACTTTCTTTAGTAGTTTGAGCTGGAATGACGCACTGTGGGTGGTTGCGCCGATATGTGCTAGCATGTTCAGATTATTGTTCTGTGTTATTCCAAGAGATTTAGTGGATTCTATAATGGTAGGTTTGCTGTTGAGGGCGTCTAGGTGATTCAGCCAATCTTAGATGTGTGGGGAGCTGTTATGAGGGGAGAAAAGTAGGAATTCTGTTTTCCTGATATGCAGGTCTGTGTTTTGACTAGAGTTTTATTTAGGTAGATAACATTCTCTAGGGTGGATAGCTTTAAATACAATTGTCTGTCATCTGCATACAAGCGGTATGCAAGGTTCGTTTGAGGATTTCTGTTAGTGGCTCCATACAGCAGTTAAAGAGAGCGAGGGGAATGGTCGCCCTTGTGGGATTCTGCATCTCACTGGTGAGGCATTTGAGAGCGAGTTGCCTAGTTTGATTTGTTGTGAATGGTTCCGAAAGAAGGATTCAAACCAAGAGAGCACGTTCCTGGACAGCCCCATTCTGTTTTCTAGCATTTATAGTAGACTGTTGTGATTGACTGTGTCAAACACCAATGAGAGGTCTAGAGGAGGAGTAGGCAGGAATCGCTGGGGTCTAGCATCTTAAGGGTGTCATCCATGATGTGTACAATGGCTGAACTGTGCTGTGCCCTGTTCAGAATCCAGGCTGAAATGTGTCAAGTAGGGTGAATTTATTAATATGCTGACACAACTGGTGAGCAGTCGCATCACCACTTGGTTAACAGTACCTTTTCGGAAATGGAGTGACAGACTTAGTTATTTTAAAGCAACGTTCATTCAATAAACCACCAAACGGTTAACCTGTGTCATCAATCCTTGCTTTGGTTATAGATCAATGAATATCCTATAATTTTTATATGTCTAACATCAGATGCAACATTTTCAAAGCCATCCCTATTGGCCTCGTCAACGCTCGTTTTTCTTTGTATGGAGGGTGCGGTAAATCCTTACATCATTCCATGTATCACAGTTATATCTTCTGTTGCTGGATGATGCCTAAACTATAGTTACTCACTGTCCCTTATCTTACCCAAGACACTCAAATGGCTTCCGACATTCCAAAGCATGGCTGCCAGACTGACAACCAACAGACACTGTGTGGCTCCAAGCAACCTGTGCCCTGCAGGCATGGAGGTACTTCCTGTTTCCTGATTCAATGACAGTGATGAGGTGGGCGAGCCTTCTTCACTCCTGCTCCCTCCTTGCAAACTCTGCCATGGTCTTTGAGGAGAGCACAGAAAGTGTTGGCTTTTCTAACCTGAAAACAACATGGCTCTTCTCAAAATATCTTTGTGAGCAGAAGTATCTGTCTGGGAGCTGCCCTGGATCTTTGCCACCCCGAAACCCCTAGGGGTTGTCATAACTTAACATGCCATTAGTACAGCTTCTGGAATACCCAGAGGAAAACACATAGAAATGTTTATTGTTGCACCATACTGGTCCAACTTGTTTTAATGTGCAGCCCCCAGGCAGCTTTTCCATTTATAATATATCAACATTCTTCATAGCAAATATAGATTTGAGGTGAATGAAAGCGTCGTCAAAGCAGACATGATTTTGTATTAGTTTTCATCAGTTCACCTTCCTGTGCGTCACTACGCCGCTCGGGTTTACTTTGAAGAATTCGGATACCTGCGCATTTACACATATCGCATTTACACATATTGACATGTCTCATAGCAGGTGAGAGAACAATGAAGTGCAAAGCACACGTCCCGAGGGCAGTCGCGTAGAATGCTATTTAATAACAAGAGTTTTGGTGTCACTGGGGATTTAAACCGCGGTCACCCGGTTTTCCTAAATCTCCTCACCCTCCTGGCACTGCAAAGGGAGGTGACGTGTTCATGCATCAACAATGCGCTCTCGATATGCCGACAAGGTGGAGTGATGCAACCAAGTGCGCCCGATCAGCACGTGCCTTCTGGGGAGTCCTTACGTGACGTAACTGCGTCGGGCCTTCCATTTTACCTGCTAGAATGACAATAGGCTCCTGTAAGGGCAGAGATGGCATCTTTTCCGGGTAACTGAGGTCCACGCATTTCCTCTGCCTCCTCGAATAGGCCACCCTTTTTCAGTAGGGATCTGCTTGCTTTCCAAGGGGAACCACTACTTCCACCTTATAGATCTCTGCCCCAGAAGTCGACCAAAGGGTCCCTCAAACTGTAGCGCTTTCATCACCTCGAGCTCTGCTCTGAAATGGACCATTAATATTATGCGGAGTCAAAGCAGTAACCCGGATGCTGTTGTTTCTTTTACTAACAAGTTAGTTTAGAAAGCGGGTCGTACCATACAGGCCTGAGTTTGCTGGCTCCATTTTCTCTCTTTCTTGTATACTGACCTTATGTAACTTCAGAACTGGATTGTCTCAGCCAGTTCTGTGTCTCAGACACTGGGTGTTTTTCATGACCTCATATGCTCTGATAAACTGTCTTTCCTTGTCGCCTACTATTGCTTCTTTACACTGTACAGAGCTCTTTTTCAAACTCCCAATAAATATATGCTGCACTACACCAACAATACACATTAGACACAACACTAGTGTACTGGGATTAGGAACTGCCCTTTGACTTTTGTTTTGCAACCGTCAAGCACACAACAAGGCTCCAAGTTACACCATGGTAACAATCTTACCATATCAACTTACCAAGCCATAAATCTATTGAAAAGAAGTTAATTTACATTTACCCCACCAACATGCATAGAGCCCTGCATCAAAGCTATTTAATGCAGCCAGCGCGACTGACTCCGGAGTGCAGGGCCCACGGTTCGATCCCCAGCGCCGGAGGCAGATCAGCTCGGCATCATGTGACTCTGGGTAAAAGCTCACTTAATCTCCCCGACGGCCCACGGCGCCTTGAGAGCCCTACCGGTGATTATTTTGCGATTTACAAATGTGTAAGATGCTTCAAAACTTAACAGCCATTCGAGCCCAAGGATGGACAAACATACACCCCGGCAGAATGAAACGCACCTCCAGGCACATAATACTCCATGCAGCTCCGCAATATGATCAGGCCTACCTCTGTAAATACATGGATACCTTTAACCTCACAAGCCAATGTGAATTACCTCTACACAATATGACTGCAACCAAATACATCTTCACTTCTGAAAAAAGTCACAGAACGAAAAGGGTGTACAGATTGCAAAGGGTGTACAGATTGCAAAGGGTGTACAGATTGCAAAGGGTGTACAGATTGCAAAGGGTGTACAGATTGCAAAGGGTGTACAGATTGCAAAGGGGCTACGAGACCAAACAAATGGTAGTAAAGCACCAGTACCTCCATATAATATTTAAATAACATGAGGGTACCTTGAGAGCGGTCTCCAATTCACGACTGGGAATATTCTGCCACATTCCATCTGAAAGTGAGATTTGTTCTTGAGTCTCTGTTGAGCACCAATTTGAACCCTCTACCAAAGGGTTTCTAAACTTAGGGTCCGTGACACCTATTCAGGAGTTCTGCGACTGTTTACTAATCTGCTAACAAATGTAATTATTTAAAGAACAAATACATAAAAAAGCTAAAATAAAAATGTTAAGTTTAAAACACTCTTATAAGTGTAAAGTAATTGGAAACTAAAAATTAAATTGGTATCCTTACCATGGTTAATGAGAACAACAAAAGCACAGCAAAGAGAATCCAGTCTGGACGTCTGGTGGCCTCAACAGAAGCACTGGTATGGGCCAACCAGAAGAGAACACATACGAGGAGCAGAAAGGCACTGCTATGCTGCAGTAGCAGTACTTAAGCTTTTGACTTCTGTGGGCCCCACCCAATCATTACTGGAATCCAGGGACCCCCCACTGACTCATTATTGGAATCTGGGGATCAATGCTAAGCAATTTCAATTATTTGAACCGCAAAGCAATACATAAGAACACGTAAACAAGTATTCATCAAATACACAAATGATGAATCATTTCAATTAATTTACAGCCAGATACATACATATAAATCTACATTTTAATGGGAAGGTTGGAGCTTTTCTACATTCAGTTGAGGTCGCCCATCATCCATACTAAACTCTTTGATGCACTTGCACTGCGTCCGCAAATTACTCTGAGGATACCAACTTAATGTTTATATCCAATTTCAAATTTCTTCACATTTACAGAATTTTTTATTTTTCAATTTTACAGTTTGCTTCTTTACATACATACATTTTGTTAATCAGTTAATATTACTCAATGTTCTAAGTAGTTGCGGACCCTGCAAACCCTTCCACCCCCTCCGCGTAGGTGTTGTGGACTCTCAGGGGTCCCCGGACTCCAGGTTAAAAACCACTATGCTAGAGTATAGCATATCGCTTTGTCTTTTAGAAATGAAATTAGATTTTGAAAAGCTTCAACCATCCGATTAAAATTACAAATTTAATTTTCAAATTTGGGGGGTAAATTAAATATAAACATTTTCATAATTTATGTATTTGTTTGATGTAAACCGTTTTCTGTATTATTTTGAGGTTCAAATCATGGAAATTGGTTCGGCCGGGTCCTTGGTGTCCATCAGTGATTCCGTTGGGGTCCACAGAAGTTAAGCGGTTACTACAACTGCCCTACCGAGGTTTTTGTTTTTGTTTACTGCAAGTGTTTCATATAGCACACACCTAGTTCAAGAAGCAGTGAAGAACTTTACAGTAGCTGGAACCCATCGAAGTTCAAAGCAGAACCCCAAGGGGGACACAATGCCCCGCCTGTAACACACCATGGGACTGTGCACTGCTGCTGTGCAGGCTAGTTAAGAGGGTGGGTTACTAGGCTACACTGGTAGGCACTCTGTACACTGTGCATGTGTCTCTAGAATGGAAATATATATATATATATATATATATATATATATATATATATATATATATATATATATATATATTTTTTTTTTTAAACGTATACACACACACATATGAAGCAACGGTCATTCCCTTATAAAATAAAACATCGATGGCGGGGCAAGATGTGTGGTGCACTGCTTACAGCACACCATAAATCTATGTTCTGTGATAGACACACAAACAAGAGTCCCTATCACGACTGACCGAGTTGGCAACATGCGTGAGGTGACCAAAAGGATTGTAGTTCCGACGGGTAAAACCATAACTTCCGACATACAAATACAGAAAACGTAAAGTTGATATATGTTAATACTTAAACATTTTCTGTCTGAAATCCCGGGAAGCATTTTTTATGTAAGATTTAAAACAAGGCTCTCCTTAGTTTAAGGAGAGTGTTTCGCTTAGCGATGTTGCATTAATGTGTTTCTTTAACTTTTCTTATGCAATTCTGGGTTTAAATCATAACCCCATAAGCATGTTTCTGCATCGGGCCTCGTGGCTCTGGCACTGTCCGGGGTATTCCGTGCCTCACAACACTCCAGGGTTGCACACCAGTCAAACGTTTCCACGAGGTCAGGGTTTTACCAGTAACGGAGAGTAATGTAACGGAGTAACGCGTCGGTCGTACCTGTGCTCACATCAGCCGTCTGGCACTTCTGATGCACATACGTCACTAAGCTCCATGGCCTTAGTTAGGAGTCGCTACGGCTGTGACTCACCTGGTGACAATAACGAGCTATTTATAAACAACGCACCCAGTTACGAGCGCGGCTCAGCAAAACGAGGCCAGGAGAGGGGAGCCTAAACGCATAGTTCAGCTATGTTTATTTATAGCGCTGCCGATATAGTCCGTCGTCATGTTTTCACTCGGCGACTTTTGCTCTATGACCTCTGCCTCTCTCATGATTGCTGCTGACGATTTATCGATCACGCACAGTGGTCGAAGTGGGGTAAAAAAAAGTAGGGGAACTGTGGGCGTGGCATCAGGGGGCGGGAATATTCCGAGGAAAGGGTCAGTGGGCGGAGTCAGAGGTGTGGCTAAAAAAAAGAGCAAAACATCCCAATTTTTAGTATGTTTGGCATTTCACTGACGAGTTACAGCTTATGATGTTATTTAATGCAACCAACAGATACACGTTTATTTGAGGTTTAATAGATCAGTTATTGACATTAAAATACATTTACAATGTGGGATACGTATTCAATCACAGAATGTCCCAAATACGCATATAGATGGAATCATAAGCCATTTGTTTCCGAGTCATGCAGTTTCTTTCATTAGCACTTCACCTCCCTTTTTCTAACCATTTCTGAACATAACATTTGGCTTTAGATTCGATGACAGGAAGCCCCACGTGTTGGGGAGCACTGTTGATGACATCATTCTGTGCCCCACGGTCAATGCATAATTGTATTCATGTGTTTTTACATGCTTCACGCAACATGTCATTAAGCCAGCATTAGATGCCTCTTAGTTTCCTGTTATTGTATCTAGACCTAGCACTCTAAAACAACCCAGACCTGTTGGTTTTGCAGATGCTTTTAGCAGTATCAGATTAATGAGATACAACTATTTTATGAGTAGTTTGTGTAATTACCACTCAAGTTAGATAGCTATCAGAATTGCAAATGCATCAATTATGAAATTATGAGACTCAAACATTGGTAGAGTCAAAAATAGGTAGTGGTCCTTAGATTATTTCAATCAGTTATTTTCTCCCCTACAGGCTACTATCCTCTGCAATCACTATTAGGCACCTTCCTCCTTTGTCTCTCCATGAGCACTGTAGGTGTATAGGAATACCACCCACCAGAGACTGCATGAGAGAAGTTCAAACATGAATGGCAAAATATCCTAGTTTGCAAATGTTTTCCACATAATTATAACTCTGCCGTGTTTGCCACATAAAGCACCATCTGCTTCATAAGCTGATGGTTTTACCTAAAAATTTGTTTGCATCTCAAATGGATCAAAACAACGTGACTTGTGTTGCTGTGAAGTGGAGGGCCCTTTACAAAGGTTGACTGGTCACGTTCTCAGGGCTGCTATTAATGAGGCGAAAACTTTACAGAGACTGTTAGTATGTGTAAAAATTTCAAAATACCAAAGTATCAGAAAATGTACCACATTAAGCTGCAGTCTTTCTTTGCTGCATAATTTAGTCAACACTGCAACATAATTTTGCCCTCCATTGCTGCGTAATTGCAGCGGCCCAAAAGCAGGCAGCACATGTTAAAAGTGCTTGCTGCTTGAAGCAAAGAGACACCGTGAAGTTTGAGAACTTAGGGACATATTTACGGGAATGGTGGTGCAACGCATCAAGTTACTTTGCTGTGCTGCCCTGGGTCACAGGGAAAGGGCAGAAATGCACCGTCTTTATCCAATACGGTGCATTCCTGCCCTTTCCAAGTGTGCTGGTGCCGTTTCGTCAGCCTAGTGCCAACGCAGGCACCCTTGCACCATGGTGCAAGGGTGCCTCCATTGCATGCTGCATTGTTTTTGTGCACAAAAGCAAACCGGAGAGGCTTTTTCCTCTTTGTATGAGTGCTGCACATATAGAAAGAGGAAAACAGGGAGAAATAAAGATTTTTCTCCTTGTTGTGCCTCCCTTGGGGAGGCGTCGGATTTTGAATCAGTCCCAGGTTTACAAGTCCTTGTAAATGTGGCAATGCATAAAAAACGTGAGAGTTGAGTGGGAGCACCCACTGCAACGCCTCCCTTGTGCAGAGTAAGTCAAAGCAGCAATTTGCGCTGTGTTGATTTACTCCATATTTATGAAACCATTCAAAGCCATGCAAAGTGGCTTTGCGTGGCTTCATAAATATGATTTGCAGATTTGTGACGTGCATTTACCACGTTCCATGGTGCAAGCATGACGCAAGGCCCTTGTAAACATGCCCCTTAGTCTGGTGTGCATGCAAATCCTGCATTGCCAATACCTGGTGAGTTGCATTAATACCACTGGAACAAGGCCAATGGAGGCACCTATGTGTGAGGCGGACTGGCCTCAAGGGTCCTGTGACCTCAGTGACAAAGTCACTGCTGTTCTAGGGTGTGCTGCTTCGTAGGCCTACCCGCAAGACAGTAGGTGAACTTCAGTATGAATTGTGGTGGATAGGCCTTCAAGGTTAACCCACACTGGCCACCGGTAAGGTCCACCTGCTGGTGCTAAGAGACCAGGGCTTCTATGGTCTAGTTTGGCCTTCTAAGGTCTAGTAGGGGAATGTGCTCCCTCAGGAGAGTGGTCTGGTGGACTGGTCATGAAGCCCGATTCCCCAGTTCCAGATTTTGTAGCTCTGGCCGTAGTGCCACATCCTATCCTCCTTGAGCACCCTTCTGTCCCACTGAGAGACACTTGCACTGCCTTCAGCTACAACCCAATTCTGCCCCATTATAAACACCAGGCTGTGACTCAATTCAAATTACGCACTGCCTGAAAAAAGTAACAACATCCTTGAAAAAGCAAACACTCATAGGCACAGGAAGATTATGTAAAGCGTGCGAAATAGAAGCAGGAACGACATGGCTACTTTAGTTTTGACACTCCTTTTTTAGAAATCAATGAGTGTTTTTTGCCTCAAACGTTGAGGACATGAAAACTGTGCTCTTAGTGTACACAGGTGTGCCTTTGGTGTACTAGTGGACAGCAAGGAAGGGCATAAGCAGGGCTCAGAAGATTAAGGTATTCTTGAGGAAAATCTGATCTGACTCACAGAAACCCACAGGGCTCCTCCACATTCATGTATCCAGCAAGCTGCTCAAACATAGACATTATGTATTCAAGTGTCCTGCTAACTATACCTCTTGAACTGTCTGGCTTGCTAACTCTACTACCCACAAAAAACTTGAAAAAGTTCTTGAGGGTAAAAGGCAAAATTATATTTTCATTCTGGAAGTGAAGGATACATCCAACTTTATTTTTTGTGGCGACACAATCGTACATTAGTTCGGCTGTAATGCATTGCTAAAACAAAATCACAAACCTAAGAGGTCCCAAAGGCAAGACCTATTGGCTTTGCCAATGCTTGTTTAGATATCTCATTTGCTAAATGGGGCGCTTTTAATTTGGTGCCAGACAGGGCCAAACTGGGAACCCAAAGCAGCCCTGGCAAATTTGTGTCCATCCCCTGCACAGTGTGATGCGAGCGAACGCAGCAAGCAAGCCTGATGACTGCAAAAGGGACACGGGGAGAGGGTGTTCTCTCCCCTAGAAAATTTTGGAAAAAATTACATAAATGGTGCATTCTACAACACATTGTATTATGTATTCCATTGTATTAGCTTTTAGAGAACAGTAAATGATGACCTTACGGTGCACCAGGATGCGACAATCTTGTTGGGGCCCTTCAAGGAATCCCTCACTATCACCCTCCAACAGCGCCCCTCATCTCTCCACTGCCCCTTTCTCACATGTATTTAAATTGTTTTATAGTGCCTCTCATACCAGTGAGGGACTTGGAGCACTTTACATCATGCACACATACAGAGACAATTAATCATATGTGTGTAAATCAATGTTTAGAAAATGTTTACAAGACAAAAGGGGCTAGCAGGTGTTAGGATTCACATGCCATCAATTCTGGTTGGCATTTTTTTAAGATCTGGAACACAACCCGAGGGTTCAAAATGTAACACAGTAGTTGGCTTTTCTAATAAGAATGTATTTCTTCCCAAACAAACCAATTTTAGCAGTATTAGGATAATGAATGACTGGGGAAAAAACATAACTTCCAAACCCTCACCATGCAGTTTGCATGCAGCTCTCTGTGACAAAAGCAGTAACCGACTGAGCTTTGCCCATTAAATACAGTTCTGTGATTTGTATGGTACAGGTTCTTTACAGCAGACATTTTAACCCTCTGCGCTACAATGGATGGGTCAAAACTGGCAATAGACAATACTCCAATCTCTCTCCAACAGGAAGATCAACCACCAGAGATATAAATCTTGACTCTTTTATTGTTGCCTGAAATCTGCTGGGCTTACAAGGAATCCTGCAGTAATTTTTGCGTTTTTGAGAGTGAGAAGTGAGTCATTGTGCTGGACAGCCCTGCGGGTTTTGTTACTGGGGGTCGGTTTTGCAGCCTCCAGTAATAAAACCAGCCTCCCTTCCGATGCCCAGTACACCAGCCCGGCTTTGGTGCCTGGACTGATTTGTTTTCACAGTCAGACCCTGGATGGGGTTCACAAGGGGCTCTGGTGCTCGGTGTCACAGAAATGGACACCTCGGGCTGCTCTTATGTTATATCCTTAGAAAAGGGTAAACAGTATTTTCAAAAAGACCACATCCCTGAACATAGACAGAGAAGCAGTACACATTTTATAAAATATAATACGGAAAACAGCAGATAAGACATTAAACATTTTGCACATTTTTTAGGTCTCGACCTTGCTATTGCGTAAGCGATCGCCAAGCGAGACTATTGTAAAGGGGCTTTTCAAAGTGCTCCCAAAAGCGGATTGCATGGCTAGCACATTTTTTAGGTCTCGACCTTGCTATCGCGTAAGCGATCGCAAAGCGAGACTATTGTAAAGGGGCATTTCAAAGTGCTTCCAAAAGCGGATTGCATGGCTAGTACGCGCACAATCACGCGCATCGTGCCGCCATGCACTCCGCTTTTGGGAGCACTTCAAAGGGTCCGCTCCGCCGCCTGGAATGCGCCCCCCCCCCGCCAAGCGCGCGCGCCACGCTCCGCCGGGCTTGTCTTGTTTTTCAATGCCTTCCATACACTGTCCCGAAGTTTCCTTTTGATCTGGTCTTCATTGAGACCTCTCTGGTCGGCAAGCTTCTCACTGCTTAATGAAGCAGATAGTGTAAACAGCTTGTTAACTGCCTCCCTTCGTTTAACTTCTCTTGATGTTGCCATACTATCGATCTCTTTATAATCATTCGGGGATCCTGCAGTAACTGCCAGCACTCACGCTGTTAATGACCAACTCTCTTCGGGTAAATTATACTCCCGTTTAGCACCCCGCACCTTGGAATAACCAGCCCGAAACCACAAAGTTAGTGTTGCCGCTCACCTGTGTAGTACCGGTACCAGGGAGGGGGGTCCTCCGACTCCGACTCCTCACTACTCACGCACTTCTCGATGCGAGCAACTGCTACAGTTCGTTTCTGGTTAACACTGCTTGGAGATAATTCGAGTCGTTTTTTTTTCTCAGGTAACGTAACGTTTGTTCTTGTACTATGCATACTTGTAATTTTTTCCTCAGGTAACGTTACTGTTCCTATTGTGGAGCGCTCTAACACCTTCGGGTAAAGTCCGGGCTATATAAAAACGCATAAATAAATAATAAAACAGGTAACTGCATGTGATAGCGTTCCACATTCATTATTGGTGGAACGCTATCACATGGAGTTACCGGTTTTATGGATTCTCCCACATTAATTCGAACCAATCACTATTGTTAAAACCACTCGCATTATCTCAAATGCAACTTAATTCAAAAAGAAAATTGCAGAAACTGACAACAATCTGTTTTCTATGTTTTTGACTTGCACGACAGCACTTGTGGTGGTCTCTTTAAATGAGAAATGAAAGAAAGGAAAACCTAACCCGTGACCAAGGAGCGAAGGCTCCGAAACGCGTTGGGATGTTTGTAGCCAATTTGTAAAATAATCACGCTGATTTATTGAAGCCTCCACACTGTGGTTCTTCTGGTTGGAGTTAAAAGGACCTGGCCGTACCAACAGACTGTTGTATGGTGTATATATATATACATATATTCTTTCAAATGCACTTATAACAAAAGGCGTGGCGCACACTGCTCCAATTTTCAAAATCGCTTTATTGCGCTTTATTTTTTTTTTACAGGTGTTGTGTCAGTAGTAAATAATCGTAAAATCAATGTGATGCTGAAAATCATCAGTGTGACGACACCCCCAGCCTAATCTAAGTCAGCATGAGATCTAGAGGAATACCACTTTGCGGGGCATTCCTATATTATATCACCAAGTATTGCAGTGAAGGTGTTTTGTTCATTAACCTTACTCAAACCCTGAAAAATCTAATTTGATATATTTTCTTTTTTTTTTTGCATCATTTATATAGCGCGAACTCGACCCGAAGGTATTGGAGCGCTGTACACGAGCACCGTATTTACATTACATATTCAGGCACGGGGAGATTAAATGATTTGCCCAGAATCACAGGATGTGGACGCGACCTCGAGGCTCGAACCCTGGTTTCCTGCACCAAAGTGCCCCCATAGGTTTGTGCCAGATGTCTGTTCCTTCCTCCACTCACAGCTGCTGCCCAGCTCCTGCCAACAGGCTAAGTTACTTGCTGTTATTACCTTCGTCATAAATCTGCTTGCTGGTAGATAAGCAGAACGTGAGAGCTGTGACAAACTAACCTTTCCTCCAGCTAGGGGTTCAGTATACACTCCATGATGGGCATATCAATGTAACTAGATCTCAACAGTCCGAATCTGTATTTGTTTTCATAGGCTGCTGTTCAATACTCTTACAGTTGCATCCATCAGAGTGGTGTACTCACAGGTGAATTCACTACGGGGGAACCACCAGAGTCGTGCACTCACAGGTGAATTCACTGCATGGAATAGACCAGAGGCGCGCACTCACAGGTGAATTTACTGCACAGAATCCACCGGAGCGTGCACTCCCAGGTGAATTCATTGCACGGAATCCACCAGAGCCATGCACTCATGAGTGAATTCACTGCATGGAATAGACCAGAGCTGTGCACTCACAAGTAAATTCACTGCACGGAATCCATCACAGCCGTGCACTCACGGGTGAATTAACTGCACGGAATCCATCAGAGCGGTGCACTCACGGGTGAATTCACTGCACGGAATCCACTGGAGCCGTTCACTCACAGGGAATTCAGTGCATGGAATAGACCAGAGCAGTACACTCACGGGGGAATTCACTGCACAGCATCGATCAGAGCCGTTCACTCATGGGTGAATTTACTGCACAGTATCCACCAGAGCGTGCACTCGCAGGTGAATTCAGTGCACAAAATATACCAGAGCAGTGCACTCACAGGTGAATTCACTGCACGGAATCAATCGGAGCGGTGCACTCACGGGTGCATTCACTGCGGGGAATCCACCAGAGTCGTTCACTCACAGGTGAATTCACTGCATGGAATAGACCAGAGCCTTTCACTCACGGCTGAATTCACTGCACGACATCGATCAGAGCCGTGCACTCACAAGTGAATTCACTGCATGGAATAGACCAGAGCCGTGCACTCACAGGTAAATTCACTGCACGGAATCCATCAGAGCGGTGCACTCATGGGTGAATTCACTGCACGGCATCCATTAGAGCCGTGCACTCACGAGTAAATTCACTGCACGGTGATGAGGAGACAAAAGGGAACAAATATGGCTATCGACACTTCCTAAAGGCTCACAGAGGCAGCACGTGCGGCTGTTGCTAATATGCAACAGACCACCCAAGACATGTTCAGACCACAGAGGGCGAGTGCAGTCTTATAGCGCCTCGCTCATTAACCGTAAGACGTGCAGCTGCATCTGTGCAGTGACTTGCATTTGTGGCAAAATGTAATAGGCTCCGCGGAATAGTTTTATAGTCCATTAAATCAAACATATGAGATGCTTTTACAGCACACATCTAAAACGTAAGTATTTAAAAGTGTTCTGTTACGTAATAATAAAGAACAAGCATTTGCAATGCAATAGGTCTCGCGTTTACGCGAGTTTAAGCTATCGGCATTGTAAATGATTGCCTTTTATTTATGTTTTAAAAACAAAAACAAAAATAAAAGGCATTGTTATTTGCTATGTCAATAGCTCAGACCCACGTAAATGCGAGACCTATTGCATTGCAAATGCTTGTTTTAAAAAGCGCCAAGGTTTGAGCACAGTCTGCCACGAATTCCACATGAAGTCCTCTTCCTTTCCGTGTGGCATCGTCAGTCTGGGTGAGCTAGAAAATAAAGGGCAGATGAGGTCAAGGGCGGGGCCGCCAATGCGTCCTAATGTGTCCATTGTATTGGTCACAGTGAGGGGAGGTGGGTGGCCTCCTCACTAAATGAGGTGTAAATCACCGCACAGCCAGGCCCATCAGAGGTAGCCGGGTTTTTGTGCCGATTGATTGCTCCTCCATTGCACCACGGCTCCTACAGTGTTGCTGGGCAGGTCCCTGCCCACAGATACAGTGGGGAAGGGGGAGGGGGTCCTGGCAGCTGCAGAGGCCTTCCTCGCTATGCAGCACACCGGCCTGGATGATCCTGTAGTTTTTTTTTTTAAGCTCAGAACATTCCTGCCGTCCCGGGACGCATTTTTTAAATGAAGAAGTAGGGGAACGGACTTTGTTAAATTAAATAAGTAGGGGCACGCCGTGCCCCTCTGTTCCCGCCCACTTCGACCACTGATCACGCATAAATACTCAAGATGCTTCACCAGTTTTACAAATGAGCACAGTTCCAGCGAACTCTCTCAGCCGTACAGAGACGTGCTAACACGAAGACAACATACTACTAGTACACCAAGCCGACACATCATTATGGGAATACAATCGGGGCTTTAACTGGGATGAAAAAACTGGAGGGGGGGTGGGTGTCTCTCAAAGGGGTGTGGCTAATGTAGTTAAGGGCGTGGCTTACAATACGTAAGCTAAACATCTGTGCTTAGTATAGTGTGCCGTCTGACATGTATTTTGCGGTTTCTGTCATTGCATCCAGATATATGATACAACAAGTAACATCATACCTACAACAAGTCAGGGCTATTGGTTTTGTCAATGGTTGTTCGTTGCATAAGATAAATAAGCAGCAACTATGGCTTGTATACATTACTGAAAAAGCTTCCACTTAAAGCCCTAGTGACACCACAACAATGTTGCTGCTCCTGCGTTTCAAAAAGAGAAGGGAAATCCAGAGAGAACATGACTCGCTTTAAAGGATTTCCCTTCCACTATTACACTCACCTGGCATGACGTCATGCGACCTATTGCATTTTCAATGCTTGTTAAAGTGGCTTCTATGTTACGTTTCTGGTCCAACATGATTCCAAAGAATTTGGCAGAGTAAACAGTTTGATGCTAAAAACCAGCAGACCTGCTTATTTTTATTCAGAAGCCTGTCAGGTTTTTGGGATTAGAGAAACATATTCTGTTTTTCTGTTTGCTCAGTTTTAGATATTTACTTTTTAAGTCATTTTCTTTTGGGTAGACAGTGCAGCACTGGGTGGGCAGAGGCTCCAGACACCTTCAGGAATAACTCGGTTTCAAGTTCACAGAGGTAACAGACTTTCTTACTCTGCTAGTGGTGACCCCAGGGGTTCCAAATACATATTGACACGTGGAGGTACCACTAAGGGGCCCTGGGGTGCACCACAAGAAACGGGGGTTGGTTTGACGGGAGGCTCCACACAGAGACAATGGTGAACTAGATAGATTCAAACCATAGTAGTGACATGTTATTAAATGTGATCCCTTCTACGGGGGTAGAGATTATTATTATAGTTTATCCTGACGCATGTTGGCCGATTTACATTTTTTGATGGCTCGGATAGAGCTTTGGTTCTTGGGGGAAAGCAAGACCGCTGCCTCGGCTCTGCTGACAACTTTAATGTGCGTGGTGTGATTCCAGTAAGGCAAACATTTTCCCTTTCTGCAGACTACTGCGAGAATGGCTCGAGTAATCTGTAAGGAAGTCTCAAATTTGCCAACGCCCGTTAAAACCACACCCCCTCTCTTATAATAATCGATAAATTATAATAATACTTAACCAAACTGGTTGACCATGTATGAACACAAAAAGTGCCTTCTCTGTTAAGGTACCAACTAAGTTTACAATAAAGCGGGAAGTTCTTCCATCGTTGTGATCTCTTATTCCTCGTAAATAAACTATTTGTGGGCGTGTCCAATCTGTCAAAATATTCATTTTGTGTGCCCTCTTTCTAATTCCATGGCACAGTCCTCAGCCGCACTCTCTGATTGGCTCTGTCTCTCTTCTGACGTCGCATGCATGTCGCAGTCTGCTTACGTCGCCTTGATTTACATTGCAGTTTAATTCCTGCTTGAGCTGCTGAAGGCTGTGGGTGTAGTGAAAGATGTATCGACATGGGGTTGGGGCTGGCGCCATCGCCAAGAAGAAACTGGCAGAAGGGACATTTAGCGGTAAATGTAAACTTGTCTAATAGGTACAGTCTGAAGTCACCCTCATTATTTCATCGCGCTCGCCAAAGAACAGCTCATGTCAGAATCTAACAACTGTTGCAGACACCAGCAAACACAGAAAAGCAGAGGACGAGCTGGCAACAAAGATTGTGTTTTACATTGTTATGTCATTTCAATTTGGATAGCACTTTTAACCATTATCGTGGCTCCGTAGCACTATCACCCACTGTGCGTTTGAAGGAACCGTCATTCGAAATGTGTTATGGGATTTGGTTGTCCCTGGGTGGTACACATTTTACCCTTTCTTTAGTTTTGAATATGATTGTGTGAATTAGTGTAGTAGAAGAGTGCAGTGCTTTAAATGACAGCAACTTACTGGTACTCGTTTTGATACTGAAACTCTCGTAGTCAGATGAGAGTTCTAGTTGGGGCAGCGTTTTGCAGGAGATTCTGATGATGAGGGGGGTATCGGACAAAACCCTGTCTTGCAATTCTGGGCGGAAGCTGTGTGGCAGTCACCACAGACATTGAAGCACTGTGGATAGCAAGAATTTACAAACAAGTGCTCGCCATGACGTTTTTGTTTGCCTTTTTCTGCCGTCCCACTTGGACAGCCTCGCCTGCTAAAAGGTTTCTTATCTTTATGGGGCCATGTGTTTGGCCCCATGAAGATAAGAAACCTTCCGCGACGCACGGAAGGCAGACGAGCCCATCCAAATGGGACGGCTCAAAAAGCCGAGCAAATGCGTCATGAACAGCTCTGTTCCAATGGCTGGCTACCGTTTACCATAAACAGTGACGCCAGCCAATGGAAAAGAGGGGCGGGGCTTAAAGCCCTTTACCGAAAAGACCTCAAAACGTTAAATCTCGCCAGCGAGACTGCGCATGTGCGCAGCCTACGCTAGCCGAGACCTAAAAAAGAAGTGGGGGGACTAACCTAATTAATCAGTATGCAAGTGACATCACTGCACGTGACATCGCGGCGCGTGACATCACAGCACGTGGCATCACAAGAAGTGACATCTGAAATTAAGCCCTCACATATATGCTTAGCAGGTCTATCATGAGTACATTGGAGCACATTTCAAGTGTACAGGAAAACTATCCTGATATAGGCAGAAGATTCACACTTTTGTAAGTTACACATAAAACAATGTTGCCTTATGTCAGTGTAAACTTCCTCTACCCATAGTGCTTTAAAAGAAAAAATTATGATATTTAAATTATTACAGCGCCTCCTCAGGGTTGGTATGCCCTTATATAAATGCTATTTATTTTGTACAAATACTGGGAAAGATCAACACATCTGACATTCTTACAGTGCATGAATGGATGTATGTCGTTACAACGCACACTTTTACAACGCATGCACTTACAACGCATTTTTTACAACGCACAATCCATTACAACGCATGACATTACAACGCAGGACACTACAACGCATTTTTAAAAACTACCTTTACAACGGATTTCCATTACAACGCATAATATTAAATTGCATTTAAGGTAAGTATTAGATAGTATAGGGGTAAAAATTACTATTCTAACTCCAGGGGGTGCAACAGTAGGGTAAGTGTTGGATAGTATAGGGTTAAAAATTACTATTCTAACTCCAGGGGGTGCAACAGTAGGGTAAATGTTGGATAGTGTAGGGGTAAAAATTACTATTCTAACTCCAGGGGGTGCAACAGTAGGTAAAGTGTTGGATAGTATAGGGGTAAAAATTACTATTCTAACTCCAGGGGGTGCAACAGTAGGGTAAGTGTTGGATAGTATAGGGGTAAAAATTTCTATTCTAACTCCAGGGGGTGCAACAGTAGAGTAAGTGTTGGATAGTATAGGGGTAAAAATTACTATTCTAACTCCAGGGGGTGCAACAGTAGGGTAAGTGTTGGATAGTATAGGGGTAAAAATTACTATTCTAACTCCAGGGGGTGCAACAGTAGGGTAAGTGTTGGATAGTATAGGGGTAAAAATTACTATTCTAACTCCAGGGGGTGCAACAGTAGGGTAAGTGTTGGATAGTATAGGGGTAAAAATTACTATTCTAACTCCAGGGGGTGCAACAGTAGGGTAAGTGTTGGATAGTATAGGGGTAAAAATTACTATATTATGCGTTGTAATGGTATGCGTTGTAATGGTAGTATGCGTTGTAATGGAATGCGTTGTAAAGGTAGTTTTTAAAAATGCGTTGTAGTGTCAGGCGTTGTAATGTCATGCGTTGTAATGGATTGTGCGTTGTAAAAAATGCGTTGTAAGTGTAGTGCGTTGTAAAAGTTGCGTTGTAAAGGTTGTTCCCCGCATGAATATCTCCTAAACAGAGCCTGAACAAAGTGAAAAGCTGCCTCTCTTAAGTACGTGTGAAGTGCTAATGTTTATGTTTGTTTATTTATATAGCGCATGAATACCAACAGGTCTCTTAGCGCTTGACAGAAGGAGATTGCATCAAAGTAGGTCCAGACAGTCCTGGTGGCGAACAAAGTTATAGAGTGTCTTTAAATAACAGAGTTTTTAACAGCTTCCGGAAAGGAAACAAACCCGGTTCCTTACGTAAAGAATCAGGTAGTTGGTTCCAGAGTCGTGGCAAAACAACTGAGAAGGTTCGGCCACCCTTGGTGGCCTGATTACTCCGAGGGCAGACTAGCTGGAAGGCATCTGTAGAGCGAAGTACACGCCCTGGCACGTATTTAGCTAAGCGTTCCCGTATGTAACCAGGGACATGGCCGTAGAGAGTTTTATGAGCAATGCACAGGCCCTTAAATTTTACACGCTGTCTGACGGGCAGCCAGTGTAGCTTGTGCAGCAAAGGTGAAGCATGGGTCCTCCTAGGAAGGCTAAAAATCAGCCTGGCGGCGTCATTCTGCACAACCTGGAGTCGATTCATCAGTTTCAAAGGGAGTCCTAAGTAGAGTGCATTTCCATAGTCGAGGCGCGATAGCACAGTAGCTGAGACTATTGATTTCAAAGAGGAAACTGATAGGAGGGGGCCCAGTTTCCTCAGTTGTCTCAGGACGCCGGTACAGATGCCCACCACTGAGTAGACCTGATGACTCAAGGAGAGTTCCGAATCGATTTTAATTCCCAGACTTTTCACGACTGGTGACGGACATGGAGGGGCCCCAAGTTCTTTGGGCCAAAACAGGCCACTCCAGAAGTTGTTATTTGTTGGAATGACGAGGACCTCCGTCTTGTCAGGGTTAATTTTCAAGGAATTGACCGTCATCCAGTTCGTGGTGAATCTTAGGATATTTTGAACTGTCTCTTGAGCTTGGGCCGAGTTGTCAATGCTCAGGATGAGTTGAGTGTCATCTGCATAGTTGAAGCCTCGGCAGTCCAGTTTGGACAATGCAGTTACTAAGGGCTGCAGGTATATATTGAAGAGCAGAGGGGACAAAGCCGAGCCCTGGGGCACGCCACAGGGGATGTCTCCCCTGTTAGAGGAGTAGTCGCCGAGTTGAACCCTTTGCGACATTCCCGATAAAAAGGACTTTAGCCAGTTGTAAACAGCACCCCTAAATCCCAAATCCGCCAATCGAGTCAGTAGAATGGAATGACTGACCGTGTCGAAAGCCGCGGAGAGATCTAAGAGTACCAGGGCGATCGGTGCTCTGTTATCGGCCTTTAATCTGAGGTCATCAAGAACAGACAACATAACTAGCTCCGTACTATGATGGGCTCTGAAGCCAGCCTGGCGTGGATGGAGTAGCTCAGAGTTTGAGGAAGGGATAAAGCTTTCAGGACATGCTGCTCCATGACCTTAGCTAAGAAAGGAAGTTGCGAGATAGGCCGGTAGTTTTTCAGCTCAGCCCTGTCCGCTCCAGGCTTTTTCAGTAAGGGAATAACTCTAGCTTCCTTCAGATTAGATGGTACCTGGCCAGTGGCCAGGGAGTTATTAAGAAGTGTAAGGATCTGGCAATCCAAGGCTGGAAGGGCCATCTGGAAGATCCTAGGTGGACATGGATCGGCCGGTGAACCAGATTGGTTTTGTTGATTAATGAGGCCAAGGCTTCGGAGTCCAAAGGGGGAAAATCTGTGAGGAAGTGAGCTGGTGAGGAGGAAGGCAACGCCAGTTCCTGGGAACTTAAAGCAACAGGAGATCTATTGATCTCACAGAGAATATCTGTCACTTTCTGAAGAAAGAAAGTCTGCAGAGTATTGACATTAAAAGGGATTGAGGTTGAATTGGCATCAACTTTTTTTACTTAGTTCCTTTAAGATCTTAAAAGTTTCCTTCTGTTTATTAGGGGCATCTATAATCCGAGCCTCATAGTATTCGGCTTTCCTCGAGGTAATAGATTTCTTATATAGAGTCAGAGCTGCTTTGTAGAGGATCAGGTCGGTGGAGTTATAGGTTTTCCTCCACTGTCTCTCCACTTTACGCAGGCTCTGCCTATTTAACCCGCAGAGCTTCATTGAACCAGGGAGCCCCCTTACGTTTGGGCTTGACTCTTTCCCGACGTTCTGGAGCTAGGTGGTCTATAGCTGATTGGAGGGTATTACTGAGGGTTTGGCTGGCTATGTCGATGTTGGTGTAGCCTCCCTCCGGCCTGCAAAGAGGTATTCTCTGGAGGGTATCAATGAGGTTTCCCGACTGGATCTTATGCCAGCTTCGCACTCTCCTCCATTCCGCACGAGATTGAGTGGGGGGGCTATCCAAGGGGACCCAGCAGGTGATTAAGGAATGGTCGGACCAGGCACACGGAAGAATGTTAAGGAGCCTAACTTGCTGGCTAGATGACCAAACCAGATCAAGGGTGTGCCCCCTGATGTGGGTGGGGTGGTTCACCAGTTGACAGAGTCCTAGATTTGACATTGTCAAGTCAATTTGTTTAGCTTGTGGCTCTCGTGGGATTCTTTCCCAATGGAAGTTGAAATCTCCTACGACCATGAGCTTTTGATAGCGGGTGCTGAGGTCTGACAAGGTTTCACCAAAGTGATCGCAGAAGCCAGGGGCTGCATCCGGGGGGCGATAAACTGTCAGGAGTACGAAACAAGAGGAGTTAAAGGGGCTGCATCCGGGGGGCGATAAACTGTCAGGAGTACGAAACAAGAGGAGTTAAAGGAAAACTTAACTCCTAAGATGTCAGAGTTATCAAAACTTTCTGATATTAGCATTGTAGCCGAGAGATTAGATTTAAAAAGAGTAGCCACCCCTCCACCTCTTCTGCTATCTTGCCTGTTGTGCCAGATGGCGTCAAAATTTCCTGGCAGGGACGAAATGATGTCAGGGACTGATGCGTCCCCCAACCAGGTTTCTGTCAGGGAGAGAATATCAATATCCCCCTCCTGAAGGAGAGTTAAGATCTCAAGATGATGTTTTTGCAGGGATCTGGTGTTCAAAACTGCCACTGACAAACCTAACGGGTTCCCTGTTCTGGACGAGAGATGGATAAGAGGCCCATCTAAAGGGCCAGAAGCTGTCCCCGGGTTCCTTAAGAGGTTTTCGGCTTTTAATATTAAACGGGTGGGGGGTTTTAAGGTATAATTGCCATTAGCAAAGGACAGCAGATCATTTGCTGAATACAGGAAGTTTGGGCCAAGATGTGTGGCCCCTGGTCCTGGCAGGGCGCGGACGGGCTTGCCTTAGGCGCGCCTTCGGCGCGCCCGCTGCGCGTCCGCTCCAGCATCCTAATAAGGCAGTCCCCTTCCGCCCACCACCCAATCAGCTCTGCTGTGCAGCAGCTGAACTCCCTCCAGCACTAGACCGCGTATCGTAAAGCGGAAGTGCGATTTGAATGCGTGATAAGGGCAGAGTGCCTACAGTTAAATAACTGGCTTGAAATTCTGTCAAGAGCAGTTAAAAACATTTAAAATGAAATAACAATTGCAGAGCAGTTTACATACAGAGCGCACACACAAGGACCACCTGAGAGTTTTAACGCGCCTCTCAATCTGTCCAAACAAGGTGTGAGCCTTTGGTTCCCCTCTGCTTCATTTGCTTCTAGGTGTGAGGTGAGGCTCCTGACTGCTGCCAGCTAGGAGACTTGAACAAAAGGAGGCCTGATGACACCAGGACGAATTCAGCATCTTTTTAAGCGGGGCCCAACTTCTTGTCAGGATGGACGGTGTCCATCCTGTAAAAAAAAGTGGGTGGATGCAGTCCACCCGCCTCTACCCCCGACTCGTGCCCTGCGTCAGACCCAAACCAGGGGCATCCATGACTGATCAGCTCAAGAAGACTCATGCCAATTCTAGTTTGTGCATAAGGATCTGTGCTCAGGTGTGCACCCTGCACCATCACCCCTGCCCACATGCTGGGGCAGCATTGCTACAGCCTACTAGGAGGGCGAAGGTGTGGCCCATCGGCTCAAGCTGCAGTACTTGGAAACTGGGGACTCCGCTTCGAATCCTGGCCTGACACTAGGCCCAACATCATATGATTCTGGGCAAGTAACTTACTTTGAAAGGGGTTCACTGCGTGGTCCTGTGTTAAGGTGTGAGTGGTTGTGATAAATGGCAGTGTGGCAAAAAGGAGGTACTGTGCTTAGCCCCTATTTGAGCACTCTGATTGGCATCTGAGATAGAGCGCTAATCAGAGTTTAGCGGCTGAGATAGAGCGATCTGGCTTTGAAGGTTTCCCCTTCCATGGGTTTAAGAACAGCAGGGCGACAGGCACAACAGATCCTCAGAAGGCACCCCAGACACGTTGTGAAACTGTCATTCGATCGATCAAACAACCTCACTGAATATCAAAACTCACCTTCACGGGAGGGGAATTAGATGACAGGTAGGAAAAGAAGTCAGGAATGGAAAGATAATTACCATCCACCAACCTATGCCGGTTGTCAATGCCCCAATTCAATGTAGGTATGATGATGCAAACTCTATAGCTGCCTTGGAAAAGCTCCTCCATAGTCTTCCAATGGTGCAAAATACCCCCGCTCACCTGTGAACTGTTACATCAATATGTGAAAAAATATCACCTTTGCTGAGGTATCTTTAGTCGCTTCTGATACGCATTGATTTTTTCAAAGCATTGACCATGATCTACAAAGTGATATAGCAGAGTTCCCTCAAATTCTTGTCACCGACATTTGTTCTTAGCCGCATAACTGAGTTCTATGCTCTGCTAATCAAGTCCATCTTCATGTTCCCTAAGTCAGAACAGTAACTTATGGTGACCGACCCTTGCCCACGTCAGCCGCCAAGCTCTGGAACCGTCTTTCCGCTGATATGCATGTGTAAGCCAATTTAGTTACTTTTAGGTTTCACCTTTCCTCATTTCTCTGTGATTGATATCTATGCATTAACTTTTTAATGGATCTGTTCTAGCCCAGCGCCAAGAAAATGTGAGTTTGTATGCTTTAAAATAAACATTTATACAAATAGAATGTGCCTGTTCAGAAGGAGGAGAAAGGCCTTGAACAACAATCTCTATTGTATTAAGTTCTCCTGCTGCAACTGAAAGGGAAGGTGAGCCAAGCAGACAGTGAGACTACGGTAGCTGAGATCAGTTTTAGGGAGGCCTGCTTTATCAGAGGATGAAGAAACAAAGTCGGATCCATAATCTGTAATGTTCAGAACCACAGTAAATATGCAAGCATGAGCTTCTAGGTTATTATGCTTTTGGCGAATGCATTTAGGAACGAAATAGCTTGATGAGCCACCAGGAAGTGGAACTTGTGAGACATGGGGCATGACACGTAAAAGAAGCCAAGAAGTGCAACTCATTAAAATGAATTCAATTACCAGTTTGGAGATGGAAGTACTGATCTGGGGTCCTGCGAGTCTGAGTGTTGTGTGTTTCATGGAAGGGTCCATGCCTACTCAGATGGACGCAGACCATCACTCCTTCACTGTGAAGTGAACCCTCCTTCCTCATCCTCTCTTATAAATGAATTGATCAGCTTCGGCCCCTGCAGGTAAGAACAGTGGGGTGGACTTTGACAGCCGACCACGAGGGAACATTAATTATTTAACTTTTCCTAGTCATCGTCCGTCAAAATCCCCCCTACCTGGCCCTATCGCTCTTACCTGCACGGGCCGAGGCTGGAATGGATAGGTGTGCTATGGTTCAAATAGGTTAGTGATTAGGTGGCTTTGGTTGGGAGTTTACTGTTATGGCATTTTGTATGGTGTCCTAGTCACCTGTGATGTTATCCATACGCTTGGAGGTGTGTATGCGTGCAGTCCCTGCAGAGTTATTCGAAAAGCCAGGTCTCTAGCCTCTTGCAGAACTCAAGTAGTAAGGCGGAGACTCTGCTGTGCTGAGAGAGGTTGTTTCATGTCTTGGGTACGATATAGGAGAATGAGCGGGAGAATTGAGTTACTAATTGACAGCACTGCACAAGTAGGTCTGCTGGGGAAGAGGCGCCTTAGTGTGGACAGGTCTCACCCTGGTGCTATGGCACGCATTTATGTAATGTCATGTATTTCGCATTATGCCATCTGGGTTAATGGCCACACAGAGATTTATTGTGATCTGTAGGCGATACCATGTGATGTGATTTCCTTGTGAGGTCATAAAAAAGCCTATGTTCATCGTGTGATGTTTGCGTGGACGTTAGTGTACTAACAAGTGATGTTGAAAATTGATAGCCCTATCTCTAGTCATCGCTAAATAATGGCATGCTTGCAACGTTATAAATTATCCTTGACCTGCATGCGTCACAATATTTTGTTCCTGAGTTTCTGTGACTAGGCACACATTTGGTTTCGTTTCTACCAAGTCGGATTCAGAGGTACACTTGTGCCACCATGACTGCAAAAGAAAGGTTAAAGCACTGGACGTGAATGCTAAAATAAGCACAACTTCGGCTCTGTTCTGAATTGCCTTCCATTCATGAGCTCGCTACTCCGGCAACCTACTTAAGTCGCACTGAATGAAGGCGGGGTTATGTCAGAGTCTATTAATAGTTGGGCGCCGTCTGTGTAATTAGTGACAAGTTCTACGAAGGGATCTTCCTCGTGCAGCAGTCTCAGCATCTGCCTGCAGCGTCGCTGCGCGTGCTCAGCCGGGACTTCCTCTCAGGTACTAGCCGGTGAGAACCTGTCCGTACAAGTGAGCGCCGGTCTGCGTCTTGCGTCACTGAATGCGTCACAGCTGTAGTTAATGCATGCGAGCGAGCGAGGCGCGTGCCAGTCACAACCTGGGGCTCCCTGCCTGGTTTTGCTTTCGTTACGAGAACTTGCGGTGGCCAGAAAAATGACTGACGCAGTGAATGTTAATGAGTGCATTTTGCCCCCTCCCCCTCAAAGAAATGCTTCAGATCATGGTAAATTCACAATGGGCGGGGATAACAGTTGGCAATGGAAGACGGATAACAAGAGACCGACAGACACTAAGTTACGAAAAGTAAACCGCTTTCGACACGCGTCATAATATTGCCCCAAAAATACACTTAACAAAAAATATAATGTCGGAATCAAAAACTTAAAAGCTCATTATTTTAGATGCAAGCTTTCATTTTGGTGCAGTTAGGGACATGCACCAAAATGTACTGAAATAATGTGTCTATGTACAACAAAATCTAAACAGGCGCATGGTCCACTGGAAGAAAACCTGTTGGGGTTTATTTTACTTTTCCCTCACCTCGAAAATATTTTTTCAGGTTACAGAAACCCTTCCATATGGATTCATATGATGTGCATGTATGTATACCGCAGTGTTATTAGGTTACATTGGAGTCTGGTCACGTGACTGTTTGATGAAGTGCAGTTACACTCACTCGCATCGTTTTGATGTGTGTGCAAACTTGTGAAAGATGAGGAAACGCCTGGATAAGAGGGGCTGGAGGGTTAATTCTCCTGCCCATCATGCCACTGGGAGTGCCAGACTACATATCCTGCATGTACTGATGTGTGCAGCAAATAAGATGCTGGAGGGGTCATGCTCAAGGTGATCACAAAACCTAAGGGGGTCTTGGCTAATTGTGATGTAAAGATTTTTACTACGTTTTGTGTGATTATGGTTTGACATGAAGTTTAGTTCGCACATTGTCAGTAAAGATAGCAAGGTTTTCCTTGATACACCGGGGAAGGATTGTGACTGCTTCGCTGTCTCTTTTTGTGTTCGTTTAGGTCAGTTGATTAAGGGTGATCAAGGCATCCTGTCATTTAAGAGATTGTTGTGCGAATTTCCAGTCATGTCTAGTATTTGGAATGTGCGCCATTCATTCTTACTGCGACACATTCAGGATTTTTATAAGAAAGTGTGGTGTATATATCCTATTGGACCCTACTCTATGCACGTCAGGTAATGTCTGGAATGACATTACATGTTCTGGGGAAGCGGGGAGCATTGAGACAGCAACTGTCCCAGTCTAGCCCAATACTGATTCCGATGTACCAAGGGCCTAAGATGTAACTAAAGAGATACGTCCCCTCTACCTGTGTGACTCATATCTCATTCATAAAGAAGGTTCCTCTGGACATAATACAAATATTACAATTACAGACGATCACAGTAAACTTTGAAATGCTCACCTCATACAGAAAAGTAGAGGGTTTTCCACCTGCGATGGCGATAGTCATTCGCCATGAACGTCATGGATGAATCGCTTCACTGCAACCAGAATCTCGAGATACTTCTAGGTGCCTCACGATCAGGTACTATTCTGATGCTCGTTTTTCGCAATCTGCAGAGGGGTGTCCATAACTCTGCATATCCTCTCTTGCTGGGTTTCACTCACCTACGCAACTTCTGGATGTAAGTATTTCAGTCTTCCAAAAGCCACGCTGTATCGTAGCCTAGTAATACCTGCTGGCCTACTCCTGTGTACACTCGAATGCTGACGGGGTCAGCCCTACTTCTGTGGGATACAGGATCAAGCCATGCATCCTAGAACTCTTAGCAGGAGCTTGGGTGGAGATGTAGCACACTTGGCATCTACAACTGAACTAAACAGACCACCTCCAGTGATACTCCATAACAACCATGTGTGTAAACAAAGAATATAGCCTCTTTCAGAGTGTAATAGTGTAACATCCCAATGCAATTCCATTCAGGGTGTGTCTAAAGCAGACTGAAATCAAGTAAAAACGAAACACTATGCCTAGAGGGTTGGTACTTCTGCGAAGAAAATACAAAGCTCCAAATCCTGCAATAACTCATTGCTCTCTCTTTTTCACAACCGGTTGACTGGTGCCCTAAAATCCTAAGTAAAATGAACAGCTACCACACTTAAAGTCTTTGTGCCTCTCAGTGCGTGCAAGCTCCAGCAGTGAATCTGCAGCTGCCATAACCAGTTCCTGGCCGAAGGAAAATTGTTTGAGGATCCACCATTTAAATAAATAAAAAGATCAACTATAATCTTGTGTAGATGACAAGGTGTTTGCGCTAGTTTAGGCAATAGGTTACAGGAACGACCACACCACCATTAACAATCTCTAGGTTTCGCCAAGCTGGTGCATAAATAAACTTAGCATCCATGATTTATACAGTACATAGCAGTGTTTGGCCATGTGGATAGTTGGAAGTTGTGGCAAAAACGAATGAGGGTGGGGATGGGGAAATAACCCATTCTTTGTTACAGTTAGTCATTCAAAAGTTGTATTCAGACACTTCTTCATACATTAGCATTGGCAAGGGGTACCAACTTTCTCCAAAAAGATTCAAACCAATCAAGGGCTGAAGCATTGGTGTGTACTGGCCCATCTGTTTTTCAGTCGTCATACAGCAGACATTGGGTTGTGATTCTATCTTGTGATTCTATGTATGTTGCATCTCTTGTAGAACATCAGTTCAAGGAAATTATAATAAATATGCTAATGTTTGGTGTTTAGAAACTGAGTGATCAGCTTGGTGAGGTGTGAACTAGGATTGTTTGTATCTGGGTTATAGACTGCAGGGCACGCGCACCCAGAGTCAGACGCTAGTCATGCCCTTACGTGAAGTACTTGCTTATTATGGAATCTGAGATCTGCTGTATCTAGGGGTGTATCCAGCAGGTGTCATGAGAACGCAGTGCAACAAAACACATAGGGTCAGGGGAGATTTTAAAGACTAGTGTGCATGTTTCCTATTCACATCTTTTCAACCCAACATGACCTTGTCTGGAAGCAATGAACCACGCAGTCGGAGTTCTGCTTTGTCTTCAATTGTAGGTTTGCGGTGAGGCCCAGAAACCCAACCGACAGGGATAAAGATAATGGTGGACACATTTCCAGTACTTGGTACACTGGTTGTACTCCATGTTTTCCAAATGTCTCATTTCATTAGTTGGCAGAGTGACTAGACTGGTCCTAAGAAATTCTTCCACAATATCATAAAGGGTCTAATTAGACAGAAACATGGTGACTGACCTCTTACCAACAACTGGGTTGAAACTTTCCCCTCTTATTTTTTAATCCTATACTTCGGAGACACATAATAAATCTTTTTTATATCCACCAATAGTTTTATTTGCATATAATCCCATGTTGCACTCTGCTCACATACCCACACCTGTTTACATAAGTCTGATTTCCAAGGATAATCTTCTGAAGTGCTCCACAGCCACCGTTTGGAGAGTTGTAGCTCACACCAAGAGCTTATTAGTTGTGTGAGAAGGGATCCTTTGATGTAGTATGCCACCATAGGGTGAGTGAAGGTTTTCATCCTTAACAAACAAATGCATTCATGGTGACAATGACAAAGTTTACACAGATCCCGTTGCATAATTGGCCAAACACTTCATAGATCATGAGCCTTCATGTGCTCAGAGGTCAGTGCTGCATGAAACACTGTGTGGAGTCATTAGCTGGTAAATATCAACTGGGTGACCCTGTTTTCCTCAGAACCTGGGTATCGTAATCTATACAGACAAACAATAGGTTCTGTTTGATACTTTTGCAATTAATCGCACGCAGATTTAACACACAAAAAATATGGAGGTTAGACAACAATTACTGTAAATGTAATGCTAAACAAGCATTGGCATAGCCAATAGGTCTCGCCTATGGGACCTTATAAGTATTTAGCTATGCAGTACAATATCCTTGGTGCAACAACATCAACTGTTGCATGGCTAATCACTTATAAGGTTCAAAAGGCGGGACCTATTGGCTATACAAATGCTTGTTTTTTTATAGACACAGGGAGGTTATATCATTTGCCCAGAGACACAGGATGCCGAGCCCAAGCTGGAATTGGAATCTGGTTGTGATGAGTGGTGTGTGGTGGTGGTTACTGTTGTTGCATCATTGTCCTAACACAGCGAACAGCTGCGATTCTGGTCACAACCAAATACCAGGTCCGCTGAACCGTTTTTGTTTAGGCGTGCGTGGGGTAGTTTCTTCCTGTAACATAATTCTAAAGCTAATTCCAGTTCCTATGCTTCATACAAATGTAAATTCCTCACCCACTCCCTAACCTTCACTACAAACACCATACCTACCTCACCCCATAATGTGAAAACCTATGCTCTAATTATCTTTTAGCCCATGCCAGAATGGTATCTTTGTTGTTCAAGAATATACACACTGGGCTTTAAGTGGGATGAAAAAACTGGGAGGTCTCTCAAAGGGGCGTGACCAATGTAATTAAGGGTGTGGCTTAAAAACACATAAGCTAAAAATCTGGGCTTAGCATAGTGTGCCGCCTGACTTGTATTTTGCTGTTTCTGTTATTGCATCCAGATATATGATACAATAAGTAACATCATACCTACAACAAGCCAGGAGTATTGGCTTTGTCAATGGTTGTTAGTTGCATAAGATAAATAAGCAGCAACTATGGCTTGTATATAGTATTGAAAAAGCTTCCACTTAAAGCCCTGGTGACACCAGGACAGTGTTGCTGCTCCCGAGTTTGAAAAAGAGAAGGAAAATCCAGAGTGAAAATGAGTCTCTTTAAAGGATTTTCCTTCCCCTATAAGGGTCACCTGACATGTCGTCATGCCGTAACTTCTCCACTAGTGAGAAGTGAGCAGTGTGTACACGTACATCGATGTGCCTGCTGTCACTGCAGTCCGGAAAAAAAATCGGACCGCCTGTGCCAGGGCACAAAACAGAGCTCGATAGAGACCTGTTTCGAGGCCTCCTTAGAAAACACTGCCGATACTTAGCACTGGTGAGACCTGGCCCACTTGAAGCCCTGTATACACACACCATATTGTTGAATGGAGCCCTATCTCTGCCTGTGTTTTTTCTACTGTAGGGGCAGAATGAAATTACTGATGCCAGTGACCACCAATACCCTGGTGTTAGAAGTCACTGAAACCATGCTGTGGTTGCTAAACACACACTGACTCATGGGCACTGCCACAGGGAGTATTGTTGAGAGAAGTCCATAAGGTCACTGGTGGGTGTGGACGATGAGACCTTCGTCAAGCGTTAAACCTAGAGACAGTGACTGGAGCTTGGATCGTGGTGGGTGCTAAGCAGTGGTTGAAGTGTGCGGAATCGGAGGGGCGTGATGTGTCCATAATGTTTAAATTTAAGCAAAACTGTTCCCTTACTTTTAGTAAAAAGACAACCATCCCTGGACAGTTAATTTACAGAGCTGAAATGCTTAAACTGAAATGTAAGGAAGGGAGTGTTCTGTGCTGCGAAAACGAGGGAGGGCCAGGCAGCTAAACAAGCCATATTGCCAGGGTACCTGCTTGCCTGACAGAAATGTAAATGAGCGCAACTGGTTAATCTGCAAATGTAAAATGTAAGGGGTGCTTGGAAACCAGCATTGGTTTTAACTAATGGGATCACTTGAAGCGTCCTGATAATACGGATTCATTATTTTTGAGTGGTATTGCAACAGAGTTACCAGCTGAGCTGTGAAGTGTGTGCTTTTCAAGGATAGTTATAAAAAAATGCACTATGTACAGTCTTGACATTACTAAAATCTATATTTTGGAAGCACTTGCATCTTAAACACATTTGCACATTTTGTAGCAGCCTATCTTATACTATATGTAATGCAAGTGTAAAATAATGACATATTCACAGTGCTTTCTGTCACAGACAGGGACCTCAGAGCACTAAACATAAACAAGTCACTATTCTCCACTGCACGAACCAGGATTCAGTTTGGATTTCCCACTGATTAACTTAACTTGCATTTATTTTTCATTTGAGCTGTGCTTTATTGTATATGTATTTACCTGAAGGTGAAAGACTGAAAAATGTTCAGAATATTACGTTTTTTTAGCTACGCCTTTGACCCCACCCTCTTGCTTACTCACCCTGCCCCTTTTGCGCACCGCATCACAGTTCCCATACTTTTTAAAAGCACTTCAACCGCTTGCGCTAAACCTTAAAGGCATTAAAAATTGAAGGGTAATGGCTGGTGGTGACAGACGGGGAAGTAGCAGTTGGTGGCAGGTGTGAACCCCCATAATTGCGACGAGCACAGGCCATGGGTGTCTTGATACGAGGCATGGATCCTGAGGGCAGTGCCAATCAGATCCTGAGGGCAGTGCCATATCTAGCTGTGGAGGGCAGGGTTGGGTGTTACCTCAAGCGCAGCAGCATTTACCATCTCCAATGCCCATGGCAGTCGCTGGCAGGTACTGAGGCCTGAAGACAGTTGCTGATGATAAATGCCTTTTGTGAGTACAGCACATTTCACGAGTTATGATTTTCTTACCCCATGCCCACGTGTTTTGTTTTCAGTAGGGCTGAGCGGGAGTGTTGTGAAGCTTTAAAATTGCACAGTGCCTGGTTATTCATATCCTGGACAAAAACGGGGCCTCCCTCCCATCTTAACCTCTCTCATGCCCGCCCTCAGCCCCATACCACCAGCCACAGAACAGGAATAAGCAGCTGTTACCAATGACCCTGAATGTGCGCGGTGCACCCCGCCTCCCGTTAATGCGGGGGACCGGCGCGACCTCCATAATGGCGGTGTGCCCGAGTCCGTGCCCTGCCTCTCAAGGTGACATCACTCTAGCCCCACGGAGTCTGCCCTAGCTCACTTTTTGTCTTCATACCGCGTCCGCCGCTCACCCTCTTCCACTGTCACACGCACGCCTATTGCCGTGCCCTCTTGCCTTGTCTGTCTTTTAGTTAATAGGCGTTTACTACTTTTTATTCTGAGAGAAGTAGCATCCACTTGGAATTCTTTCCAGAGAGGCATGGACTGCATGGGTCTGGAACTAGTTGGCGCAGGCGGTTGTACAGCAGCGAGAGAAAGAGAAACTCTGTGTGTGTTCTGTTCTGTATTAGTGCAAGTGGCTGCACCGGAGAGGGTTCAGAAAGTAAAAAATATATCAGGACACTTAAGGCGTCCTATCCTGAAGTTACCAATGACCCTGGATGCAAGCACTACCATGGGTGCAGGAACGAGTTACACTACGCACATCAGTGGGCAGGTATCCCTGTTCGCGCTATGCACAGCTTCCACCAGCACAACTCGCCAAGTAGCACACGTTTCTAAATCTCGAAGACTATATTCTATGCACGCGTGTGAGGTGACATCACTCTAGCCCCACGGAGTCTGCCCTAGCTCACTGTGTATGCCCATACCGCGTCCGCCGCTCACTCTCTTCCACTGTCACACACACGCCCATTGCCGTCCCCTCTTGCCTGGTCTGTCTTTTAGTTAATAGGTGCGTCCTACTTTTTATTCTCAGCGAAGTAGCATCCTCTTGGAATTCTTTCCAGAGAGGCCATGGACTGTATGGGTCTGGAACTAGTTGGCGCAGGCGGTTGTACAGCAGCGAGAGAAAGAGAAACTCTGCATGTGTTCTGTTCTGTATTAGTGCTAGTGGCTGCACTGGAGAGGGTTCAGAAAGTAAACAAGCACATCCTAGTGACGGCCCCTTGAAAGGGGGAAGGCCTAAACTACCGAGCCGGTGGTCGGACCTGAAGCTCTCTACCAGCATTGTACATGGTCTTTTAGGATGTGAACCCCAGGCTCAGATTCGAACCACAAAATGCGAAAAAAAACAAGCGCGCAAGTGGTGCGAGCGCACGCGCCACAGCGAGACATCTTTTTTGCATTATCGCGCATGCATCTGTGCACGATAATTCAGAACAGATGTGGCCTGTGTGGGTAACCGCAAGCAATAGGCCATGGGCGGAGCAAAAGCGGGACATGCACCCGCCTTTGCCCAATTGCGTACTGTCTTTCTCAGAAAGACGCACGCAAAGGCGAATAGCCTCTGAAGGAAAACAAACCACACGCACGAGCGTGTGGTGAGCTTTCCAAAGCTCTTTCACTGTTTACATAAAGTCTCGCCAGAGCAGCGCATGCGCGCTGCTACAGGCTCGACCTAAAAAGGTTCTTTTGTGGATATGATGGATGAGCATTTTGTGCCATCTGTCATGACCTAGTGAGGAACTGGCTTATCAGCACGGAGAAACGTTATTAATATTAAGGTTAAATACCGCCTTTCTTTGACAACAGGTGAATCAACCCTGTTCTCGAGGTTGAATTTGGATTTAAAGAATTATTTACATGGGGTCTGACATGATACATTTCAACTCATAGGTTGTTCCATGCACAGTCCTGATGAAGACCTGCTATGAAGTAGCGGAAACACAAGCTTCCCAGAAGGGACAAAACACTTACAGTTTTTACACTTCGCCTATATCAAACTATTCTGGGTCTTTGGCACCTTATGAACTGACACACTCGCCCCATGATTCAGAGATTAGTGACTTGAACAGCTTGGACAGGCACACTGAAGTTATTAATCAGCTTTATACATATGTTTAAGCACCAATTTTCTTGAGGCGCTGCACAAACACTTTACTTAGAACAGCAAATAGAGAAGACGTATGCTAGCTGCAGGAATCCCGCCTACAGTAGACTATGTGGTGAGAAAGTTAGAAAAATAACAGGTATTTTTATATATTTTAACACTAAGAACTTCGTAATTGGTTAATTACTTTGAGATGTCAATTTTTACAGGTAAGTAAAAATGTAACAAATGCATTTTTACACTGTCATGCTTTCCTATGGACAAAAACATGTACTGCATATAGGTACTTGCAATCATATTTCAGGGAGCCTCTTTAGGACTTAAGGTGCTAGGGGGCCAAGGTCCACAGAAACACTAGCAATTCGGGTTTAGCTGCCCTGGAGCATCCGAGTAGGCATGGGGTTGGGGGTACCTAGAAATAGGCTGCAGGAGGAGGACTTGGGGACAAGTCCAGGAGCTTCCAACAAACAAGGGGCTTAGTTTGTGATATTCCTGGGAGCGGGGTGCTTATGGGGGGAACGTATGTTATTGTGGACCCGGGCCCTGGGAGCATAGGGTTATGGTCAGCTGGGCCTGTGTGTCAAAGGCACTCATGGTTCTCAGTCAGACCTGCAAAAGAGGGACAAAACGGGACAGCTGGGCCACTCTTGATGCTGGCATCTGCAAAGCAGATTTTCCTAGTCGGCTGGTCAGTCTTTGTGGCACTGGTGTCCAGATTAGACTTCAAACACGCGTTGGTTGCTGCAGGGCGTCCATTACCCTGGTATTGGTGCAGGGTGGCTCCTGGGGATCCTGGCGTCTTAACATTTGGTGGGGATACAGATCGGACTCCGGGGAGCAGATTGAAGTCCTCCTGGGCAGCTGCTGCGTCTGTTGTTCCTGTGGTCAGCAGAACGGTGAACTGGACATTGGGGTCGGTGCCTGCTGGTTGCAGGGAATTGGCTCCTCCACCTCAAGAGATGCTGAGGGCTTGGCAAAGTGCTCCGAGGCTTTTGGAGGATGTATAGATGGAGGATGAGACGGGCTGTCGCGATTGTCGGTACAACAGCAGTTGTGGCACTAAAGTCCACCAGTAGTCCACAGTTCAATACTTCTTCTGCTCTTCTTGATCCTTCTTTTGTCCGGTGAATTTTAATTCCTGGTGTCAGGGTGCCACCTAAATGTTAAACTTAGAGGCATTAAGGGGAGTGAAGGGTAATAGCCAATGGGCTATTTACCCTTGGGGTCACTACACGCCCTATATGGCCACTTCCTGTGGGAAGTGGGCATAACCATGTCCCAGAGTTTCTAATTCCACCAAAAGCAGGATGGTGGAATCCTTCTTTCGAGAAGCACATCAGACATCTCACCTTATGGGTGCGACTGGCCAGGCAGTGCACTACGCCACTTTGCACAGCTAACTTCCCACCTGTCCTGGTGCCAAATGAGTCTCAGGGCAGAGGGTGGCATATCCCAGTTCTGGAGGAAGCCGTGGTTGCATATCAAAGGCAGCAGAGGAAACCTAAAAAGGGGCACTTTCCTACACAAAGGTTGGTCAAACCCTTTTGAGGGAGGATTTCAAGCAGGCTACGGATGTAATAAAAAGGAAGATGATGTAATTTGATCATTCTTTACTCAAAGAAACTTTGCGCAGAAAGTTCAGATGCAAGAGTCCTAGGCTTGTCCCACTAATTGTGAAAGCAGGGAAGCAAAAGTTAGACTTGTAAACAAACATTCATTAGAAGGAACATGCTCCTTCTCCTCATGTCCCCGTTCGCCATCTTCATCCTGCAGTCAACCGCCTGTTTCAAGGCGATTTGTCAGGAATCCTAAAGACACAATGCTGATGACCATGATCCAGGGCGTTATTAACCACCTTCCCCACGCCCCCCACCACTTAAGCAGCTTTAGTGGGGGTCAGTGTCCTTGGGTAATTCTGTGTAATATGACATATTTAACTTCTCATTTATGGCTTCTTTAACTGGGATCAGAGACTCTGGTCTAGTCAAAGGAGGGAGGGTGGGGGGTGGAGAGTAGGATGGAGGTAGAATGGATTGATGCAGGGGTGGGTGGGTGGAGTGGTGAATGGAAGCATAGATGGAGGGGGACAGAGAGATGAGTGGATGCAGAGTTAGATGGAGACGGGGTGAAGGGACCGAAGTCCGACCCTTTTCAATGTTTACATGTCCCCCCTGGAGAAGATCGTCACCCCTTTCGGGATTAAGCTTTTAACGTACGCTGACGATACCCAATTGGTAGTCTCCTTAAGTCAGCAAGACCAATCCCTCACCAACCTCCACAAATGTCTTAGCGACATAACCAAATGGATGACTATCTCACATCTCAAACTTAATAATGACAAGACAGAGATAATGGTTTTAGGCAATCAGTCACTTTACCAACCCAAATCCCTGTGGCCGCCCTGTATGGGCACGCCACCCAATCCGAAACAAGAAATCAAGAGTTTAGGAATCTGGCTGGATGAAGGCCTCAATTTCTTCACCCAAGCAAGAAAAACGGCTGGTGTGTGCCATGGCCTTCTACGGACCGCTAGAAAAATTCTGCCATTACTTCCAACACAATCACAAAAACTTTTGATTCACGGCCTTGTGCTCTCCCGCCTAGACTACGGCAATGCCCTCTATCTGGGGGCCCCTAAAAAAGTACTATCAAAACTCCAGATAGTACAAAATACTGCCGCCCGTCTTCTCACAGGAACCCATTGTCGCTGTTCAGCCAAACCTGCCCTGAACGCCTTGCATTGGCTGCCTATTCAGGAGAGAATATAATTTAAGGCACTTTGCACGACATATAAAATTCTGCATGGTAAGGCTCCACCCATCTTAAAAAACCTTATCACTCCCTATACCACCAAGAGAACGTTACGTTCTTCACACTGCAACTTGGCATCCGTACCCAGAATCAAGAAAGCCCGCTCTGGAGGTCGACTCTTTGCATATAATGCTTCCATGTTATGGAACTCACTGCCCCAGACATCAGAGCCCAGCCCAACCTACTCTTATTTCGTAGGGCACTCAAGACCTGGCTGTTCCCGTAATGCTTCCCTCGCACCTGGTTTCTTTATCACTAGCGCTTGGACGCTTACGGGCAGCCATGCGCTTTATAAATCTGTAAAATAAATAAAATAAATAAATAAGGGAGCACAATGGGTGGATGGAAAGAAAAGAGTGATGAAGGGAAAACACAGAAACGGAATAAGGGTGGAAAGGCGAGTGGGAGGGTAGATTGCAAGAAGGATGGATGAAAAAGGTAGAAAAAGATAAAGAAGGACGAGATAAGGAAGGATGGATAGATAGAAAAGAGAGGAAGATGATAGATGGACGATGGGTGGAAGTTTAAGGACTTGGATAGTGGGGAAAAAGTATAGAAAGGATGGGAAAGGAAGAAGACAAAAGGATACAGAGAAGGAAATTAAAAAACTGAATAAAGGATGGATAACAGAAGGAAGGCAATTTAAGAATTAAAAAATGCCCTCCAGGGGAGCACATTTCTGAATGGCTGTCATATTTTCTTACCTCACCCTTTCGCTGCTCAGAGCTTGCAACACAGTAGTAAGGGGGGGGGGGCGCTATTTAATTCTTCTGGCTATTCCCTTGCCTGGAAGCTTTCTGGTGTCTGTGCTCTGGGGGATTAAAACACGGAAGCTTTCGATTCTGGTCGGGACATAGACATCCATCCATACAGAAGGGCTGTGAATGGGCCCTGGCCACACTCATTTTCGGTTACACATTGATACAAGGGTTTAAGGCTAAGTTTTGTTTACAGTAAAAGCTATTTCCCAGCATCACATATCGCCTCTTCCTCTTTTCTTTTAAGATCCAACTGTATAACAGTTGTTTTCCAACTCTAACCCTATCAGCATCACTTCAAGGCCAGCCATGTGTCTCTGAGTCAGCCAGGAGGACTTTTCAATTTACAACCGCTATGCAGCACACCACGTAAACCCCCGGAGTCATATGACCGAGATGACAGGACCGGTTTCCAATTACAAGCCACTCTCAACTGTTGTACGGGGCTTTCAGGCCTGGGTTATAAAAAGACCCCAACTGACACAAGCACTTCCTCCGCTACGTAGTTTTACACACACTTAGCACAGTGACCTTTGGACCCCCCCCCCCCCCACACCTCTCCCCCTTTATTCACCCACTCAGAACTAACTTCATCGCCCATGCTCGGATATCTCTTTATGAGTTATTGACATATATATATATATACACACACACATACATATATATATATACATACACATATATACACACACATATATACATACACATATATACACACATATATACACACATATATACACACATATACACACATATATACATATATACATACACATATATACACACACATACATACACACACACACACACACACACACACACATATATATATATGCTCTACGTGCAAACTGAGGGAGATTCAACCTCAAATATGTGAAGTTGAGAAGTGCAGTAACCAGCTACTGATTATATCTAGGGCTCTTTATCCACTTATTGTTTTCCAGTTTTCCTTTTTATTCATTTTTTGCTTATCTTAGTGGCATTTCTAACCCCTTGAACTCGTGCAAGATAGACGGGTTTTATCCGAAAATCAGCCATATACAATAGTCAGCATATTCATGCACAGAATTTCAAATCTAGTAAGGGCCCTCGTACACACCTGTAGTTCTCTGAGGAAATCTCATGTCTCGTTTAACTCCCATAATGTTTCTGCACAGAGAGTGACCATAAAATCATGGCTCAAAACATGGACATGCATTAGTTTTGTTGTTTTGTGGGTTTTCAAAAATAAAATTAAAAAAATACAAATGTGTTAACATGTTGTTTCACATCTGTATTTCTGTGTAAACATCAGTATAAAGTTGTTGTATTCATTATCACTTGATGTATTGTATTATCTATAGGCAGATCTCAAATTTAAGATTATATTTGGCTTCAACCGATGTTTATTGGTAGTTTGGTGTGGCGCTTTGCAGGTCAATCTCAGAGCGCTACACCTACGTGGGGGATAAGGAGACGTAGCCAGAAGCCCATTGGGAGGAAAAAGGGGAAAGCAGAAAAGCAATCATTTCAGGGGGCCCTAATCCGATATTCTTCTGTCACGACCACTCATTCAAATTGTGGGTGTGGGGAACCCCTAAATTCTTAACCCCCAATAAGACGCCTCCAGAGAATGCCCTCAGGTGGATGGCATGGGGAGACTGAGTCAAACATACATTTCCTGAGGCAATGTGTCTGAGATAAGGCGCAAACCTACGCATGAATTACACAGTCAATTAAAAGTAAGGACAGACTCAATAAGTAAGTTCTAGGGCGGAATTCGAGAATTCAGAGGGATTAAAAAACTCAAAGGGTACAATACACAAATTGCAAAATGTAGATGCATGAAGTCATTGTCATGAAGCCTCTCAGTGACAGAGCAATACAGAATAGTAGGCAAAATAACTAATTTAAGTCCCAAATGAGCAGCAAAATGAGTAAGGAATCGGACAGCATCCCCAGTAGCATTGGAAAGACTACTCGCTCTCCCCCAAATTTGAGGGATACAAGAGGAAATCTTCTCATAGACCAACATTGAAAGTGCTAATTCATCATGGTGTTGGCAAAAAGAATAACAGGTCAGTAAATCAGAGCACAGAATTATGAAACGTAATATCGTCTTACCACCTGAGCACTATCCCACCTAATGAATATCGATTCAACTAGAGAGGGTTGAAATTATCCAGAGATGGTAGAACAAATGAGTTGAAATTATCCAGAGATGGTAGAACAAATGAGTTGAAAAATAGCAATGAACTATTGTGAATGAATGCGGAGATATCTTGAATATAGTAACATTACTGAGCCACTATTAGACTTCTGCTAGAACAAGGTAATTCGGAAATAAACAAACATGGCTTTGCTTGACTGGTGGCAGGATAAATATTACACAGTGAACTTGCAGGGTGAGATATCAGTTTTGAACAAGATGGCGACGGGACCCAAATGAGCCCTAGTTAGCATAGGCCAAGAAAAGAGTTTAACAGGTCATAGCAAAATTGTTTCAATGGAAGTAGGATCATATATGTGCACGCATGTGTTTGAATGTAGATCCGTATTCTTCACAATGTTAAAGCATAATTTTAATACATTGCAAGATACTCCGATAGAATGTAGCCAGAAAATGTCAGTTTTAAGGCTCTATTTAAAACATCTCAGTTCAGCTATAAGGTTCCCGACTCCGCACTTCATTTATTTGAATGCATGTTAGGAGATAAGATGTGCAGAGAACAGAATCCAATTCAGTACACAGTGTGGTGTCCCAGCTATCTGCCTCAATAGGACACAAGACAATGAGGTGGTATAACATGAAACTTCCTTTATTACTTTCCCAGTAATAGAGAAACTGGCAAGAAAGTACTATCCTGTCACTACGGATATATAAGGCAACAACTAGCGGGTGGTTCGTGGGTAATCCTGGTGGTTGGTGTTGTTTGCAATGGGGTCCTCTGGGCCGTTCTACTAAGCCTCTGCAAACTGGGTCAAGCACAACCCTTCCTGCAACAGACTCTCAGGGCAATGAGGAAAAGTATTCACAGTCTTCTCAGGGAGGTAGTGTCAGAGTGCACAAGCTCAGAACTCCATATTCAACCAACCAACATACCCAAGAGCATCAATGTCCAGCCCATTGCTTACCATTTTAAGAATTGAAAATACTTTTAATTCACACAGTAATACTATACTGTTCAATCCTGCATTTAGGGCAGTGATCCTGGTTACGGGTCTACCTGGTGGCACTACACCTGCTGGTTTTCCTCATGCTAACCCCAGCCGGGGGGCACCCTTGATAGCTTGACTACACAGCAGTAGCATGAATCAGGCTCAGGTGCAGGGACAATTACCCGACAAATCAAATGTGCACTCAGTTTCTCGAGGTTCTCACCCCCGGTGGAGTGTTGTGCAATGAGTTCAGTCTCTAGCGCTGCTCATAAGTCGATCTGAGGCTTCGCCGTCCTCCTGCAGGCAGAGGCCAGTAGTGAGCGAAGGCAGTCACAGGGGCCACTGAGGAGGCCAGATGCGGCCTGAGTCTCCGTACATGCAGCTGCCCAGCAGAGTTCAGGGGACAGCAGAGGCCCTGGTGCATACATACAGGTGTAGGCCCAGTTACTGGGGCCCTGTCTGGCCTCTGGATGCAATTAGCCTCGCTTGGGCTATTTGACCCACTCTTATAAAGGCCCGATGGTGTTGGGGCATTCACCATGTCAGCTGAACCCCGGGTCAGTCCGATACAGTCAACATGGCAGTTGTAGTCCCAGTCAGGCCGGCGTAGTCACTACAGAAGCTGTAGATTCAATCGGGCCGCCAGTGCAATCATTGGAGACTAACAAACCAGAATATTGCAATTGCTCATACTGAGAATGACATAGAGTGGTGGGTTTAGATTAAGGTAAACACGTATGATCCACCCACAAACGCATCCTTTAATTTTAGGTTTAAAAAATGTAGGACTACAAAATCAGCCTGTTTGAATGAAAACACATTGTGTCGTACTGTGTTTTTCTTGGGCTATTACCTTTCAGTAGCCTTTTTTATTTATTTAAACAACTGAAAGGAATTTATTTTTTCATTTGTAAGTCTTCTTACTGAATGCCTGTAATTGCGAGGCTAGTGATCCTTTACAAAACTACCATTTTAAGATTCCTGTTCCACTCTTAAATGAGGCCAAGCAGAAGCTGTTTTAAATGAATGTCTATTTCTAGCAGTGGAACGATGAGAGTGGGTGTCGTAAACATGAGGTCCTGTGACTCGGCGTGATGACATCATGGACTAGGAGCCCATTGACATGTCCGAGCTTGGCATCCCCAAACTAGACTTTCCATTCAAAAGCAAACGGCCAGCACGGATGCCCTAATATCTAGAAGAACTGGAGAGCTGCCGGTGCACCCCTGGGTAATTTCCCTTGAAGATCTTACTGGTTTCATGACCTGACATGTATGATGCAAGTTCTTTACTTTTTGCCTACTTCATCCAGACAATATAGATTATAACCGCTGACCTAAGAAGCAAAACACTTTGTTCGTCTGATTAGATTATCACTACAGGGAATACCGCCTCCTTTCTTTTTTTATAATTTTGTGCCGTCCTGATGAAAGGCACTGAACCACAGGGCTCAAGTAATGGCTACAAAGTATCGATCTTCGGTTGTGGCAACCACTGATTCTCCAAAATGTCCCTCTGTATTTACTTTAAACTTACCAGGGATCCCTGAATAAAGGTTTCCCTGGGCACTTTTATATTCATACTCATTCTCGATCCCGGTTACATATATAATATATAAGAGCTCGCAAAGCACGGTGGGCCCCGACAGGTGACATAGTTCCGACTGGGGGAGATTCCTATGATGTAGCATGCAATGATAGGTGGGTGAATGTCCTCTTCCAAAACAACTGGATTCGTCACCTACATTTCTACTCTGTCAATTCCTCAGACTATCAATTAACTCAACATCTGCCTTACAGTTTATCGTGATATTCTGTTGCATGGGAGGATGTATAGGCAAAATGTCTCCTCTTTCCCACTTGTGGGAGCGATTAAGAGATCCTCAAATCTCCCAGCAGAAAGTGCACACTTTGGGTGATGTTCCCTTATGTCTGGGAGACTTGCTGTCAGGCAGACACCGGCCCAGGTCACACAGGAGCCCATCAAATATTCTGCAAATAACTTCCTTCCTTGGTCATAAAGGACGTGGAAACGAAACTAAGTGAGGTGGTGGGTCCCACTTTATACAAATTTTATAAAAAAGGGCTTGTGGATCCACGGTCTCCAATTTTTCTAACCGGTTTGGGTTGTTTCTCATTTAAGGTTTCCTTTTTAGGCGGCTCGCCAGACACAGCCTTTGTGTAAAGTTATACTTCTCACAAGTAGGTAGCAGTGTTTCTCCAAACAGGAGCACCCACATCATAGGCACAATAAAGTGTGAGGTTTCTCCATCGGATTGTTATCAGCTGCTCTGAAGCAGTAATCTGGAATAGACAAAATGGTAAGCCTGACCTAGAAACTTCCTCACCCAACACAAAAGGAACTGCAGTCTTATCCTTCAACCCTACCATCTACCAAATGGCAGTGCTCAGGAGGAACTAATCAACAATCCCTGCAAACAAAATTCCTCATTAAATTTCTAAAACTAGGCTTGTCTACATCCTGCCCGCTTCAGGATATTCATATCTTCTCTCCAAAGTAATTCAGGCAAACCAGTTCCATAGTCTGAGGAAGCTGCCCTCATCCTTCATCTTCTGCTGTGCAACAAGAGGAGAACCCACAATGAAAGCCACTGGCTTCAGTTCTTATGCTCACTCACACTCAGAGCCTTTCAGCTGCACATGTGCAATACACATAAAACACACACAGACACATACTCTATATACACACAGCATGTTAGGACAAGGTTCTGGGCACTCACATAACATCAGAACTTTACTCAAGAGGGCCCTTTAGGCCATATTTTCAGTAATTCAGAGAAAAAGGTCTGGTTGAACTATCAATCTCAAAACACTGAACACTCCCACCACAGCTTTATGTGCTACATCCAGGGGAGGGACAGTAGTCGTTTTGCCCACTATGAAGGCATGTTTGGTGTACGCCTACATGTCACAGGACAGCTGCATGATCTCGAATATTTGAAGACCGGCCTAGGCCTCTACTCATAAACTAAACTGTGACGATGGCGCCAAAATAAAAGTTAGGATGCCAAATATACATGCAGTTAGGCACTCAGAGCAGGGGTACAGACCCGTATACCATGCAGGAGACATTGCAGTCTCAACAGATGTCTCCATATCGGACTACTTGGATTGTTACTCAAACAGTGAAGTAGTGAGTCATCAGATCAGCCTTTCAATGACTTACTCATGCTTTGTGCTAAATTCTGAAATTGAGGCCTTGTAATGAGAAACCATCTCTATGTCAGATTCACTCTCTTCATTACCACCAACAATTTGGTTCAAAACATTGATTTGAGGATGAAATGCTGTTGAGAAGTGGCAGGTCACACTAGCATGCTCCCACATCTCTCTCATGCATGAGGACATAATGTTTTTCTACAGTCAAATATCACTGTTTTAGGAACTCTAGCCCTTGAAAAGACCCCTACCTATGCCCAGGATATTACCTCCGCATTCGTCTTCTGAGAGGTACTGTCTCTGTATACTAGATGGCATGGTCAACTACAGTCAAGATATACTTGTGGCCTGATGCAGAGGAGGGGGGTGAAAGGATGAACAATGTCAATTCCCACCCGATCCAATGAAACACTTAGAACTGGTATTGGCCTTGGGTTACCTCCTGACTTATCATGCAAATGGCAAAAAGGATAGGTTCTATAAAATCTCTGTGCATCCCAGGCCAGAACAACAAAGAGTCTAAACTATCATTGGTCTTTCCTATGCCCAAACCTCCTGCCAATGGTACTTTGTGGGCCAATGACAAAAGTAAGTTCTTGACCTCTAGGGGCACCGCCTCTTTACACCTCTGGGCTGAGGGTTCATGGGCTCATTATAAAGCAGGCCATCCTCCTAATCAACATAATGTCTTCCAATTGCTCTTTTGCTGACCTGTTCCTAGGCTTATTTCCAAAGTCCCATAAGTGTAGGGCACTCAACTTATGCCTGGCAGAATTCCTTCTGAGTAGGCCTTCAACCCCTAAGGCTCTGGCAGTGACTCAGACTAACACCTGGCCGAATTCAGGTCTTTCATTCTCCTCTCCCTCTGGAGCAGAGGTGATGGACACCATGGCCTGTGCTGTCTCAGAATCTACCCTGATCCTATACTATTGTCAACACACCTGAGGCATGCCGGCTTCTGGCCCTAATTTTGGGGTGGGGGTGGGGAGGGGGGGGGGGAGGGGGGGAAGCGGGGTCGCCACATCAACCATGGCCGACTTGAAATGGATTTCAACTTCAGCTAGGCCCATCTGGTACTCCACGTCCTCACCATTGGTACCACTGTGATCAGGGCGAATCTCTTTTGGTTTGACATATTTCCTGTCATCCATAGCCCTATGAGCACCTGTGGCCCTCTGGACAGGGACCTGCCTCCTCTTTATACTATTTTCCAACACAAACATGTTAGATAGATATGCATCTGGGTCCCTTTGCCAAATGCCCATTGCTACTAGGATGAGAGCAACAGAATCCTCTTGGGTCCCTTATCCTACAGCCAATACACTTTCTACGAAGGGTGCAGCTTGCACAGTAGTGTAGAGCCCCTATCCATGTGACACCTTTAACCAGTAATCACCTTGGGCCCAGAAGTATGTTGCTGTCCTCCATTTTTGACTTCCTGACCTGAAACCCAAAACCCATTCTACTTGTGAGTTCCCCTTGGATCCTTGGGACTGCCTGGCCGTTATCCTTTGGTTGGGAGATCTTCTCTTGCTTTTGCGTAGAGCCATGCTGCTCCTGCTTTTTGTTTACCCTGTTAGCTAACCATTTGCCAACCAACACTGCTAGCGTCTTTGGCTCCTTCTCTGTCAAAACTGACCGGTATTGCCTAAGAAGGATAAAGCACTCCTCCTTGAGTCACTGTCACCATCAACAGGTAAGAGAATGAGAATCCCTGCCCCTTATCCCAGTCACTCACTCATGTGAACCACACAACACCTCACAAATCAAAGTTTTCAACTGAATACCAGTTGCTCCCTTGTTTTGTTTGAACCTCTGAAGATACTGCGCAGCCTTCACCCGAAGCATCTGATCAGAGCTTCCTTCATTCTCTTATAGTTCATTTGAACAGCTCAAATGAGCTCCCAAAAGGCTTCTGTACCGTCCTGACAAGCGACTCATTATTGGTAATGCCTTAGGCACATATTTTAAAGTCTGTGCTTTACAAGCTATCTTGAAACTCAGACATTTCTTAAATATCCTGGCTTTACAACTATTACTGTCTCAAATTCTCATTCTCTTTTTTCCACCATTTACCTTCTGCGTTGCTCTTTGACCAATTAATCTGATCTATCCTGCCTCCATACCTCTTGTTCCTGGGAAGCTAATCTCAAGTACTCCATGAATTCCACAACAGTCTCCCCTTTTTCAACTTTTTAAGTAGACAACTGCAAGTTCAGGTCTTTGTCTCATGTAACCCAAGATAGGGGCTAATGGGCTGAGAGAGCCACTCCCCCAACCAAGAGAGAGTAATATAGCTTTGAGGCCTGAGTTTGCAACCACAGATGCTTTTGTGTTCAAGGAGAATCCATGTGCAAGAGATTCGACTCCTTGAGTAGCAGAAGTGCCGCCTCCCTGGCAAATGACCTGATGTTCAGCCTTTATTTAGTTTGTGGCCCTGGTGTGGGCTTGTCAATTGTGGTTCTTGCATTTCCTAAATAGTCAGGGGGTATATATCTGTGGCCCCAAGAAAGAACTGCTGTCCATGAAGCAGACATACTACAGCATCCCTCCTTCCCAACACTGGTCAAGTCGAGTGTCTGGTTCCTTAAGTAAAATTGTCAAACTACATCTAATGGAAGGGATACAGCTGTTCCCTACACTTGGCACAGTCTCCAGGGATCTCAACCAGGTTTTGGCCTCCTGCCAGTTGGAGCTCCAGTCGCCATCACTTTGGCTAGGCGTGGCCTTGAGGTTCTGCTATGTGCCTCTGAATTGTACACCATATTCTACTGGGACAAAGCAAAGGAGTCCGGAGTACTTATCCTACATTTTGTCTCCAATTTGTTAATTGAGTTTCACCTCAGGAGTACATTATTCCCCAACAATAGGGCCACACTAACAAGCTTCCTCGATTGAGGAAAACACTGCACAATCTTGATAGCATGTAAGCCTGGTGGGTTTATAAGTATAAAAACAAGACTGCATTCTTTCGACTTAGCAATATTTTGAGGCAGTGATGCCTGTGTAATAAGGCAAGGGTTACCATGCATAGCCCACACCCACCATGCAGTGCCACAGCACAATCCACCACACTGGAGGCTTTATTGTTTTTTTCAGATCTGTGACTGCTGTAGAGTAAGAGTGGCTATGTGGGCCACCCCAAAGCATTCTGTAGGCATTACACCGATGATCCTTCCTCTGAAGGCCTTACCATTTGGCTAGAAGGATCTAAGGATGCTGCTTGCTTAGGTCTACGATGCCTGATGCTGCATTCTTGTACTCCCTCTGTATTTACTGAACACCACAAACTCAACGTAAGAAAGGGAAAGAGCCAAGACAGAGTACTAAGATAAAGTCGAATACTCAGGAACACTAAGTCAAGTTCGAAGGCTCTCTCAAATTAACACAACCAACTCCCTCACATCTCAGACATTAGATGAAAACAGGAAATTAATTACTGCTTTTTAAAGTCTGGGTTTTGATGGCACAGCCATCACACAGACCTATTGCTACGACAGAACACATGCAAAATACATAGAGTGGGCATTGGGTCTGCCACTTTTAACCATTGACTTCCTTCAGGCAAACTCTTTCAGCCACTGGCTAGAGACACTGTCAATCACTTTATATCTCAGACCAGTGGAGGACTCCTCTCTCTTTTAATGCTATTTGCTGTTTGGTGAGCATCTTTTCACCCCTGTTCGAGTGCTTGCAAAGAACTGCGCGAGTGACTACTTTACAGCTGCACAGCTCTCTGTTCGCTCATGCTCGCTCTTTTCCATGCGTCTCCCTCTAGTGTCCTAATGCAAACAGACCTACTGGTTTTGGTCATTCTTGCTTAATAAGGGAATTGCCCAGGAACTGTTTGCTTGTTGGGCAATGGGTCGTGTATCCATCTAACTTACAGATGTGCGTGTCGAACCAGGTATATGAATTTCTACTAAACAGCTATTGTGTATAAACCTGTATTTTGCTGTACATTATAATGTATATTTTCTTGAAGTGCCTTGATGGGTATGTGCGTGAATTTATCGGTTTGCATCAGATGCGTTTGGCTATTTAGCCTTCTCAAATTTTTTATATCACTAAATGATACCTATAAGTGCAATTGTTTTTCTTTCATAAAATTACCCTGGACTCGTGGTTTTATGAGTAGCTCTTGTTGCTTTGTAAAATCCTCATGTGGATATCATCACATTTAGTGGTTAGGAAAATGCGCATGAAAATGCGCATTTGGACAGTATTCCCTACTTACATACATGGAAATAAGTTTCCCTGCACAGCATGAAAAAAATTTGTTTGTTTGGGCTGGTTTCCACCCAAAATGAACCCAATGCTTTTTTCTGAAGTATGTTCATACACATTATAATTCAGAACTTTCAACCTACGTTGGTGATTGTAAAATTCACAATGGAAGCGCCTGCCGGACTCCAGGTCACAACCAACAACATTCTAACCTCTTTCTCGGTCCTAGAATAAGAAATCAGGCCAAGTGGCCAATTTAAAACTCTGGTAAATTGTATATTCAGTTTTAAAAGATGGCATACCCGGATTAATTGACCTTTGCTTTTGGCAAGGGCGAGCTGGGCCCAGGCCACCCGAATATATTGCCCCCATTCCCCTCCCATGGACTCTCACCCCCAGTTTAGCAACTGAATAGGTAATTAAAGTGAGGTGTGACGTGGCAAATGTGTTACCAGGCTGCTCATTGGTTTGAGGCGTTCAGCCACGGCGTGAGCTCAGAGAGCAAAGAAAAGGGCCCCCACTAGGATCACCAACGGGAAGGAGAGGGCGAAGAATCGGGAGGGGCGTCTAAATGTAGTTTCGCCCGGGGCCCTGTCTGAGGAAAGGCCGTCCCTGCCCGGGAGGTGTCGTTTTCGCAGATACACGACACTGAGCATCAGACTACAACGTCAGTGAGAAAAAGGCTTTGTGAATCAGGCTCAGAGGAATGAGAGAAAGGTCTTCTGTTAACCAGCAAGGTATGCAGAGGCAATTACTAGTTTAGGCTGACAGCTGAGACCTGCGCTGCCTTTTCAATCTCTGCTGTAATTACAAAAGGCCGGAGGGCACTCTGCCAAGGTCAACATAGGGAACAGGTTGTGCCCTTCCACCGCGGCGGTGCATTCCTTGACCGTGACGTAAGGTGGTAAGTGCAGCCATCTTGGAGGTGCCCGTGTGTGCGTCTCCGTGGGAAACAATGCATTCTCCTCGTTCCGTTCTGCACCTCTATCATTAGAATACAGTCGGCCGCTCTCTGACGTGCGCCGCCCCGTGGCACGCCCAGCGCGTGCAGAGGGCGGAGCAGGACCGGGCGCGCAGGCCTGTTTCTACCGGTCCTGAAATAGCAGGCCATGTATTTCACTACACAAGAGCACGTGTCTGGGTTTGGAACCCTGCGTCGGCCAACACTGCGGGGCGGGGGTGGTAGTTTTTATCCTTCTACAACCCTCTGCATGGACTGCAGTATCCTCAGGAGCCGGGCTCTTTAAAAGACTGATTGCCTGGTGCCCTTCCAGAGCGGAGCACTTCTGCAAATGAAAGAGACTACCTATGCCATCTCCTTCGGCTTGAATCCCTGAAGAGGCAGCTGGCTGTAGTGTGAGTACAGATGGGGGAAGAGGTGGCAGCCTCCAGCTTCCTTGGATTCTCTTGGACTCATCTCTGCACAGACTACTTTTATTAATACCTTAGTGGTCCAGATTCTAGCACCTGCCTCGTGCCCTATCGTACACGCTCACGGACGCACACGGTTATTCCACTATTTGTTAATCTTCCTACTCCTCCCTGTGCACCTAACCACCAAGTTCCTGCACGGGCCCCTACTTTCCAGTCCAGCCATCTAAAATTTCTCAAATAGTCAGGTAGCACTATGCAGCAAACATCCAACATCAAGACACAACATACAACCACCAAGAACACCACAGACAGACCCTACCACACACACCTTCTACTTCTGACATGTCTAATAATTTCAACACTTAAGATAACCAAAAGTATCTTCCACATAACAATACCCAATACACAGCACCTTTACAATTACAATAAATTCCCTTATTAGAAACGGAACAATCGCAGAACTGTAAATATAAACTCTCTGTAGTAACAATCCACAATGAAATACACACACACAAGCGACTGCTGTAGATACCCGATTAATAGAGCACTATGGTGCACACAAAGAGTAGACCGCGCTTTAAAAATGTTCATAACACTACATCAATGAACATAAGTTCTGAATGGAATCGCATTTTCTGTGTGGCTTGCATGCAGAGGAAGTGGCAGGTGGAGTTACCTCTCCTTAGACGGTTACAGTCTGTAGAGGACGCTGCAGAGCGAGCCTCCGTCTTCATAAATGAGAGGTGAACTCTCAGCTCCATCTCAGGATTGGATCAAGAACCTCTAGCCGGGTCCACCTCACTAGGCACTGGCAAACATTTCTTCAGGGAACACGATTAACACATGTATTTTTAAATGTTACATCACACACATATTTTGTGCATTGTGCAATTTTCTATTTATGATCCTTTTATTTGTGTGGGGAAGGGACAATAACAAAAAAGCAAAGCCTCAATTGGATTATCAGTTTACTTTGTGAGGTAGAGAGCAACACTATTTTATTCTTCAAAGGACCACAATTCACCACAGACTACCCGCTACTCCCAAACGACATTCCAGGACAGCATATACAGAGTAAAAAAACACAAACACACTGTCTCTCTCCTTATCCCCACCCCTCTCTCCATCTCTCCCTTATAATAGTGGGGAAGGTAATAACGAGAAGGGCACAGTTAACGTAGGAGGAATTCTTACAACAGAGAATGCAGGATATTGCAGGTAACTAGCACTTCTGATATATACAGCAAGGAGAGCATCTCAAAGGGTCAAATTAATAGCCTATGCACCATTATTTATATGTTTGCACTCAAACCGTCTTGGTGTACCCTACAAGAAACAAACCAAACTGGCTGTTTACACCCCCTCGAATTTGCATATGGTTACCCTGCATCTCCTATTGTAGGGAGAGTAAAAACGAGGACATTGATTGAACAATCACCACAGCTCCCTGTCTGTAGAGCCGGAAGTTGCTTGGTTAATCAAAATAATACTAATTGGCTAAATCACATTACAGGTCTACAGAGTGGGTGATGTCCATGCATGCACTGGATCACAGCATTGAAAAGAGGCGGGTTGCTTAGAAACCTAAGTTAACAAGATAGCCGGCGCAGGAATCCTATACACCCAAGACACAAAAAGGAGATAGAGATTAGTTTTATGCCATTTTAATCCAGGCCCATTTCTGGGGTAGGTGCAGGTTACACTCTTTGTGACATCGACACATGTTTTGTACGATTGCAAGTGTTAATTAGTGGAAGGAGGCTCAACAAGGTACAAACATGGGTTTAGGAAATGACATGGTAATATATACCAAGGAATGTATTTTCAATTATACCAAAAGTTGGACAATTTCAAAACATGGCGATAACACTGGTTAACGCATAGGCCAATGAGAACCAAAAATATAATTGTGGGATGCTGTAACTGCTTAAAATTCAATGGGCGCGGTATGGTTTATGGATGTGGTGAATACAATGCTAGAAGAAAAAAGACAACATTTAAACAGACCAAGAAGGCTATTTCAATTTCGTCTGGATAGAACTCCTAGATTGGAATTACTTGAAAAAAAACTGTTCTGGATTGAGAACTCACTATGCAAGTCTTCCCGCCTCCCTGTGTGCATGCGAGCACTTTGTCAGTCAGTAATCAATTAATGTTGATTACATTCTTTAGAATTCACTGTTAATTTAGAGGTTGAACAATATTTAGTTATATATATTTAGTTTTATATATATATATATATATATATATATATATATATATATATATATATATATATATATATATATATATATATAGGTTGAACAATATTTAGATATATATATATATATATATATATATATATATACATACCTAGATCAGCAGAATGTCTTAATCAAGTAAATGTTCACAATACTGTGGGTATGCATCCCTTAATGAAACTTACTGCAGTGAAGTTGAAACTCACTATAGTTAGGTCATGGAAAGGGGAAGTGTAGTAGAAAGAGGCCAAAGTGAGTCAGGTAGGGAAAGCACCCGTTGCACGCGGTCAGGAGCCTTTGGTCTCAATGTATATTTAGACAAAACCAGGACCCGCGTGCAGTCAGACTGCAGGGCACGGCGGTCTTTAGCAACAACTGTTCCAAACACCTCTCAAAGGGGAGCGAGCGGTCATATTATAGAACACACATTATTAGTACATGAAATTATGGGATAAGTGCAGGCACTTTGCTTCTGTAACGCATCTGTCTTTTAGGTGCAGATTGATAGTACCTGGGTAATGTAAAAGGCATTGCTGTTGATGTTCTCCTGTAGACTGCAATAGTACAGCTAATTGTTGTGAGGGCTTGTGTGCCTTGACATCATGTCTAAATTATTATGACTGGGGTTGGCACCCCGATTTATTCGGAGGAATATATTTCTAGGATTAAAAGCGGCCCATCGTTGTGGGGACTGTCTTATAGCTACACCAGTCTTAAGTGAAGCTCAGACATTACCAGATGAACTAGGAAAATGTAGAAAAAAGCATGCACGTAGACCATTACATGTCCTTAATGATGACTGAGAACCTTGAAAGGACACCATTCCTGTTGGTTTACAAGTACAGAATGTTGCAGTGATTTTCACCAATGATCCGAAGTTCCACCAGGGTTTTAGCCATATTGATGTTACTTGATCCTGCAATTGGTTAGTCTTTGGTATTTATACAGCTTTGGAGCATAATAAAAAGGAACTGGAAATCATTGCTGATCTTGAAAGAAAAATAAATAAGAGTAATTTAATCTCTGATGCCAAAGCTGCCATCGAAAGGGTTAAAAAGACCATTGCTGACTTAGAAAAGATTGAGCGAAAGGTTCAAAAAACGATATCCCTAACTTTATTCAAGAAAAAGCACAACCTTATCTGTTGGATTAATTTTACTCACAACCTAAACAACACTATTGAAAACAGTTACCTTTTCTGATTTTTCAGTTAGTTCAGCTGAGGACTATGACACCAGTGAAGGCCTGGGTACCGGTTCTTCAACTTCTGGATACCGCCATCATTTAGGACAACGTGGTCAGGGGAGAGGCAGGGGAAGGGCAGGCCTCTACAATGGAATTTCCAGTCGGGAGAACGACAGACTCACAGGAAAAGTTACCAACGGGGCCAGCCTAAATTGTTGAGGGTTCCCCTATTGACCCCGACCGTTCCCATATCCCTATTTTTAAATCTTTCTAACCATGCTCTCTCATCAGCCGAAGTTGCATTACTCTGCAAAGGGCTCAGTTTTGTACCGAATGAGAAAACAAATTTCTTTAACATCCAAATGGAACTATTACAATTCTTCTGAAAATTACGGCTCAAAGCCTTATTTCTGGACAAAGATTTTACTGAAACCTTCAACCCCTTCAAGACTAAGACCACCATCTTTATTCAATCCACCAAGTAACAAAATGCTAGTTAAATTAAAATTGTTGGGCTTTGAAAAAATGGTTATGAAAGATGTCACTGCCCTTGTAAAAAGTTTTGAGTATATTCCCTATAATATCACCCTTGAGGAAAGAATAGTTCTCTTTAAAGACCAACACTGACTTGATCATCAAGCCCGCTGATAAAGGTGGAGGAACTGTTATTCAACCTGTTGTAGATTATAAGGCTGACATATCAAGACAATTGTCTAATACCAATCATTACAGGATGTTGAGATCTAATCCCTTATCTGATATACAAAAAAATAATTTCCGATACTACATGTATGGCAAAAAACAGTGGTTTCTCAAGCACCCATGAATTTGATTAGCTTAATGCCAAATCTCCAAGGACACCTGTCCTCAATACTTTACCCAAAGTTCATAATAATTCCTTTAGCCCGCCTGAAAGACCCATCGTATTCGGCTGTGGCTTAGTACTTGAATCACTATGCAAGTATATAAAAGTTTTTTTAATAGGATTTGGCTCTTCATACGAAGAGTTATGTCCGTGACAGTGGAGATCTCATTAATCAACCTGAGAACATGGATTTTGATTCCAACAAGGAATTGTTGGTATGCTTGGACATTGAATCTTTGCATACCAACATTCCCCAGTTGGAAGGCATTCAGTTAATTAAAGAAGCGCTTGAAACTAGACTCGACCTTGTTAGTTTCCCTATGGAGCTCATTATCGATCTTTTGACTATCACCCTCACTGGGAATTACTTTGAATTTGATGGCGAGTATTTCTTACAAGTCAAAGGAACTTCCATTGTGGCTTCTTATGCACCCAATTTTGTATGTGTACAATTTTGAAAGACGAAACATGTATGACTGTAATGCAAATCCTTACTTTGACAATGTGCGCCACTGGAGGAGTTACATTGATATATTTTTTTCATTTGGAGATTAAATGAATCCAGCTCAGCCCTCTTTCTTGAACGGATCAATTATTGCTCTCTCAATCTGAATTTATTATCACATTCAAGTAATGAGCAGGTGGATTTTATAGATCTTACAATTCTGCCCCATGATGGTAAACTAGCCACCAAACCTACGGCTCGCAATACTTTATTGCAATACACAAGCTATCATCCTAAAGGATAGATTTTCCTTTTGGCAATTTTTTCGCATTAGATAAACTGCAAATTTAGAGCCGACTACTTTCGGGAGGCTAACATTGTAGCTAAAACACTTGAACATCGTGGCTATCCCTAACGATTAATAAAAAGATCCCTTAAAAAGGGCATCGTACAACCACCAGAAAGTTTTACTCACCCCTTCACCCAGAAAGAAGATGGAGAGAATTGCATGCGTGACCATGATTGGCATACAAAGTAATGGCATTACCAAAAGTATTAAAGCATTGGCCTTTAATTCAATCCATAGGTATTTCTGAAGACCTACCGCTTTTTCCCTTTAAAAGGGGTCGTAATATGGGTGACCATTTGGTACGAGCTTCCTTGCCAAAGGTCAATGCCCCCGATTTGGTTTCAATGTGGGGCCTTAATAAGATTGTGGGCCATTATCGATGCGGTAATTGTATAATGTGTGAGTCTACAACTAACACTAAAAACTTTTCACATGATGGAATAATGTATAATCTAAGAAACCATACAAATTGCAATTCTCAAAATAAATGTGATTTATGCCTTGTGGTGCTCGTGTAAGTTCATCTAGGTGGGTCAAACCACCCAAAAACTAAACACTAGGCTTTCACAACACAAAAGCTGCATCAGAAATGCACAGGCCCCTTTGGTATCTCATTTCCACGAGCAAAACTATTCTCCTGATGAAATATAGTGGTAGGTGACTGAACTAATACGGAAATCTCTACGTAGGGGCGATATTTAATAAGGGGCTAAACACTCTGGAGGAATGTAGCTCTATAATTTAACATTGAAGTAATGCTTGCATACAGGTCTATAAGCGCTTTATAACACTTGTCTTTCTCCTGCATGAATTACATTGGTCTATATGTGTAATTCTTTTTGTACTCATTGAATTGCATTACTCTGTAATTTTATATCTTATGATTATTTTTTTCCCAATTTAAGCAGTCAGACTATGATGTAACTGTATTTATTACGAGATGATGCATTTGTGTAATAGGTTATTGTATTTCATATGCCTAATTCTTTTCTAAGCCATCCACACATGTACATTTCATCGTTTTAACTTACCCTGATAAGTACAGCACACTTTACCTAGAGATCGCATCCAGCTGCTCAGGTTGGGTGAACAACCTCCAAGTGAATGCACACCCCCCAAATCTCAAAAGAAAAGTATTCTGGGTGAACTCCAGGATTGCATTTTTTTAATTCAGTAAACATAGCAGGGTTAGTTTGTCGAAAGGATCAGGTTGCATGAACATTTAAGTGACCGAGGTTCAGGACAGGATTTATGTCCACAACTGCCCTAGGACTGTTAGATTTGCAGAAGAATGAGTTTTGTCATGAAGTGATTGAGCAATTTCACAATAAGTTACTTACATTTGGTAACGCTCTTTCTGGTCAATACTCTAACTGCAGATTCTTTACCATGACAATTTCCCCTAGGCACCAGACTGGATCCAGAAAACTCAAAAGCAGTGATCCTGATCTCTGGTAGGTGGTGGTGTGCAATTCCACATCAACTAAATTCTGCTTCAGAAGTGATGACTGGAGCCGCAAATGAGAGCCACTCATGCACTATGACTTCAGTTTCTTTCATGAACTCTTCCACACCCTCAGATGCCGAACTCATCAGAAGATTCAACAAATCATTGTATGGGTTCTTAGATTCAGATCTTTTAGACAAAAGAATCCATACCACAGAACCCGGAGGTGAGATGGCGATGAGGATTCTGCAGTTAAATAGAGTATCCACCAGAAAGAGCGTCGCTGACAATAATTAACTTGTTTTTTTATTGGATAGTTTCAACTGCATATTCCACACCTTGTGAATAGATACCAAAGCAGCACCTCTCAAGGTATTGGGGTCTGTTGAAAGGCTTAAAATAACAAGCATTTGCAATGCAATAGGTCTCGCATTTACACCAGTTTAAGCTATTGGCATTGTAATGACAATGCCTTTTATTTATGTTTTAAAAACGAAAACAAAAATGAAAGGTAGTGTCATTTATAATGTCAATAGCTCAAACTCACGTAATGCGAGACCTATTGCATTGCAAATGCTTGTTTACTTCAGACACCGGTCTGGTGGAATTGACTACAGTACTTGTTAAAAAAGCCTGTTGTGCTTTTGCCCTTCTAGTTAGATACATGTTACGTCTACACAACCATTACGTGGATGATCATGTGGAACTTAGCTAGCAAATGTTTAATATTCCTAACAGGACTGATGTGCTTGCAATAGCAATTTTGCTTTTCTCGTAATGGTCATTGTTCAGTCATTCTCTGCTATCTGCGCTTCTCATCTGACTTACAGAGTACCAGGCTTTCAGTCTCTGGGGGCGGGCGGATATTTTAGAGAAAGGAGTCATTCATGATGTAGTGTCCCCAGGCAAGTCTTGAAGCTTTTCAAGCATAGGTAAAATATCACTTGTGTGCCAATCTGAGTATCCTCAAGATAGTGATGTTTGCCAGACTGTGATACATCATTATTTTGCCCAGAATTTGTGCATAACTTGGTTGAGAGTTGTGGGCCCTGAGACACCATTTCATAACTAATAGGCAGTTTACATACGGATGGAAGAGTTGAAACCTGTACAAATCTTTAGCAGTTCCCCATAGCCAGGGCCACTTGAATTATGTAGCATGGAAGGACCAACCTATATAGTAGAATTGGCAAAATTATGTGGTAAGAAAAGGGAAATTATGTAGTGCAATGTGGCATATTTTATGTTAGCATTACCTCATTATTCAGGAATTTGTTACAAGTTAACACTATCTGGGCAAAGGTTTCACCTCATAAGCACCACTTTAACAGTCAAATACAGAAAGGTGAGCAGCCAACCTTTGCGAAAGGCTTGACACTGTATGGAAACACATGTTGCTGCATTTTCATGAACTTTCCATGTGTCTGAGCTAAAAAACAACAACTGTTGTACTCTGCTGAAATATGCTGCAGATAATGGAGTACGTGGCAATCAATAATTATGTGGAAAATGCCTCTGCCACAAAATTGCCTAACTGCAGGGTCCCTGCCCTTAACTGATGGTGTAAGAGGCTACAGAGATATTGGAACACAAAGTCAGACATCAGTCGGTCCTTGAACAGACAGCAGGGTGCCCTTAATGTCTAAGTAATATTGTGATTTCAGTGATCTAGAGAAGACATGATCCTGACTCCGTAGCATATGCTGACTAGTATGTACATTTATCCTATGGGCACACTTGAAAATCTGGATTGGGTCTGGTACTCCTGAACCTATACTGGGCATCTCTTTTCAAGCTCATACACTGTGCACACGTAGGTCAGTTACATAGCCCATATGCCTTCTAAAGAGAGCTCTAAAATAACCCTGCGGCAGCAATGCAAAAATCCTCTAACTGTAAACTGCCTGCATGAACACTTTAGTACATGCATTTTCGGAGCCTTGTGATTTTTATGCAGATACTTTTAATCTTACATCTTCATTTTTTTTAATTTTTTTATTGGGATTTATCATTTAATGCAAGCAAAGTACAGCAATGTAAAAAAGTAAAACAGAAATACAGTACACATGATATACTTAATAATGAGAAAAAAAAGATAAATAAATAAATAAATTTGAAAAAAAAAAGAAAGATAGAAGGCGTCCAAATACATAAAAAAAGAAAAACTGCTTAGATCATAGTATCATTAATCCAATTCTCTAAAGGGCTCCAAAGTTGTTCACCCAGCCTTCTCCTTTTCCTGCCTTTAACCCTATATATAGCCTTTTCCAGATTATACTTAGCTAGTAAACATGCTCTCCAAGTGGGGAAAGAGGGAGGGTCTGGACTCAGCCAGGCTTGAGTGATGCATGCCCTCCAAGTGGACATAGAAATGAAAAGAAAATTTGTCTGACCCGCGGATAAATCAAATGATGGCACACCTATTAATACTAATTCTCCTGACAAAGTAATTGTCTGACCCATCAGTATTTTTAGGAAAGTTTAGATTTCAGACAATACAAAAGACAAACGAGGGCATGCAAAAAACATGTGAAGAGCATCTGCTGCATAGAGTCCGCATCGGCTACATAATGTACCTACGGTAGTTGACCATTTACTAATTTTAGCGGGTGAATAGTATAAATCGAATAAAGCCATATAGTGCTGTGTACGTGCTCTCCCTGTTATTAGTATAGTGTTGGCCAAAACTATTGATTCTTGAATTCTAGTGTTAGTTATCCCCAATTTTTCATTCCATTTTTTTTGACATAGCAAAATATCGTCAGGAAGTGAAGCCAAAAGTAAATTATAATATGTGCCGATCTTTTTTTTGATGAAAAGACTGTCTATAAGAGGAATCCTCGTCAGCCGTGATCGAACTTGCGGACGAAGAGTATTAAAAAAGCTATGTATCTGCACATATTTAAAATAATCATTGCGGGTTAAGTTGTATTTGCTCTCTAACAATGAGAAGGGGATTAACTGGCCGTCCTCCCAAAGATCACCTATACAATTAATACCTAAGTTACGCCATCGCATCATTACTGTATCCTGAAAAGTTACTGGAAAGATATTGGATGATTTGAATGGGGTATACACCAAGATTTTGTCAATACCCATCTGCCTTTTAATTAGCCACCAAGTACCGAACGCAGCACTCAAAACCTTAAACTTAGTTTTTTAAAAATAACTAGGTTCTATGATTCTCAAAAAACTTCCGTGACAATCTGTACCCGTTGCAAATTCATAGATAGATGGTGTATGGCTAGCTGGAATGCGTAATCTAGGCCCAATTATCAATGGTGAAATAAACTGTAACACTGCAGCCAGATAATAAAAAAGAAAATGGGGGATTCCCCAGCCTCCTCTTAATTTGGGAAGAATCATTTTTTTGTATGACCTGCGGTGACCTCTATACCCCCAAAGAAATCTTGCCGACATTCTTTCCAACTGTTGAAAAAACGTCAGGGGGAACGCGAATGGGATTGTTCTAAACATATATAAGAATTTGGGTAAAATCATCATTTTTAGAACGCTACATCTGCCAAGTAAAGATAAGTGAAGATGATCAATGCGTTCTAAAGATGACTGCACTTTTTTAAGCGTAGGTGTAAAATTAAGTTCTGGAATAACGGCAACTGGTGATGTAATTTTTATACCCAAATACATCTTCATTGATAATAACAAAAGTCTGGTTGTTGGTACGGTTGCGGATACACATAGGGTGGTCCGCCTTTGGAGGCGCTTTGCCTCATTTCTTTCTATTGGTCAGTACTGACCTGCAAGGAAAGCCACCCGTTTCAGCTGCTGGAGCTAGAACCCTCCTGAAAAATTCCCACCGTTTACTCTAGGATGCCATCCGTACATGCGGTGGGAAGCTTGACCGGATATTTTTGCGCACTAGAAATGCCATGCCTAGGCTTGAAGTTAGCGCAGGCTTCCACGTGCTGCTCTTGGGCGCAACAGTCCATGCTGTGGGAACTAAAAATGTACATCCCCGCGTTTCTTCCCCTTAGGCCCTCTGTGCCAAACAGTGCGTTTCAGTGGACTCCACAGTGCTGTTGTGACCCCGACTTGAACTTACAAGGTAGGTTCGAGGTGAGGAAACAAGCACACGCATTGGACATGCTTTCGTAATGCGCGCGTCCAAGGGAATTACATGAGCAATAAGCTGCTGAGCAGGCTCCATGCCGCCATTTGCCCGTGAAACAAAAACATTCGGAGAAGCAATACCTACGTGCCTCGGGTACGCTTGCTCCGGTTTGCCCTCCTACAAAAAAAAATATTTTTAATGCCACATGTCTCGCATTTAAATGTGAGACCTATGGCATTGCAAACAAGGCACGTCGTCGTGCCTGAAGAAGGAGAAACACACTAAATAGTGCTCACAAGACTATATAACATATACGGGAAACAATCGAAGTAAAGGGGCCGTTAGCCATGGGAGGTGACAAATGAAGAGGGGGCCGTACTAAGGCGGGAATAACAAGCCTGTTTACGAATCACAAGACCGCACTTAGGACAGACAATGACACAAGCCAAGGGCAAATATGGGCGGCGAGTGGGTGGGGCTTCTATTCGCTACTCAACCACAAGAAGTCTCGCAGAACAGCGCATGTGCGCTGCCTCCAAGCTCAACCCAAAAATGCCTGCAGGACCGAGCCGTCAAAATGCCTAGATCGACAGACCAGACTGCTGAGACAGTAGCGTTTGGTGAAAGTGTGCACTGATGCCCACATAGCTGCATGACAAATATCCAGAACAGGCACTCTGAGTGGAAACGCATTGGTAGCAGCAGCAGCCTTGGCCCTGGCAAAGTGGGTCGTTAGTTCTTCTGGAGACTGCTTCTTAGCTAATGTGTTGCAGATTTAAATGCAGAGGACTATATGTCGCAAGAAGATCCGCTTCTGCATCACCTTGCCCTTCTTCATCCCACTAACACCTAATGGTTCCCCTGATTATCTCTATTAGAATTGATGTAAAAACTAAGTACCCTCTTTGGATCCAAATGATAGAGTCTTTCTTCCGCTTTTGAGGGAGAGGGAGCACAGAATGGCTTGTCCAGCATAAAAAGGTGTCACCACCTTTGGTAGGAAAACATCTTGAGTTCTTAACACCAGTTTGTTTAGGAAAAAAAGGTGGTATAAGGAAGTTGGACCAAAAGGCCCTGCAGCTCGCTCACCCGTCATGCAGATGTTATTGCAACCAGGAAGACCGTTTGAAATTTTAAGTAGTGGCAGTAGACAACTGTGCATTGGTTCAAAAGGGGTACATATTAGTGATGTGAGAACCAGATTTAAGTCTCACTGTGGCATCACAAAGAGCTTAGTTGGTAATCTTTATGAAAATGCATCCCGACTTGTGACTTGAACAGTTGGTCCGGCAAACTTAAGAAGCCCGAAAGAGCCAATGGGTAATCTTTCACTGTGCCCAGAGCAAGGCCTTGCCAGGCTAAAAACAAACCAAACAAAACACATCCAACAGTTTTGCCAGCAATGGGTCCACTAAGCAAGAAACGTTTTCCAACACCCAGCATACACAGATTTTTATTAAAGAATTTTATTAAAGGCATCAACTATCTCAGAGTACGTTCAAAAGAGATACACGTTTGCTGCAGAATCTCCAAGCATGGAGGTGCAGGTTGGGCAGGTTTGGGAGCAGGACCCTGTAGTTCCTCTTGAAGTGGCAGCCTGATCGGAGGATGGATAATCAAACCCGGGAGTTCCAGGTACCAGAACTTTGGCCCAGTCTTTCCTGATCATCTTCAGAGCTCAGGGGAGGAGAGGTAGTGGCAGGAAGCCATATAGGAGTCCCATGCTGCTCTCTAGATGGAATGTTCTCTGGAAGACAGCCTTCTTGGAAATTTCAGCACACAAAGGTTAGCATTGTGCTTGCTCTGCGGTGGCAAAGAAATTGAGGCAGGGTTCTTCTTGCTGTTGGGATGCCCTGTGTTACTTCTGGATGTAACTGACATTAGCAGTTTGCTCGGCACAGCAGGCTGAGTTTGCTCATCTAGGCATTTAAAGATCCTCCTTTCATGTGTTGTCTCACCAGAGAGATACCCAAATAATGCAGCCAGCTCCAGAGGCAGAGAGCCTCTTTGTACAGGACTCAGGACTCCACACCGCTTGTTGAAGTACTACATGGCAGTGGTGTTGACTGTGATATCCTTCACCAGTGTTCCCTTAGTGGATTGTAGGGTGGCCTTCAACAGCAAGCTCACAACTCCAGGAAATTGATGTTGAGGCGGGTCTCCATCACAGACCACAGTCCTCTGATCTCACCTTTCCCAGATAACCTCCCCAACCCAGCAGCAACGAGTCTGTCACCACTGTCGACTCTGGGTGAGTAGGGAAGAGGAGTTTGGCGTGGGTCCAATTGCAGGTAAGCAGCCACCACTGCAGGCCATGTACAGTCTCCTTTTGCACCTGGATGGAATCTGACAGCTTCCTTTGGTGCTGACCTCACTGAGACTTCAGGTCCCAATGCAAAGCTTGCAAGTGCCAGGTTGGCTAGCAGGATCCAAGAGTTGAGTACACTCAAAAGCCTCAAAGCCATCCTCACCAAGACCCAGGGCAGAGGCTGAAACATCTAGATCATAGCCCGCCCAAATGTCCTGGCTTCGGTCAGGAGAAAAGGCTCGAAAGCACACTGATTCGAGAATGACTCCAATGAAGGGGAGCAAAGAAGTTAGGTATGACCTTTGCAGGTTGATTGAGATCCCCAAGGATGTAGGAGGGTTTGACGTCATCGAGCGGTGGTCCGTGACCAACTATGCAAAATCTACCTTCAACAGTTAATTGTCAAGGTGGGGGAAGACTGGTAGCACTCATTGCCATCACCCGAGGGGCACTGGTCAGGCCAAAAAGGGAGCATGGCAAAGAAAGTGGTAGTGGTCCACCATGAACCGTGGTTAGCATTTGTGGACGAGTCAGGATGGGGACGTAAAAATAAGTGCCGGGATCCAGGGCACACAGAACTTGGGCCAGGGTGAGATCTTGGAAATGTTCTTTTCGTAGAAAGAAAGTGAGAGGGTGACAATTCAGGATAGGATGGAGGTCTCTGTTCTTCTTCAGCCTAAGAAAGAAGAATAACGCCCAGTCCCTACTCCCCAAGCCCGGTAACCTCTCCATGGCTCCTTTAGCCAAGAGTTTGCACCTCCTGGCACAAAACAGACATGTGGTCCTTCGAGAAGTGGTCTGAAGCGGGCGGCAGGCGAAAAGGAATAGCAGGGCAAAGTCCTGTGGGACAATCTGCAGGATCCGTTATCGAAAGTGATTTGGTGTCAATCCCAGCAGAAAGTGCATTTTACTTGGTAGCTGTGCGGTAGTAAGGGCACACTAAATAGGTCAGAAGGTTGTGGCCAGAGAGGCAGAAGATTGGGATGAATACTGCCTGTGGTGGACAGGTCATTGTCAGACGAGCCCATGGCCTGACCTCGAAAGGGCTGGGAGGCCAGATGTGCTAGCCGAAGAGCCTGCTTGCTGATATGTCAAACCCTTGATATATTCCTGAAAAGCTACAAAAACAAGGTGATAGGTGGAATGCTTGAATCAATCTTATCCAGTGACAATCCTTCGGGCCGCATCCAAATCCATAGTTTTTTGTCCATCATGCCACCTCAGTTTGGACCCAGACCTATGCAAATCAGCCTTGACCCTGATCCTCATGGCAACAGTTCAGCCCGAACTGACAAGCGAGGTCCTCCCTGGACCTGAATGGTAGCAACCTAAGACCAGTTTCACCCTGATAAGGGCACATCAGCTAGGTATTGCTTGATTCCAGTGGGACAGTGAGCATGGGACCTTCGTTGGGTGTAGCTTGGCTCAATTGATACATAAATAAGCAAATGAAAGATGACAAGGTAACTGTTGCGAAGGGACTACCAATGCATGCAAACATGCCGCTGCATTTTTAGTAACTTTTGATCTGTTTGCACTAGAACCAATTTTTTTGTTTTTGTTAAAATCTGCAGATTATGCAGCAGATGATGGATTAAGTGGCAAATGCGCCATATCCATAATCGTGGCCACAGGATCACATAATTACAGTGGCCCTGATTTTAATACATCTCTGAAAAAGACAAAATTGTTGAGGGATTGCATGACTGGGGTTTAAAGGCCCAAGAAATGTACCACAGCCCGGCTCTCTTTAAAGCGTCCGAGGGCCATATCAGCTTTCTTACCAAACAGACAGGAGCCATCAAAAAGAATGTCTCAACGTCTCCCGAGAAGCCAGTGGACGTCATCGAGAAATGGCGCTGAAGCACACCGCTAGTTGCCATAAAACACAGATGGTCTGGGGTGTCCAGGCCCGAGTAGATGCCAGATTTTGCTGTATACCGACCATCCTGAATAGACTGGGCCAGAGAGGCCCATAAGTCTTCGGGGACCATTCGGGAAGATCTCACCTACCATGTCCTACAGTGCATGGATGAGGACGAGGTTGCCTAATAAATAGCTCGCATTGACCGACCTCAAGGAGGGCTGTGAGGATAACATACGCTTTGTGAATGTATCCACTTGTTTGGACTTCATGTAAGGAATGTGATAAATAATGTGTTAGGTTTGACTCTGCAGGTGCACGCCTGTACCACCAGACTTTCAGGTATTGGATGCTGCGCGAGTCCAGGAGCTGGTCTATGTTGGTTGGCGATCTGACAGTTGACTAGTTGGGGGGGGGGGGGGTGAGGGGGGGGAGAGGGAGGGGTAGAATGGTTTCGCCTAAGTGCCCTTCAGCGTGCCAGTGACTGCTTCGCTTGAGGGCAACTGCGGTTCGGTTGGTATCTGCCAGGCTGTAGGACTTCTGTCAACATGCTAGTTTTCACCTCCATAATGGGCAGGTGACAGTCAAGAACCTCAGCAGCCCTCTTTATTACTGTAGCAAATTGCGTGCTCTCCTTCGTTGGTAGAAACCAGCCCAGTATTGGGTGATGTGTCCAGCCCACTGGCATACTGTAGCTCGATATACCAGTCATCATCATCACGGAATGGGGCAAATGTTTCCCTATCCCCACCATTGACGTCTCCATAAGGCTGACTCTGATCAGAGTCCGAGTCAAAGAGATGGTGCAACATCTCTGTGTAACTATGTGACAGGGGAATTTTGTCTGGGTCAGATGGGTTCAGCAGAGGCTGCAGCACATCAAGATCTTGATATGGCTGCACTATAGTTCAAGAAAACGCTGGGTTAGAGTTAGACACCACAATTAGTTGTGGGACTTCCTCAAGCACAGGTGGCATCTCTGCTGCGGTCAACTCTCTAGGAGCCAGCGCTAATTTCAGAGCTAGCCCAGATGCTGGGACATAACTTTAAACTGGTTCAAGGGCCTGGACTGTGAACCTTCCAGAGGTAACCCAACTGGGAGTCCCTAGGAATCCTTGGGGTCCAAAGGCATGGCCGAGGGAACAAGTATGCCAAAGATATACAGCAGGGCCTCACAAAAGCCTCTATCGCACAAGTTACTACTTGTGTAACGATATATCTGTAAGAGACATTAGTTAGTGATAGATTACTTACCTTAGAATATCCCCAGGCGTAAGACTGGATCCGGAAAGTTTTGCTAGCAGTACCCCTGCGCGTCAGTAGGTGGCGTCGTGCGGCTCCGCTTCCGTCGCTGGCGTCGTAAGCGCTGAGATGACATCACGGAGACTACTTAGGCGCCACCCATGCGCGTTGACGTCAGTTCTGTACACAACTTTCCGTGCCAGGAACGCAGAGCCATGCAAGAAACTGACCACTGGTGCCAAGAAACTAGGGCCCTGAAAGGGATGACCTTAACCCTAGAAATCAGTTTGCAGAACGGGGAGGATGGGTGGGGCAGTAAGGAATCTATCACTAACTAATGTCTCTTACAGATATATCGTTACACAAGTAGTAAATTGTGCATCTGAAAGAGACACGTTAGTGATAGATTCCTTACCTTAGAATAGATACCCCAGCAATACCAACCCCGGTGGTGGGTCTGCGAATAGATTACACCAGAAAGTCACGGAGAACAGAACGGCCAAAGAAGCTGTCTCTCCGGACTTGACTGTCAAGGCAGTAATGCTTGGTAAACGTGTGCAGCGAGGCCCTCGTAGCTGCCTGACAAATATCCTGCAAGGGAACGCCGTGTCCCAAGGCAGTAGTGGCTGCAGTCGCCCTGGTAGAATGGGTACGCAGCCCCACAGGAGGCCCCTTCTTAGCGAACGAGTAACATGCTTTGATGCACAGAACAACCCACGAGAGATGGTTTGTTTGTGCACGGCCCGACCTTTTTTGGTACCCACGTAGCCAACAAAGAGCTGGTCATCCACCCTGAACTGCTGTGTGCGCTTCAGATAGAACGAGAGCGCACGTTTTGGGTCCAGGCGGTGGAGCCTCTCTTCCTTTTTTGAAGGATGCAGAGGTGGAAAGAAGGTGGGCAAGGTGATGGTCTCCCGATGTGGAAGGGCGTGACAACCTTTGGCAAAAAAGAAGGACGGGTCCTTAAAACCACCTTGTCTGGATGAACAGAAAGGAAAGGGGGTTTAGAAGAAAGAGCCTGGAGCTCACTCACTCTACTGGCAGAGGTGATAGCTACCAGGAAAGCCGTCTTGAGAGTGAGAAGACGTAAAGGACAGTTATGAAGGGGCTCAAAAAGAGCGCACATCAGATAGGTCAAGACAAGATTTAGGTCCCATTGAGGCATTATGAAAGGCACGGGAGGAAACGTGTGCGTAATGCCTTTCAGGAAACGGTTAACAACCTGGGACTTACAGAGAGAAGGCTGATCTGGAAGCCTTAGATAGGCGGAGATGGCCGAAAGATAACCTTTGAGAGTGCCCAGAGCAGAGCCCTGCTGGGCCAAGGATAGTAGGAACAGAAGGACCTCAGAAAGAGGGGCAGAAAGGAGATCCACAGACCTTCCTGTGCACCATGCCACAAACTTATTCCACGGCAGGCGTAAAACCGTCTTAGTGGAGGGACGCCTGGCTGCCAGAATGACATCACAGACTTCGGGAGGAAGATCAAAAGCTGTCAACTGTCGCCGCTCAATCGCCACGCATGGAGGTGGAGGCTGGACAGGTTCGGGTGCAGGACCGTCCCCTGCTGCTGCGACAGAAGATCCCCCCGAAGAGGCAGACGGATCGGTAGATCGATCGCCATGCTGAGTAGCTCGGGATACCAGGATCTTCGTGCCCAATTCGAAGCCACAAGGATGACTTGGGCCTGGTCGCGCCAAATCTTCTTCAGCACTGTGGGCAGAAGTGGTATAGGCGGAAAGGCGTACAACAGACCGCAACTCCACTCGCGACAAAAAGCGTCGCCGGGTGAGTGCCTCCTTGAAAATTCCAACGCGCAGAACTGATGACATTGTGCATTCTCTTCGGTGGCGAATAGATCTAACCAAGGCTCTCCCCACTGCAGAAAGAGACGTTGCGCCACATCCGAGTGCAGACGCCATTCGTGATCCATCAAGCACTGGCGGCTCAGTTCGTCCGCCCTGACGTTCAGAGAACCTGCCAGGTGTTGAACCACCAAGGTAATGCCTTTATGTTCCAGCCATGACCAGAGGCGCTGAGCCTCCTGCCATAGGGTACACGACCCCACCCCGCCCTGCTTGTTGCAATACCACATGGCGGTGGTGTTGTCCGTGAACACCTGCACTACACTTCCCCGGACAGAGGGAAGGAATGCCTTTAATGCAAGTCGGATCGCCCGAAGCTCCAAAAGGTTGATATGGAGCCAGGACTCCGCCGGAGACCAGAGGCCTCTGATCACTGCCTCTTCCAAGTGGCCACCCCATCCCAGGAGGGACGCATCCGTCACCACTGTGTGCTCTGGTTGGGGAAGGGTGAGGGATCTGCCACTGACCCAATCACGATTCCTGAGCCACCACTGCAACTGACGTGCAGTGCCCTCCGAGATCTGGACATGATCGGACAGGTTGCTCTGATGCTGCGCCCACTGGAACTATAGGTCCCACTGTAGAGCCCGCATATGCCACCTGGCATGTTGCACCAGCAGGGGTCAGGAGGCCATCAGGCCCAGGAGCCGGAGGGTCATCCTGACTGAAACCCAGGATAGAGGCTGAAAGATCGGAATCATAGCCTGAATATCCCGGACTCGTTGCTCGGGAGGATGAACCTGAAACAGCATCAAATCCAGAACCGCTCCGATGAAGGGGAGCTTCTGAGTGGGACTCAGGTGCGACTTCGGCACGTTGATGGAGAACCCCAGCAAATGTAGGAGGTCGGCTGTAGTCTGAAGGTGGATGACGACTGCCTGGGGCGAGCCCACCTTCAACAACCAGTCGTCGAGGTAGGGGAAGACTGACATCCCTGACCTGCGCAGATAAGCTGCGAACACCGTCATCACCTTCGTGAACACCCGAGAGGCGCTGGTAAGGCCGAAGGGGCGCAAGGCAAACTGAAAATGCTCCTGGCCCACCGTCAACCGCAGGTAACGCCGGTGGACTGGCAGGACGGGATGTGAAAATATGCGTCCTGCAAGTCCAACGCTACCATCCAGTCTCCAGGGTCTAGGGCAGCCAAGACCTGAGCCAGAGTCAACATCTTGAACTTCTCCTTCCGGAGGAAGTGATTGACGTTCCTGAGGTCCAAGATGGGGCGCAAGCCCCCCCTTGTCATTCTTGGGGACCAGAAAGTAGTGGGAATAACAACCACTCCCTACTTTTGGCCCAGGAACACACTTGACGGCCCTCTTGGCCAAGAGGGCCGTGACTTCCTGCCGGAGAAGTGTCAAGTGTTCCCCGACAGGCGGTGGAACTGAGGCGGCATGGCTGGAGGGGGGTGGGGCTGAAAGGAGATTAGTTTTGAGGGCCACCGTAGGGAGATCAAGGTTGAGAACCTCAGCTGCCCGACGGAGCACCATCGTGTAGGAGGCACCCTCCTCCATGGCAGGCGGGGAGAGGCAAACCCCGGGTCAGAGGAGACGTCGAGGTCCTTCAAGTCGTCCGCCCAGTCCTGCTCGGAGTCACACTGACAGGCAAGAGGTTCCTCGGACCCCTCCCAGTTGTCCTCCACCTCTGCCGCATGTGGTACAGACCACGGTGGCACGGCAGGAGCCAGAGGAGGAACAAACGGCATCGGGAACGGTGCGGAGAACGGCTCCGGGTACGGCGCCGGCCAGGGCCGAGCTGGCGCCGTGCCCCAATGCGGATCCCAGGTAGGAACAAAATGGTCCTGGAACCTGAGCAAGGGTGGGACAAATGGCACCCACTGAGGCACCGGAGGCGGAGTCGAGGGTGGTGCTGGGGCCAAAGCCGGCAGCGATGGACCTTGCGGCGCCGTGGCCAGAGCCAACGGCGCAGGTTCCTGTGGCAGTCCATGGTAGCAAGAAATTCTTGCACCTGTGCGGGAGTCGCCGACGGACCCGGGTAAGGTGGATAGGCCGCGGGACTCTCGAGCTCCGAAGGAGCCGTGGGGGCAAAGCCCCTGTCCCCCTTGTCCACATCCGAGGACCGACGGGGGGACGTCGCAGAGCAAACACGCTTCTTCGACTTCTTTTTGTGTCGTCTCTTACCCGAATCCGAGGGTGAAGACTTGGAGCCCGAGGAGCGACGTCTGTGGCACCGCGAGCGTTCCCTGGAACAGCCCCTGGATCGGGAACGGTGCTGAGACAAGTGCCGGACCTCCAGGAGCTTCCGGCGCCGCTCCCTCAAGGCCTTCGGGGCCATGGCCCGACAGTCTAGTCAGGACCGGGAGTCGTGGTCAGTCTCCAGGCAGCAGAGGCAGACATCGCGGGGGTCATCCACCGACATATTGCGACGGCAGGCCCCACAAGACTTAAATCCAGGCATCCCTACGTGCACCAAGGAAACCAAAATTGTACAGGAGACAAAAGTCTCAAAAAGTGACTAAGGTACGGATCTGCGCTTTCTGGCGCGGAAAAAGAAAGAACTGACGTCAGCGCGCCTGGGTGGCGCCTAAGTAGTCTCCGTGATGTCATCTCGGCGCTTACAACGCCAGCGACGGACGCGGAGCCGCACGACGCCACCTACTGACGCTCAGGGGTACTGCTAGCAAAACTTTACGGATCCAGTCTGACGCCTCGGGATATTCCAAGGTAAGGAATCTATCACTAACGTATCTCTTTCAGATTGCTGCAACAGCACTGATGGACCTGGTAACTCGATGTGCATCAGGACTACAAATTCAAATGGCTTCTCAGTGAAACGGGAGCAAGATCTGAAGGCACGGTGACACCCTCACGCCTTCTCTGGAAACCATGAGTGACGGAAAAGGACCGAATCCTGCTTGGACATCTCATATTTCTTCTTCAACTTACACAAAGACTTCAACCGCAAGGAAGATGCGTCTCAGGAGCAAGAGTAGAAGTGGATCCTCTGCTTTGACTTTGATGTGGAGAGGGACCAGCACAGAACCTTGAGGTGTTTCACCACATAGAGCATTGCCTCAAGCTCGCGGATGGGCTTAGGGCTTATCTGGTTTCAGTCATTGCAGAACCTGGAGTCATGTTAAGAACCTAAACAACAGAGGCACACCTCATGGGGATCGGTCACATACATCTGTTTGCAACACTCTCAACAAGGTGTAAATAGTGTTGTTTTAAGGAGGGACATCTGTTGCACAGTGAAATTTTTTGAAAAAATAAATCTCACAGAGGTAAGAAAGAAGGAGTGGTGTTCATATGTGGCAGAATAGCACCGACACCAGTCTGGCCCCAGGGGGATATTCATATAGTGACGAATCTCTGGTTAGAAATATCCATCGGAGTCCTAGTTTTCAACAAGCAATCCTTTACTGTGATGCACTGGGGATCAGAGTTTCAGGCCAGCGGGCCAGTCGTATGAAACAGCTCGCAGGGATTGAGAACGTATTTGTGGAGTAGCTACAGCTTTTTGGAAGTTCGGACCATTCTAATATGGTGCATGTTCAAAGTAATTTGCTTACTAGGTGCTAGTTAGCTGAGGCAAATGATGAGATTTTGCATTGCCTGAGACATTGGGCCCTCTGCCTGACATAGTTAGTAGTGCAACGAGAGGCAGTGAGAGGCCCGATGTCAGTTATCAATAATGTCAGCTTTCTGTAGCCACATGTACATTGATGATTCTACGCACTGATAGAAAATACCAGTGCTAGGATTTCCATCTCATTCCACAGCATCAGGCAACCTTTTCCCAGCGCGGGCTGGATAGTCTAATGCATTTTATGTACAGCACTTACGACTCCTGACAAGGCATTGAAGATTTAGTCTTGAAGATGTGGTCATGGGTGCTCCTAGTGAACCAGCTGGATTAGACCACATGGTTGTAAACCATAGTACTGGTGTAGATCTGGGCAGTAACACTGTCCAGAATCAGCAATGAGTCTGAATTTGGAGCGTATTAGACAGTGTGGATCATTACATACCAGATGATAGATGTTAATGAAAAATCAGACTGCTGCATTTTACCTAAGAGGAATTAAACACATTCCATACTATATTTAAGGGACAAATCAGTAATATGCATCAAATGTACCATCCATGTTGAATGACTGAACCCTTAGTCATTTGTGTTTTTTCTTTACAGGAAAACAGGGTCCCACTATAATTAAAGTGGTTCCAAAGGAAGCATACCGCCGGCCAGGAGCGATCCATCTTTAGCATCCACTTCTTGCTTCTAAATATCGACACACATGGAATCCACATGGAATCCACTTGTAGGTATATTAGTTACTGAGTAGCGGAGCCGCTGTTTTATAGGACTGTTATACTGAACTTAAAAAATGTTTTTACACTGTAAAACGTCATCATGAGGGTGAGTGACAAAGGCACCGTCAGCTTTATTTTATGTGACAGCCCTGTGGCTATTGAACCTTTCAGCCCTCACCCAAAAAGAAAGCAAAGTTTACCACTTTCTTTAGGGCAGACGGTCCGTTGGTTATTAATATCCTTGCATCATGACTGATGAACAGGTGGTGGTAAGGGGGTACAGGTATATAGCAGATCTATACATTAATGCCTCTGTTCATTCATTCATTGAATAGTAGGAGACTCGTTTTAGTAGTTTGTTTTGTCCTGGGACACTTAAGTCAGTGAAAATCAAACACTTCTGGGGGGAAAAACGTTTTGAGTTCAATCATAAGAGGGAAGCAGTTTAGAACTGAGGTTCTTCAAAATCTTCCTAAAAATAATCATGACAAAATGGTGACTGCAAAGGTGTTAAACCTCAGAGGGAAAGAAACCAGACATTAGAGAGATGTCCCTATGAGAATCGAAGATGCGATCACTGGTCCATCTTGAGCACGCCATGGCTCCTGTACACATAGAAAGAGCATGATTTCTGCTGGTCTAGGTGCAAGGATGCATTCCAGCAGCTTAGTCCATCAATTGAGCGCTGGTAACAATCTGCACTCTACCTTTTTTACAGAAAAAAAGAGCAGGTCAATCCCTGCTCCACTACTCGCTGGTTCTGCCTTCAGTAGAGCACCTGACACTCCAAAACTGCTCATCCATTGCTGTGGCCGTCCTCTAAAATAACACGTGCATCAAAAGTCCTTGATCAGATCTTTCTGTTCACTCTGCAATACGCAATTCATTCAAAAGCCAGGAAACTCCACACTGTCGCGATGCATCCAACCAATGAAAATAATCAATGCAACTAACTTGTGGGCTTCAGGAGTTGTAGTAGAGCTAGTGAGTGAATGGTGTGGGTGATAATCAAACCCCACTGTCTTAAAGATGTCAAACCTAGAGAGAGAGGCACATTAAAGGATAACTTTGTCATAGCAACAAACAGTGGTGAACAGACGCTAAAAGTGAAGTTAAAGTGAAAAGGGAAATGAGACTGAAAGAGGCAAAAGAAATTCAGACAGGGGGAAGTAACTCACCACATAAGCTCTGGCCTCAATCTACATTTAGAAACTGAATGGAGTGAAAGTAGACATTAGTATGAAATCAGACTAGAACTCATAATGTTCACATCACCATATGCATAAATTATTCCAAACAAATGACTTGCCCCACAGTACAACTGCTACTGCTGTGGCTCTCTTTTAAATCAGCTGTGTATCAAAGGAATATAAAAATGAAAGGATAGTCAAATATCCTCCATTTCCTGTTTTGGACTGTAAAATAGCTCGTGAAGAATGAGCTTTTCAACTTCAAGTATGAACAAAAATAAGTGGGCAAGCCTAAATACTAACAAACCTCCTTGGTCTCAGGGCTAGCCTTTACACGATGCAACGTGGTCTTGGTCTGCTTATACTGCCCCCGGATTGTGGGTCAATGTATTAAATCATCAGAAAACGAAACAAGTCTTCGTACTAAGTATTGCACAAAGACACTTTACTTGGGCAGAGACTTCTAAACCCGATATGTGCATCAATAGCCCTCAAAGCAAACAAACGGGGACCTGGAACAATCAATCATGCATTAATACATGCCCCCCACGGGCCACAAGCATTGTAACTCCCTCCCTGCCTGTGTTAGATTCTGTCTTGGGTTAAAGAAATGAGGCGAGGTACCGACATACACACACAAATGTACTCATTGCAAAAATTATCCAACGTAAGTCAGTAGTAAAAAAATGAATACAATCAAAACTAACAACAACAAAGCTTACAATGATCATGACAAACCTGATCTCTCCTGTAGCATCCACTGGCAATAAAAGATTACAAAATGTATCCATCCAAAGACCAACAAGCGTCCTTGACCCCTCCCCTAAAAGCCCTCTCTTTAAAATATCTATTCGGCCATCAAACCATTCTCTCTTAATGTCCTGCTCGTACACTTCTTTGATCCTAATCAATGTGTCACTCCGCAGAGCGAAGTTTCTAATCTCCATAAAAAAACTGTTCTATATAACTATTCCTTACACCTCATCTTCATAACATGTCTAACTACTGGAGCAGTACCAATGTATTCTTCAGGGGAAGCATTCTCAGTAAGCGCGCTGACATTCAACCTCAAGAAATGTAAAGCCATGTGTAATTTCAAATAAGTCTATCCCAACTTGATGTCCGCAATCCTAAATCGCCTTCCAATCCCTTGGTAATGTTTAGCACAGAACTGCTGCCAAGGTGAGGACTGCCTGTAGAAACTGACGCAGTAACCGTGCACACTACCATGTTCTGATGTACAGAGTCTACAGCAATGCTGGAAAGCACCCACATTTCTTTTCACAATGATAGGAGCGAAAGCAGTCACGTTGCAATGCTTCACTTCAGGATTCCCAAAAAGAAGAGCTCTAGAATTAGTTGCAGAACGGTGATATGACGTAGCAGGTGCACCTCCAAACAACTTACTGTCAGTTCGCCAAGCATAACTTCTATCAGTGTATTCTAATATTAGTTGTTGCCATACAGTTCATTAGCGGGACCAACTATGTGACAACGAGCACATGGCATCGTATGCATCCCCAGTGCTTGTGAACAGACTGCAAGCATCACAGAGTAGATGAGGCACAGAGGAGACTAAAAACATTTTCAGTGCTAATGTTCGCACTAAATGACACACGGAAATGTTCAGCAGATAAGGTTTAAGTCACTGTAACTGTATTCATACAGCGCTTACTACCCGAAAAGGGGTTGGAATGCTTCGTGGTGGGTAGCATGCTAGCCCAGGAACACCGAGTTAAGATTATTTCAGTGGTTCTTAGCTATTGGGTGAGTCTCGCGTTCTTCGGAAACTGTTCCATACATTTACTCCAGTTTCTTTGTTGTAGATTAAAATAAAAGAAGTCCCTTGAGGCGATAACCCCAATGGAAATTGTAGGAGGGATGGGAAGAAAGGCTCGTGGAGATTAGACATTGTTAGACTGCAAGGTTGGATCCTAGCCCATGGTGTACTGTCTCTCAGTAGAGGTACTGGTATTTACATTTGCAGATGCTAAAACACTGCAAGAGAATGCGAACGTGTATTGTTATAAATCATCACCCCTCGGTCTTACTGTCTCATTACCCATACTATAACATTGAACAACGCAGTAGGTTTTAATAAGAACAGCGTTGAATGCCAATCACAAGTAGCCTGCTTTTATTTGATCTTATCCTTTTTTTTCTCAGATCAGCATTTGTCTCTGTGTATCATTATAACATTCAATAGATCCTGGTTTTAAAGTTTGTGAGTAATCTGTGGTTCCCTTTTTTTGTATTTGGTGGTAAATGCCCCTATCATCTACAGCAACAGGTTTGATCTCCGCGGCTGCTGAGCTGCATTCTTTGAGATAGACCATAAGAGTCTTGTCTATATTTCTTGGTTTCATAGTCTGCGTCTAAAATGGATATTTGCCAGGGTAAGTGTTGATGTACTCCTAGTCTCAGACTGTTTTGCGGGTGGTCCTCTCCTGGTTCACCAAAGCAGTGAGTGTTTATAATGACTCTAGTCTTTATAGACACAATATCCGGGTTTTCCCTGGTAATCAGGTTGGGAATAATGAGCTCTTCACCATTCGTCTAAATTAGAAATAATTGTCATGGCTCTCGTCTCTAAATAGGTTGTTTTTTTAGACCGTGCAAGTCTGGAGCATAGGTTTCTTGTCCACACACTCCCGGCAGGGCACTATATCGACCACTACACCCGACACCTTTTATAAGCGGATGCTTCTGCCACTAGGAACTATGTTCATTCATTACTAAGTCACTATGCTCTCATAAAATTATTGTTCTGCATGTGGGTCATCGCTTGATTTTTACAGCAATCCAACAACCCACAAACCTCTTTATAAGGGAAAACAAACAGGAAAAATGTTTGCAGTATGCTTCAAGCAAAAAAGTGAAATAGAGAAACATCCGATGTCACAGTATAATTTCTTCCAAAGTGCCATCTATATGGAAGCAACATATTACCAACACCCAATGTGCAAGTTGTTAGGCACATATACACATCAATTTCTTTTTCAGATTCAGTTCCACACGTCTTGAGGGGGCTTAATCAATGGCTAAACAATATTTAGGATGTTTATACGAGTTCTCTAGTATGGAGCAATCATTAAAAAGAATTGTGGAATTATGCAGTTCCCTTGAGCCTTCAACAGTCAAATACTAGAACTTACAATTAGGCAATGGCTTGCTCTTTACAAAGCTCCAATCCCATCAAGAGGAGATGAGATTTTTAATCAGGTGCTACAAGATGCTAAATTTGTCACCTACTCATGCATAGTTCTTACTACTCCTCTTGTACCCTCGTCACATCCCGAAGTCTATCAGGCATCTCAAGTTCAAAACCCCAAAATTGGCATATTGATATCTCTATAAGGGCAATAACTTGAGCTGTCCACCCACATTTAAAAGAGAGCTTCAAGGTCACAAACACTAGAACATGTCTCAGTTTTGCCCACATGCCACATGACGTCACAGAGATGAACTGGTACCTATGTTTCGAACTACTGACTTTACGCCTATGAATCATAATTATGTAGTGTGTGAATTGGAGCAACTAGAATTTCCTCCAGCATAGTTTGCCCATCAGTTGAACAGACACTTTTTAAAATAGTAGGCTCCATAGTTCAAGCTACTTACCCTTTGGTCGTGCCATGGAAGTTGTTGTGATCCTCTGACACTGCCTGTTCTAAAACAGACATCACATAGTAATTTTCCAAGAGAAGACAGTCAGGGTCTTCACTCTGGCCTGGAACTGTTCCAAGCGGGAACTCCTCCCACTTCACATTCCCTACAATACACAATTTAGACAAGGGTTACAACAAATTCTTAAAGGGACATGAAACTTCAAATATGAATTAGAAAATGAAAAGTTACAATAACATTAGAAACTTTAAGATTTTTTTGTGGTTCTTCCAGCATTTGTAGAAACACCATCCTCAGCACGGTCTCTACTGCCAAGAGAGGCAGGAACAAAATGTTCCAACTTCCAGACCTTGAGCAATGAACCTAGCTTCCCCAACACAATTTGAGCTGTTCTGAATACAAAAGACCCCTAAAGCTTTTTTTCCTAAGCAACACCCAACACAGAACAGCCAAAGTCAACTATCACACTGCTCACAGAATACTCAATACAAGAACATTTACAATAAATAGATACGTCTTATTGTCAGATAATATGCCTATGAGACGCCACACACAAATACAACATAACACATAGGAAAGGACATCTGACCAACATCCAATACAACACAGGCATATAGCACCATCGATCATGCCAATACCAAGAACACTCACTATTCTAGGGTAACATGCGATGGCTGTCAGACACTGTACATCAAACAAGGACAATAAGAAATAAGTCACTTACCTGTAATTAAATTTGTCAAGCTTTGGTACCTTGCATCAATTTACATGTTTGAAACCATTCCACATCGCCAAACTGGGAGTCCCTGGTTAAGCATTTAGCAGCAATAACACAAAACAAGCATTAGCATCGGCAAAAGGTTTCACCTTTGGGACCATATAAGTGTTTAGCCATACAACGGTTGATGTTGTTGCACCAAGGATATTGTGCTGCACCATCAAACTGCAGACTAGTGGAAAAAAAGGTGTGGTATTATGGTTTCGTCATCTTATTTATTGGAGAATGTGTGTTTTTTAGGTAGGTATTGGATCCAAACCTAAACCACCTTCTTCAGATTTCTTCTCAGTAATTTGTAAGGATTCATTTTAATTAACATTGATTAATCACTGATTTTCATACCGACCATATGTTCCCTAACAACAGTGTTTTTCTGTGTCAATCTATACAATAAATAAATAACATTTGCACTTGCAAATTCAGCTGCACTGGCTTAGTGACTAGAAGTTATTTTAGTGAAACGGTACCAGTAGCTGTCATGATAAGAAACGCAGTGCGGTGCAGTTCGGCGTGGAGCGAAAGACCCACCACTGATAGGAGAGCAGTCCACAATATCGCCATGCCAATAAATCAAGAATGTATGTCTTAACACAAATATTCTGAACATGGAGCGCAAAAAAACAGGCTTGTACTTTGCCACGCACATAGATACATCAATCACTACCACTGTATTGTAAATATATGTATATAGCGCTTTCTACCTCAAGAGAGGCGTTCCTCCTTTTAATATGGAAATCGATCGATCCTTTTTTTCCCCCGAACATTTAATGAACCCTCTTGCATGTCACGCAGGCTGTGTTTAAACAAATGTTTGCGGCTGCTACTGCACCACCTCCAACCCCTTATCCTTCCTATAGAATGGACAGTAGGGGCAGTGTTTACGATGCAAACAAGCTCTTGTGATGGACAAGAACTAGAAACGCATGAGCAATCTGGCAAGGCCAGAGCCTGGAGAAACCAGGCCTACCGGCAGCAACAGAGCCGCAAGCATCGCTGACTGATCCTCCGCAGACCCTGATCTGCAAAAGGAAAGACCACATGCCCCCCTGAAACTGATCTATGTTTTGGTTTAAAAGTGAAAGCAAGCCGCAGAGCTCTGCTGAAAATACAGACTCAACAGTTGGTCCTGTGTCATATCATGTCCCAACAAACCTGATGATACGGCTGCTTCATCTGCAGTGACTGTGCTTTGCATGTGTTATTTATATTTAGTCAGAAACTCGCAGTTCAAATGGACGTACTATGAATTACAAAAGAGATCCTGTAAGAGCGGCCATGTTTATTAATGTAATTTTTTTGAATACATTAGTGCCATCTCCCCCTCCCACAATAAGACCGAAAGTAATGGAAATAACTCAAGACTGATGGGACAGTAGTCGCTTCGCACAGTAATACAGAACCTAGTTCATTGATGCAATCAATATGCAAGAGGTGCTCTGAGCCCTCAATCTCTGCTGTAGGATTTGAAACGCAGATGAAATTACATTAGTTCGCGTCAAACTCGGTCATAGCAAAAAGGACAACAACGCATGGCTAACATGATATGTGAGAAAATGACCAGCAATCCTGTAAAAAATTAAAACAAGGGAGGGCGAGGGTGAGAGCGAGAGTAGAAGAATGTCAACAAGCGCGTGCAGCCACGCTAATTGGAAACAGATGGCCCCTGAACGCCGCTGCTCGCTCCCGCCAGGTGGATGCCAGCACAAGCACAAGTGCTTGAAAAGGGCAGACTGATTTCTAAAGGCCCTCTCCTAGAGCAGCGCTTGTGCACTGCGCTAGGTTCGACCTAAAAACTGCCTGAGATCCCAGAAAGCAGTGCGGATTTAGTAACCAAATCACCTTATTACAAAAATCAGAAACTCCAACCAATGAAGTGAAAGCAAATTGAACTCCACTTTGAACTCCACTTCCGTCCATCATACTTCAGATTGTAGTATCACAAGTGTGAAAGGTCATGTACAAAGTGAACCTCTTAATGAGGAAGAGGGAGGTTTGAATGAAAAGCTATGAAAGTTACCAAGGCTGGAGAACTAAGCTTACAGGTAAGTAACTTATTTTTTCTTGATTTTCCATAGATTCCCATGCTTGAGTCAGAATAACAAGCACATAATGATGTGACGGTTGGTGGAAAAACAAAGGATTCACCTTTTTTAAAGAAGGTGGAGAGCAACTGCGAGTCCTACTACTTACTGTGTATTTCTTGTTTCTCCTAACAGTAGTGCTTCATTGAGAAGTGTTGGCTTTTTCACCTAGCTGCTCTACAGATATCCTGCAGTATTAGCCGGCATACAGGGCTGCCGAAGCATCAGTGCCACTTGAAGGAACTGCAATATTGCTCTATTGGAATAGACTAGCTTTTGCAGTGAAAAGATGATGGCAGCTGCCTTTCACCTTGCAATTAATTTGTTCAAGATAGCACTATCATTGCATGATACTCTGAAAGAGACGTAGAGCGATCTGTCTTCTTAAACTTCTCTGGTATCTTGATATAGAACTTGTGGCGCCTTAAAAAATCTAGGGAATGAGGAGATTTTTCTGCTGCTGTAATAGGACCAAAGCATGTTGATGTGAAAGTCTGAGGGTACCTTCGAGTTGAACTCACTAGCTGTTGTGGCAGAAGTGAGCACCTGCAGCACAGCAAATATCCATGAGAGATATTCACGTTCTGCCCTGTGGATAGGTTTGAAAGGGCTTTTCCACATCTGCAATAAAACTGCAATCAATTTCCACCTGGCTTTGGGCAATTGTAGGCGAGCCATGAACTGTCCCTAGAAAATCTTTGTTATGATTGAGAGAATAGTAATATTCAAGTTCAAGAGACTGCCGAAATCTGAACCATGAAGGAGCTTTTTTCAAGCACTGCTCAGCTGGTCGTAGGAGATAAGGAAGCACTCGATGTGGCCGAGGAGTCACTGAATGTTGGCCACAAGTAGAGTAAAATACAGAACCTTTTCCATTTTGCCAAATATATTTTTGCAGTTGTTGATGCCATGGCCTACACAAGGATCTTGTAGCACTCTACCAGGATTGCCAGGAGCTTGGACAATGTTGCCCCTGCATATAGATAATAGCTTCATTTGAGAGCCGCTAGGTACAAGTGGTCTAAAAATGAAAAGACTGCAACTGGGCTACATTTTTCAACCTCAGAACCTATTAAAAAATAAGAGTAATCAATTACCCCCTGCATTATATAATTAGGGTAAAATGCAAAGCTTTAGAACATTATTTGAATTAATAAATTGATTTTTAGTGGCATGCCCGGGTCATACAGGCTTAAGCGTAGATATAATAAAATATATTCACCAATGAGAAAGACGCAATTGAAGTTTAATAACACCTTACTCGTACCTGCATCAACTGTCCATGCTGAACCTTGCAAGGCTGCTCTTTTATCAGCAATCACTTCATCTCTAAATCTTTGAAGATATTCCTCTGTATTTGTTTGTTCTTCCATTGTCTCGTCTTCCAGAGTCGTGCTCAGATCAAAATTTACTGTCTTTGGGCTTGGACCTTTGGCACGGGTATCCCGCCTTGTTTTCCACTGTAAACTCTCAACTGTATAAATGGGTTGCTCTCTGTACTCTGCCAGTGCCTCGGAGCTGGAGAAGCACTCTCCACTTTGGGCGTAGATAGAACAAAGGTACATAAGCTTCTCTTGCGTATCCAAAGGCAACTTGGGCTTCATGTCCGTCAGTATCCTAGAAACAATACATATTGTAATCAGAATTTGCTTCTTCATGCATTCCAAATACACTCTTGGGGTACATTTTTCTTAAATAGTTTTTTCTATACTACACAAGTAGTTAACATATGCACCATTTGGTCCTCTGCATGTATAGTATTACTACTACATAGTGGTAGTATACATATACACACAGTGAGGGTCGGCCAGCCCATTATAATATTTCTCACACTTCATTGTACTGGCTGTTCCACTTATCACAGAGTATATGCATTTCAACGCACAAGAAGGATTTTACATTTAAAAAGCGCACTCAATCATCACACGTTCAATTGTCCATGTCATAGATGTATTTTACACATACAGCAATCACGATTGATATTTTTCACTGGAGCAACATTTGTATTGAATATCTCTCGAAATGCTAATACTGCCTATGTATTAATGTATTATCTGAGCTTGCACTGGTTCTCTTCCAAGCATGTATTTCTTCTTCACAAGTCTCAAGGCATTTTATTGATCGAAAAGTTGTCAGAGTTTGCCTATAGTGTGCTTTCCTGAGCACCGATTTATGCGAGGGATAAAAGATCATGAACAGGTAGAAACTGACCACAAAATGATGGTATCAGAAGGAGCATGCCAATAAGACAGACTGAAATTATCGAAATATGCTTACGGGTATTTGTGTGCAGTGTATATGTTTATCTGTTAGCACAAACTGGGGAGTACAGTTTCTTCTTTAAACAAGCCGTTCCTGATTTCTTGCACTACTCATGCTGTGATCATTTGACCAGTGGCTATTTTTACTGGGAGAGTATTGCCTGGTTCCATATTTGAGCATGGACTGATGATTAGTGTCTATCCACTGACCTTCTGGGAGACGAGCTGTTTCTAATGCATATGCTTGAGTAGTGTATTTACTTCTGTCTTCAGCAAAGTAAACAAAATGAACAAGTCACTTACTTTCAGTAATGCCTTATCTGGTAGAGACTGTCTACCCGCAGATTCCTTACCTTCGAATTATATGTAGGCATCAGACTGGATCCGGAGTACCCCAGATGGTGGAGTAGTTCAATTTTGTGTGGGGTCATCCGCGCTGGAAAGGACATGCACGGTGCTTATATAGGCACCACCCCAGCACGCTGATGTCAGTTTCTTTTTGTGATTTCTTTACACCAGGAGTGCAGTGCCACAAACACCACTGACCACTGGTGTGGAAAAACTAGGGCCCTGAAACGGGAACAGCCTTGACCTTAAAAATCTGTTCACAGAGCGGTGAGGTTGGGTGGGTCTGTAAGGAATCTGCGTCTAGATAGAGTCTCTACCAGATAAGGCGTTACCAAAGGTAAGTAGCTTGTTCATCAGATAGAGGCATCTGGTCGCAGATTCCTTGCCTTAGAACAGATACCCAAGCAGTACCTCCCCAGTGTGGGTCTGCGAAACAATTTCACACTGTAAAGTCCTGCAGGAAAAAACAGGCGGAGTGCCCATTCCTACGGACCTGACTGTCCAGGCAGTAGTGCTTGGTAAACATATGCAGAGATGCCCACACTGCTACATGGCACCGAAAGTCTGTGTGCTAATGCAGTGGTCGCAGCCTTGCCTATGCAGGAATGAGCAAGCCACCCCTCAGGGGGTGGCTTTTTGCCAGTGCGCAGCAGATTTTAATGCAGAGCACGATCCATCAGCAGGTGGTCCGTTTCTCTACAGGCTTACCTTTCTTGGCCCAGATATACTCCATGAAGAATTGATCATCCAACCAGAACGGTTTTGTGCAGTCAAGGTAGAGCGATAACACTCTTTTTGGGTCCAGCTGGTGGGGTCTCTCCTGTTCTTGAGAGGGATGAGGCGGAGCATAAAAGGTAGGCAAAGTGGTGGACTGGCCTACACGGAAACGGGGTGACTACCTTCGGCCTTGGAAACTCCAGCACGCAAAACTGCTGACATTGAGCCTTCTCAGCGATGGCGAACAGATCCAACCAAGGCTCTTCCCACTGCTGAAAGAGACCTTGCACCACCTCCAGATGGACACCATTCGTGATCTGCTAGTTATCTTTGGCTGAGTTCGTCCGCTCTGGTGTCCGATATCGCCCGCCAGGGAAATGACCTGAGGTTTCAGCCATGTCCAGAGATGCAGGATCTCTTGACAAAGGATCCATGACCCCCACCTCGCCTTGTTTGTTGCAGTAACACATGGTGGTGGTGTTGTCGGTGAACACCTGCACTTGTCTTCTCCTGATGGAGTGCAGAAAGGCTTTTAATGCCAGTCAGATTGCTTGGAGGTCAAACAGGTTGATCAGAGTCCGGATTCCACCACAGACCAGAGGCCTCTGATCTCCACCTCTCCCATATGGCTGCCCAGGTGCTGGAGTGACGTATCTGTCACTACTGTCAGATCTGATTGGGGAAGACAGAGGGGGTCTGCCGCGGATGCAATCGCTGTTCGTTAATCACCACTGCAGTGCCCTCAGAGATCTGGACCATGTCGGAGAAATTACCCTGATGCTGCGCTCACTGGAACTTCAGGTCCTACTGCAGAGTCCGCAAATGCCAGTGGGCATGTGTCACAAGCAGGATGCATGAGGCCCAGCAGCCTCAGAGTCAGTCTCACCAACACCCAGGATAGAAGCTGAAATATCAGTACCATCAGAATCATAGCCTAATTATCCTGGACTAAACCCAAAACTGCACTGTGTCCAGAAAAGCTCAGATGAAAGGGAGCGTCTGAGAAGGGGTCAGGTGTGACTTCGGCACGCGGATAGTGTACCCCAGCGAATGCAGAAAGTTTGCCGTGGTCTGGTGTGGCAGACGACTGCCTGGGATGAGCCCGCCTTCAACAGCCAGTCATTGAGATAAGGGAACTGGCATCCCTGATCTCTGCAGATGAGCTGCATCTACCGCCAGGTGAGCAGCCGAGTGGCACTGGTAACGTCAAAGGGTAGCACCACACACTGAAGATGCTTAAGATTTACTGTGAACCAGAGGTAACATCTGTGGGCAGGCAGGACGGTGATGTGGAAATAAGCGTCCTGCAAGTTAGACGCCACCATCCAGTCTCCCGACTCCAGGGAAGACAGGAATTGTGCGAGCATTTTGAATTTCTCCTTTTTCAGGAAGAAACTGAGAGGGCGTAGGTCTGGGATACAACAAAGACCACTGCCCTTCTTGGGCACCAGAAAGTAGCAGGAATAGCAAACACGACCTACTTCAGATGCTGGCACCCTCTCCATGGCTCCCTTGGCCAAGAGCTGGTCCTTTTGTCAACCCATGGTAAGTGATTGCTTCTGTTACTCGCATGATGGCTTTTGGCCATCTCGGTTTTTGATGTTTGTTGTATTTACTGTTTTTATGCATGTACTTTTGTATCTATTTGTATCTGGACACAATATCTGTTTTACTTAGTCTCTGCCCTCTGTTCACTTGTAAAGCGCTCCGATACCCGCATGGGTCATGTTCGCGCTATATAAAACTTTCTACATAAATAAAATAAAAAATAAATAAATGAGGGGGTGGCAGGGTAGTCACGAAGTAGAGGGAGTAGGCCCTTCAAATAATCTGAAGAACTCAGCGGTCTGATGTTATTGACCTCCAGTGGTGCAGGTGATGGTGCATCCAGCCAACCACTAGTTGCCCATGAAGGCCGGAGGACAAACTAAAGGGACTTGGAGACTGCGGCTGCCCTGGGGCTGGCTGGGCCAACCTCTGGCTGCCTGACACATGTGGTCTGTAAGTTCGGCATCCTTGGCAATGCAGGGGCTGAAGTACAATGGGGTGAATAAATTGGGACTTCGCTATGGGCTGCTATATACGGCACGCCTTCGTGTTGACATTGATGGTCCCGAATTTTCAAATCGCCCTCAGCGGTACAGGAATTTTGTAAAAGTTACAAGGGTGGTGGTCTCCAAAACAGCAAGGATGCATCCAGATCCTCTCCTCCACATAGCTGCTCTGTTGCCAGTGTGGAGCTTTATTCTTCTGAATGATGTTGGGGCAGTGAAGCGTTCCTTGCTATTCCATATAATCACAGCTACGCTGTGACCGATTCCAGGACTGTCATTGGACGATCTTAGATAAGTACACAGACGGTTACTCGGAGTGGCGTTGCCACCTCTTAAGTGTTTAGCACAGTAAGCTTGTATGATGGTAATAATTGTTGTTTTTTCACTTTTTTGCAATGTGGAATTGTTTGTTTGGGAAAGAGAACTGTTTTCTAAAGGAGGTAAGTCCCTGCACTTCGTGGGGCAGGGATGGGTGGGGGTGGGGGAAGGGGGATGTTCACTAGTCACGGCTGCGTTTGCTGACATGCCTTTTTCTTAGTTGTACCTCAAGTCACACGAATGCCATTATCACTTTGAATTCATTGTCTATTAGAGCGGTTGTCAGCTATAGATAATCTGTCAACCGCCTCCAACCTTAAGCTTATTACTTGGAAAATCCGAGGGCTGAACAATGCCAAGAAAGGGAGAAATGTACTACACTATTTACAACAACATGGGATTGATATTGCATTTTTGCAAGAGACTCACTTTCCCAAAACTGATGTCACCTCATTTGCAACAACATGGGGCTCACATAGGTATTTTGCGGGATATAACACCTATGCACGCGGCACTGCAATTCTAATACATAAACGCCTACCATTCCAATTACATAAAGTACACAATGACACAGAAGGGCGATACACCATGGTGACAAGGCAATTACTGGGTCACCGTGTAACATTGGTGAACATTTACGCACCTAACGTAGACTGCCCGGAATATTTCCATGATGTGCATTATCGAACAAGTTACTTACCTTCGGTAACGATATATCTGTAAGAAACATTAGTTAGTTAGATTCCTCACCTTAGAATATCCCCAGGCGTCAGGCTGGATCTGGAAAGATTTTTCGTCAGCAATACCCCTTGCGCGTTGCTAGGCGTCGTCTGCGGCTCCGCGTCCGTTGTCGGCGTCGTGCGCCGGAATGACGTTGTCGGAGTACTTAGACGCGGCCCTCGCGCGCTGATGTCAGTTCTTGTACATAGCTTTCCGCGCCAGGAACGCAGAGCCATGCAAGAGACCGACACTGGTGCCAAAAAATCTAGGGCCCTGAAAAGGATAGCCTTAACCTTAGATGTCAGTTCGCAGAACGGGGAGGATGGGTGGGTCGGTGAGGAATCTAACTAACTAATGTTTCTTACAGATACATCGTTACCGAAGGTAAGTAACTTGTTCATCTGAAAGAAACACGTTAGTTAGATTCCTCACCTTAGAATAGATACCCCAGCAATACCAACCCCGGTGGTGGGTCTGCGAACCAAGATCACACCAGAATGTCCTGGAGAACAGAACGGCCAAAGAAGCCGTCTCTCCGGACTTGGCTGTCCAGGCAATAGTGCTTGGCAAACGTGTGCAGTGAAGCCCACGTCGCCGCCTGACAGATGTCCCGCAAGGGAACTCCCCGGCACAGGGCAGTAGTAGCCGCTGTGGCCCGGGTGGAATGGGCCCTCAAACCAACAGGAGGGTCCTTTTTTGCCAAGGAGTAACAACTTTTAATACACAACACGACCCACCGCGAGATGGTCCGTTTGTGTACCGCTTTCCCCTTCTTAGCTCCTACGTATCCAACGAAAAGTTGGTCGTCCACCCGGAACTGTTTGGTGCGGTCCAAATAAAAGGACAGCGCCCGTTTTGGGTCCAGACGGTGGAGCCTCTCTTCCTCTTTTGAAGGATGCGGAGGCGGAAAGAAGGTGGGCAACGTGACAGATTGCCCGAGATGAAATGGGGTCACCACTTTCGGTAGGAAAGAAGGACGAGGCCGGAGGACAACCTTGTCCGGATGAACAGAAATAAAGGGAGGCTTAGATGACAGAGCCTGGAGCTCACTCACCCGTCTAGCCGAGGTGTTAGCTACCAGGAAAGCAGTCTTCAGGGTCAGAAGATGAATGGGACAATTGTGAAGAGCTCAAAAGGAGCGCACATCAGAAAGGTCAGAACAAGATTCAAGTCCCACTGAGGCATTACGAAGGGGACAGGAGGGAACATGTGAGTAATGCCTTTGAGAAAACGAGAAACAACAGGGGACTTGAAGAGAGAAGGCTGATCAGGAAGCCGTAAGAAGGCAGAGATTGCAGCAAGATAACCTTTCAAGGTGCCCAGAGCAGAGCCCTGCTGGGCCAAAGAAAGAAGAAAGAGTAGAACCTCAGAAAGAGGGGCGGAAAGGGGGTCCACAGCCTTTGCTGTGCACCATGCCACAAATTTGTTCCACCGGCAGGCGTATACAGTCTTTGTGGAGGGACGCCTGGCTGCCAGAATGGTACAAAAGAAACCGGTCCTAGGAAGCTTGTTTCCGGTCCAGGGAAGACATGGCTTGGCAGTTCGGGCTGGACTGTTCCCATGAGGCACAGGGTAGACTGATTTGCATATGGCCATGTCTGAACTGGGGTGGCAGAGTGGGCTAAAGAATGGTGATGGATTAAACCCAGATCAGTTGACTGGGGGTGAGTGCTTGCAATGTTCAACACTCCGTCCATCATTTCTTTTGGTTTTGGCTGCCAGAATGACATCACAGACTTCAGGAGGCAAGTCAAATGGCATCAACTGCCGCCGCTCAATCTCCACGCATGGAGGTGGAGGCTGGACAGGTTCGGGTGGAGGACCGTCCCCTGCTGCTGCGACAGAAGGTCCTCTTGAAGAGGCAGTCGTATCGGAGGGTCGATTGACATACTGAGTAGCTCGGGATACCAGAACCTTCGTGCCCAATCCGGAGCCACTAAGATAACTTGGGCCCGGTCGCGCCTGATCTTCTTCAGCACTCTGGACAGAAGTGGTATAGGCAGAAAGGCGTACAACAGACAGCAACTCCACTCGCGACAAAAAGCGTCTCCGAGCGAGTGCTGCCTTGGAAATTCCAATGCGAAGAACTGCTGACATTGCGCGTTCTCTTCAGTGGCGAATAGATCTAACCAAGGCTCTCCCCACTGCAGAAAGAGACCTTGCGCCACGTCAGAGTTCAGACGCCATTCGTGATCCACCATGCACCGGCGGCTGAGTTCGTCTGCTCTGGCGTTCAGAAAGCCCGCCAGATGTTGAACCACCAGGGTGATGCCCTGGTGTTCCAACCAGGTACAGAGGCGCAGAGCCTCCTGACAAAGGGTCCACGACCCCACCCCGCCCTGTTTGTTGCAATACCACATGGCGGTGGTGGTGTCCGTGAACACCTGCACGACACTTCCCCGGACAGAGGGAAGGAAGGCTTTCAGTGCAAGCCGGATCGCTCTCAGCTCCAAAAGGTTGATATGGAGGTGAGACTCTGCCGGAGACCAGAGTCCTCTGATCTCCGCCTCTCCCATGTGGCCCCCCCATCCCAGGAGGGACGCGTCCGTCACTACTACGTGCTCCGGTTGGGGTAGGGAGAGCGATCTGCCGCTGACCCAATCGCGGTCCGTGAGCCATCACTGCAACTGTTTCGCAGTGCCCTCCGAGATCAAGACATGGTCGGACAGGTTGCCTCGATGTTGGGCCCACTGAAATTTCAGGTCCCACTGCAGAGCCCGCATTCGCCACCTGGCGTAATGCACCAACAGGATGCAGGAGGTCATCAGCCCCAGAAGCCGCAGCACCAACCTGACCGAAACCCAGGATAGAGGTCGAAAGATGGGAATCAGAGCCTGAATATCCCAGACCCGCTGTTCCTGAGGATAAGCCCGGAACTGCGCCGATTCGAGAACCGCTCCGATGAAGAGGAGCCTCTGGTAGGGACTCAGGTGTGACTTCGGCACGTTGATGGAGAACCCCAGCAAATGCAGGAGGTCGGCCGTAGTCTGGAGGTGGGAGACGACTTGCTGGGGCGAGCCCGCCTTCAACAGCCAGTCGTCGAGATAGGGGAAGACTGGAACCCCTGATCTGCGCAGATGAGCTGCGACCACCGCCATCACTTTCGTGAACACCCGAGGGGCACTGGTGAGGCCGAAGGGGAGCACGGTGAACTGAAAGTGCTCATGACCCACCGTGAACTGCAGGTAACGCCGGTGGGCCGGCAGGACGGGATGTGAAAATAGGCGTCCTGCAAGTCCAACGCTACCATCCAGTCTCCAGGGTCGAGGGCAGCCAGAACCTGAGCTAAAGTCAGCATCTTGAACCGTTCCTTCCGGAGGAAGGCGTTGACGTTCCAGAGGTCCAAGATAGGGCGTAGGCCCCCTTTGCCCTTCTTGGGAACCAGAAAGTAGTGGGAATAGCAACCACGCCCTGCTTCTGGACCAGGAACGCGCTCGACGGCCTCTTTGGCCAAGAGGGCCGTAACTTCCTCCCGCAGAAGATTCAAGTGATCCTCCGATATACGGTGGCACTGCGGTGGCATGGCTGGAGGGGTCGTCTCGAAGGGGAGGGAGTAGCCCCTTCGGACGATTTGCAGCACCCACCTGTCCGAAGTGATGGAGCGCCAGTGGAGGAGGTGATGGCGAACTCTGCCGTCCACTGGCGTGGAATGGGCCTCAAAGCTCGGACTAGGAAGGCTTTGAGGCGGATGCTGCCGGGGTGGATGTGGACTGACCGGCGCGTTGTCCTCTAGAACCGCCACGGCGGAACCCACGTCCGAGACCACGTGCAGGTTGGTTCTGCGGCCGGTGGCTAGGCGGACGTGAGGAGGCGCCCCTTCCTTGGCCACGAAAGGGGAGAAAGGCGGAAGCGTGCGGCCGAGAGACCCAAGGACGTGGCCATAGCCCGGGAGTCCTTAAAATGAGCCAGCGCACTATCCGCCTTTTCACCAAAAAGGCGAGCACCATCAAAGGGCATATCCATGAGGGTACTCTGGAAATCCCCCGAAAAAGACGTGGACCTCAGCCAGGCGTGGCGCCGGAGCGCCACCGTGGTGGAAATCGCCCTACCCAGCGAGTCCGTGATGTCAAGTCCACACCGTATGGCATTTCGCTTTGCATCTCGCCCGTCAGCAAGTGCCTGGGAGAGACGTGTCCGGGCCTCCACCGGACACAGTGGCAGCACGTTCCTTCCGGAGGAAGGCGTTGACGTTCCAGAGGTCCAAGATAGGGCGTAGGCCCCCTTTGCCCTTCTTGGGAACCAGAAAGTAGTGGGAATAGCAACCACGCCCTGCTTCTGGACCAGGAACGCGCTCGACGGCCTCTTTGGCCAAGAGGGCCGTAACTTCCTCCCGCAGAAGATTCAAGTGATCCTCCGATATACGGTGGCACTGCGGTGGCATGGCTGGAGGGGTCGTCTCGAAGGGGAGGGAGTAGCCCCTTCGGACGATTTGCAGCACCCACCTGTCCGAAGTGATGGAGCGCCAGTGGAGGAGGTGATGGCGAACTCTGCCGTCCACTGGCGTGGAATGGGCCTCAAAGCTCGGACTAGGAAGGCTTTGAGGCGGATGCTGCCGGGGTGGATGTGGACTGACCGGCGCGTTGTCCTCTAGAACCGCCACGGCGGAACCCACGTCCGAGACCACGTGCAGGTTGGTTCTGCGGCCGGTGGCTAGGCGGACGTGAGGAGGCGCCCCTTCCTTGGCCACGAAAGGGGAGAAAGGCGGAAGCGTGCGGCCGAGAGACCCAAGGACGTGGCCATAGCCCGGGAGTCCTTAAAATGAGCCAGCGCACTATCCGCCTTTTCACCAAAAAGGCGAGCACCATCAAAGGGCATATCCATGAGGGTACTCTGGAAATCCCCCGAAAAAGACGTGGACCTCAGCCAGGCGTGGCGCCGGAGCGCCACCGTGGTGGAAATCGCCCTACCCAGCGAGTCCGTGATGTCAAGTCCACACCGTATGGCATTTCGCTTTGCATCTCGCCCGTCAGCAAGTGCCTGGGAGAGACGTGTCCGGGCCTCCACCGGACACAGTGGCAGCACGTTCTCCACCGTATCCCACAGAGAGTGGGAGAAACGGTCCAAGAGGCAAGCGGTGTTCAAAGACCGCAGGCCCAAACTCAGGGAAGAGAACAGTTTCTTGCCGAACTGTTCCAGCCTCTTGGATTCCCGATCCGGAGGAGCAGACAGGAAGGAGGATTGGGAAGTGGAGGCCTGGATAACCAGGCTCTCGGGGGTGGGGTGTTGGGACTGGAAACTGGAGTCGCCCGGAGCAGGGCGGTGGCGCCGGGCCACGTTCCGATCCACAGGAGGAACTGTGGAGGGCTTGGACCAAGTGCCCTGCAGAACGTTGACGAGGGCCTCATTGAACTGCAGCAGAGGCTCTGTGGAGCTTGCTGATGGTTGAAGCACCTCTGTGAGGATATTAGTCCTCACGGCCACAGCAGGGAACTCTAGCCCCAGGGCTTCGGCCGCCTTGCGCAGCACCACGGAAAAAGCTGCACCTTCCTCCGAAGCCACAGTCGGAGGAGAGATGAAGCCAGCGTCCGGCGAAGTGTCCAGACCACTGGCATCCCCCAGTTCGTCTGCCCAGTCCTGTGCAAGTTGACCCTGGAGGGCCATAGGGTCCTCAAACCCCTCCCAGTCGCCCCGTCATCCGATTCCTGATAAACAGGAGGAACGATCGGAGCCGGACGGTAGATGAAACCTTCATCCATCGGCGTCGGTTGCGGCGCTGGGCGGCGCTGTGCCGGCGTCGGGTCCGGACAGGGAATAAACCGTGGAACGGCATCGTTCGGAGACGGCGCCGGAGGTGGAACCGGTGTCGGCGCCGGCGGAGGAGGCGTCGTGAGGTCGAACGGCGCCGACAGAGATCCAGGCCTGGATCTCTCGGGGACCTGCGGCTTCGGGACCGAAGTCGTCGGCGGCGCCGAGGCCAGAGCCGCCGGCACCTGAGGTCGCCCAGTAGACCCCGCGGGGCCCGAAGGCGCGCCGGCAGGCGTCGACGGCAGAGCCAGGCCCCTCATGGCCGAGAGGAAGGCACTGACCTCCGCTGGAGTCGCGTCAGTCCCATGGACCGGCGGGTATGAGGATGGACGCGACTCCTGCGGCTCCGATGGAGCCACGGGGGTGGGACCACACTGACCCTCGGCCGAGTCACACGAGGGGAGTCCGAAGAGCGGTGTCGTCTCTTTGACTTCTTGGATCGCTTCGACTTACCCGAAGACTTCGAGCCCGACGAGCGATGATGACTGCGGCTCCGCAACCGGTCCTTGGACCTCCTCCTGGACCGGGACAGTGAGCGGCACGGAGCAGAGTGCCGAGGCTCGAGAAGCTTACGGGACCGCTCCCGCCTAGCCTTCGAGGTCAAGGCCTGACAGTCGGGGCACGACTCCGCATCGTGGTCGGCCCCCAGGCAGTAAAGGCACCGGCGATGGTGATCCGTCACCGACATCAGGCGATGACAGGTGTCACAGGCCTTAAATCCAGGCATCCTACCGGCACCAGAGTCGAGTCGACAAAGACCAAAAAGAGTCAAAAATATTTATGTCAAAAATTGACTAAGGGGTAAGCTCTTCCCGGATCGGCGCTGTCTGGCGCGGAAAAAAGAAGAACTTACGTCAGCGCGTGAGGGCGGCATCTAAGTACTCAGACGACGGATGCAGAGCCGCAGACGACGCCTAGAGACGCGCACGGGGTATTGCTGACGAAAAATCTTTCCGGATCCAGCCGGACGCCCGGGGATATTCTAAGGTGAGGAATCTAACTAACGTGTTTCTTTCAGATATATTCTACAGATGGAGTCCAAATTTATCTGCATGTGGGGGGGGGGGGGGTGATTTCAATTTGCTAATGGACCTACAATTAGACAGCTCCTCCAACACTTCAGACACTAAACCACGATCACAGCAGGACCTAGTTGATCAGTGCGACTCCATCGGGTTATGTGATGCCTGGCGACGGTGTCATCCATCCACCCCCGCTTACACTCATTATGCGGCCCTATATGACACGTGGACTAGATTGGATTATTGGTTAGTCACCCCCTATTGGTTTACTTGGTACAAGACCATCAATCTGCTTCCTAGAACGTATTCGGACCACGCTCCAGTGGTTTTGGATTTATTGGTTCTTCGGTCTGAGGGTGTTGAGAGGCAGTGGAGATTCCCGGGGCGGGCACTAATGGACTCCCTCTTCCACTCCGAGATTCATGCTGCCATTGTGGACTATTTTGAAATCAATATGGGTTCTGTCAACACTTGGGCAACGCTTTGGGAGGCCTTCAAGGCGTACATCCGAGGTGTATGTATTTCTAAGCACGCTATGGTATTGAAAGACCTCAGAGCTGCGACAGCGGACATTGAGAGGAAGTTGGAGGCGTTGGATAGGGAACAAATTTTGCGACCCGACACAGTAAGATACAGCGACCCACTGACTCTCCTGAGGCTGCCAAAAGGGAGTCTCGATTCCTGACTAAGTATTCCACAGCTCGCCGGTACGGGGAGACAGACCAACCAGGACGGACACTAGCTATACTTCTAAAACCCCAAACAGGTTGTGCCTACATCACGGAGATCCGGACCTCTGACGGCTGGCTTCTTACGAACACTCCGGCCATTCGAGACAAATTTTTAACATATTATATTGATCTGTACACCTCCCCTAGAGACGATAATTGCTCGGCTTAAACGGCCTATTTGGCTGAGATTGCTGTGGTCTGGTTAGAAAAATGTATGCAGGAGTTCCTTGCTGAGCCTTTTACTAAAGAAGAGATCTCCAGTGCGAATGACGCTATCAACGGATCCACACCCCCCGGGCTGGATGGATTCACGGGCGATTTTTACAAGGTGTACAAGGATCTCCTACTTCCGCATTTGCTGGAAGTGTATAAAGAGGCCTTAGAGCGCAGCGAATTGCTTTCCACGTTGTGTGAGGCAGTGATAATACTACTTCCCAAGCAGGGCAAAGACCCGCTATCATGTGGGTCCTACCGACCTTTTTAATTCCTGAACTTAGATTATAAAATCTTGGCCAAGATGATTGCATTACGTTTAGCTCTCCTGTTAAGACATGATAATCTACCCAGCCCAATCGGGATTCATACCTCACAGATCTACAGCCCTTAATTTGAGGACACTCTTTGCTGTCCTTCATAGAATATAGTCCGATATTCCAGTGGCCGCTGTATTGCTTAACACTGAAAAGACCTTTGACTCTCTTGAAGGGCCATTTTTTCTAGCAGTAATGCGCAAGATGGATATGCCGAAAGGTTTTATTGCCCTTACTGCATCACTCTATAATAACCCCACTGCCAGACTTTGACTGAATGGTACTTTGTCGCGTTCCTTTCTTTCTTGGTCAGACATTTTCAAGAACGTCATGTGCACAGAGGACTGCAGTTTAAGACAGGCCCCTTACTCGTACCCCTCTATGCAGATGATATTATTTTATATGTTCACTTATTAGGGAGATTATTCGATTTGGGACACATTCTGGTTTGGGAATAAATTGGGGCAAGTCGGTGATTTTTCCACTCACCTCCAGCACCAAGAGATTGGATTGCGAATTCCCTCTGACCTGGTGTTCCAACACGACTCGATATCTGGAATTCACATACACACCGATACCGACCAGATTATCAGATTGAATTATGGCCCCGCTATGCAAGTCAACAGATGGGTACGCCTCCCCCTTTCACTTGCGGGGTGAGTGGCGTTGATTTAAATGATTGTTCTACTGAGAGTTTTGTATTTATTAAATAATATCCCGATCCCGCTACCCAATAGCTTCTTTCTTACACTTCGGTCTCATTTGATTAAATTAATATGGGGCGGCAGAAATCCCAGGGTGAGCTGGGATGCGATGACATTACCTTATGAGAGAGGGGGTTTTGGAGTTCCAAATTTACCTGGTAGCGCAGTGCAGCTTCGCACACTCCTGGTATCACCCAGGCGCCAGACTTCCCTACTCCAAACCAGAGGCGGACCTGGTCCTGCCCGCGACCCTGCACACACTACTATCCCTGGGGCCACCCAAGAGATCCCAGGGAAATCCAAACTGTTTCATCCAGCAGTTGGGCGTGGCAGAAATTAGTTCGAGTGATAGCAGCATCTAAACTTTATTCTCTGGACATTACAATATTAAAGGATCCTTGGATCCCCATCATGACTGAAAAAATAGTACAGCGCACGTTAACCAAATTTGTAATTAGTAAGATGGCCGACTTTCCTGACGGACACGTCTTTGACGGCGGTGAGGATGGAAGATTCAGCGAAGCTACATTCATGGATCAATTCATTCTCAGACGGGTACGCCGTGCACTTAGATCAGAAATAGCAGAGTTCCCATTGGCCCCGGCCGAGTTTGTCCAATTATCCACTGTAATCTCGGCCCCTGGGAGTGAGCGACTAGTTTCCAAAATGTATCGTGCATGCATGGCGCTTGTTCCGGGCAGGGATCCCAAGGTCAGAGAGGCATGGGAGAAGGATTTTGGGCTAGCCCATCTCGGATTCGCACTGGGACTTTTGCTGTGCACAAATTAAAGAAATTTCCCTAAACAGTAAGCACAGGTTACTACACTTTAAGTTTATATGGAGGATTTACATGTCCCCAAAAACAATATACAACATTGACCCCAACAGACCACATTCTTGTCGTAAGTGCAGATCACCACATGCGGACTTTGTGCATTTAATCTGGAACTGTGCAAAGATTGGGGCATATTGCAGATCAGTTTTCACTGAAATATCTAAAATGGTGGCTTTTGAGGTCCCACCAGTTCCAGAAATCGTCTTACTGGGCTGTGTATTAGATTTCCCTAAACCTATTCGGAAATTCACAGCAATGGCTTTCTTGCTTGCTAAAGGAGAGATAGTCCTCAAATGGGGTAGTAAGGCTACGACAAAGGCCTGTCTGCACAGTCTGGCCTATTGCAACACAAACAGCGACTTATATGCCGACACCTTACCTTCTGCGTCTCGCCCGAAGATACATGGGGCCCCTTCAAAGCTTACCTAAATGACTCGTCCACCTCCCCCCCCCCCCCGACCTCACAGACTACAGACGGCCTGGCTCCCACAGGAGTAGGGTGATTCACAGCAGAGAGTTGTTGGAAGATCCTGTTGTATTCATGGTCAAACCTATATTTAACCAACTGTCCGGGGATATGATACCACTTGTGACAGCATGTTGGGGCGGGGGGGGGGGGGCAGGTTGGAGGATGGCGGTTAAATTGAAGAAATGTATTGTACTGTTCTTTCTACGACCTGACTCGATCCCTGGTCGGCCAACACCCATAAAAGATATGCTTCCTCTTGGAGAAGATGGTGTGATTGGTGCTCTCAACGGGAGGTGGATCCCTCTAAGGCACATGCCTCTCTAGTTGTTAATTTTCTGGCTTCAATAGCGTCTTCAGGTTTAGCGTACAGAACAGTCAACAACTTTCGGTCTGCCATCTCAGCTGGTCATATACCCATAGATGGCAAGCCCATTGGGGAGCATCCGTTGGTGTGTAAACTGCTTAGAGGCATACGGATGGTTAAGCCCCCGTGTCCCAAGTACTCACAGTTATGGGATGTCTCCATTGTCCTTAAATTTTTGGAGGCCTGGCCTTCTAACAAGTATTTGTCCCGGAAACAGCTTTCAGCTAAACTAACAATGCTCTTATGTCTAGTTTCATGTAAACGAGTTTCGGATGTGCAAGCTTTGGATTTGGCGGGGCGTAGGTTTTCCCCGGAAGGTGTGACCTTCACCTTATCTAGAAGGACTAAATGTAATACTGCATCTATTTCCTACCCAGCTTTTCCCAATAATCCGAAGCTGTGCGTAGTGCAATGTGTTAAAGATTACGAGGTAAGTACTGCAGAATTTCGTGCTGATATGCAGGGTCAATTGCTCTGCAGAAACCCTTTCGCCCAGTGACTCCAGCTACTTTGTCACGATGGAAGCGTTGGCTCATGGGCGAAGCGGGCATTGATACTTCCAAGTTTGGAGCACATTCAGCTCGCGGTGCGATGGCCTCTAAGGCCTATTCAGCGGGCGTCAGTCTGTCAGACATTATGAACGCAGCTGACTGGTCTACTGAAAGTACGTTTAAGGCCTTTTATTACAAACCTATTGTGGATGTAGCTTCTGTGATGGTGGCTAAGCTTTGAACAAGCATAATCGGAGCCTCCGGTCCTGACATAGAATTAAAAATTTGCGAACATTCGTGACAAGAATTTTCAATTCTATTAAGGACACGGAGGCGAGGATTATCCCACCCAAAAACTGTGATGCATTATATGACATGTTATTAATCAATAATGATATTTATACTGCATATGTCTTTTTCTCCCACCCTTTGTTCGGCATTGTTGGTGTATAGTCTTTTTGATGATGAATGGCTATTACGGGGTACTCTTTTATTATTCCAGGTGCGGATACTAAGTAAAGCCTGATTACGCGTGCAGCTGCTGCTGAATGCTATACAGTTCTTCGTGATTCCACGCTGTTGGAGTTCCTGGGCCGTGTGCCGGTTCGAAAACGCGGCCCTGTTGGGCCTTCAGTTTGCTGGTTTGGAGAAACTCTCGTCCGCCGGTTGGTCTTCAAGAACAGATCACGAATGGACTTAACTGTTATGGTTACAAAGAAAGAGGACACTATGGTTGTGCTGGGTCCTTATATAACATGATACTCTATGGCTGGTCACGCGATTTTTGTTATTGTATTTTCATTGGCTGCTGAGCTTCTGGAGTAAAGAAATGAGAAGCATTATCCTAGCCTCCGTGTCTTTAATAGAATTGAAAATTATTGTCACGAAGGTTCGCAAATTTTTAATCCTGCTGCAAAATCACCCCCTCCCCGCACCCCCAGTAACAAAAGCAGCAGTGATTCACAGTTGCATGCCCCTCCTGCCCCCCAGAGTGTACCTTTCATTAATAAGAACAGTTTTGAGGTATGTAAGACACCCTACTTTGGGTTCATCTTATATCAATATTTCCCCTGTCAAGATGTAGCTCTGTGGAAGCCGCCATTTGACACTGGAATTGCCGAGCCATTGTTTTATTGTGTCCCACAGGGTGAGGTTTCCGACCTGTGGTACTGCCTGGGTTTACTCGGGGCTGACGAGGAACCAACATGTGCTCTTGGCAAGGGCACCTCAACTCTAAATCATAGGGCTGCACACTTAGCCTGGGTCGGAGCCGCCACCTCACCGGATGTTCCAAGACGGCAGCGTAGAGGTTGTGCTTTTTTTTTTGGGGGGGGGGGAGGGGGGTTCACTTACGGCTTTTGCGCAGTATGGCATAATAAGGCCATAGAAGCACACTTTCCACAGATATCAGGACTGCACTGACAACACCGCAGCCCTGGCATTTTACCGGTCGGCAGCTGGCTTTGTGGGCTGCGTTCAGAGCAGGATGGCCTGCCGCGACCCACCCGTGCCCCAATGGCACATTTTAATTGCGCCTCCTGCAGGGTGGAGTTGATTTGGCCATTTCTGCCAGGCCTTGTTTTCATTTCGAGTCCGACTAAAGCGGGGGTTAATCCCGCTTGACCCATTTTATGATTGATTGGGATGTAACTTAGAATACTGTCAATTTATAGGAGTCTAGCCTGAATAATTATGTTTTACTACAGGTCTTACTTTAGACTAAGAACCACGCATTCTAAACCGAATCACAGAATACGATTTCTGAAGAGATCAAAACATGACATTCAAGTCATGGTCCAATCAGCTCTACTAACTTACCTTTGCAAAGCAACTTTCAAGTGTTCTGTGTGTCAATCTAGGAGCATATATTTGAGCATCAGCAGACTGCATCCATAATACAATGGCGCTGGAAGCAGGGGTGCGAGGGATGATAGAGCACCCCGTTAATAACCAAGCTGGGGTTCAGAAGGCGAATGAGCAATAAAGACGCCCTTGAATTTGGTTTTAATCTTATCGCATAGGTCAAATGTTAAGCTCTGTCTTCTGACAAATTGCTGCTTATTCTTTTAAAATGGAAACTGGTGTTTGGTTTTCGGTCTCCAACTGCCAACTTAGAGGATTTTGTAATGTGAAGTGTGTCACAAGCTTGCTGAGTGTGAAAGGAAAGGGCGTAGGATGTATATTTTTTTCTAACACACAACAAAACTTGAACTGTACACATATTGCAAAATACTTCAGCAGTTAGGGGAGCAAAAATTAAGATCTTTCTTTTGTAATTCTAAAGTTGGATGGAAACAAATCTCTGAATAGGGTCAAAACAAATCCAGACACTTTACTTGGTGATGCACACATGAAAATATTCACAGAAACCAGATTTCCACGTTATCTTTTTTTTGTCTATATAGTTTTATCAGTATAACTACATGTCTGTTCAGATTTAGTCGCCATTTCAATGGAAAATGCACTGATTGAAAATAAGTGTGCTGACAGACCATATTTTAGTAATATATTAGTGACGGTGAACTCCAAAATGCACTACCTGCTACTTATCACACCCTTACCACCAGTGCTTCATTTGTAAAAGTGAAAGTGCCAGGCCCCTTCTCTGGAGGCCACTGCATCTTACACCACACCCATTGCCCCTGCCACTGGTGCCAATAACAAACCCAACACAACTGCTAACCACCACACTCATACAAGTGTTAAAGTTTAGACTATTCCAGCCATCTAAAGGTATAAGAACGGTGTGGTTACAGGTAATAGCCATTTTCAATGTATAGTGACTGATTAAACAAAAGTTGTTGTGCTCATTACAAAATAAGACAAGAGCGCCACCATGTGGCAGACTATCATAAGAGCGGGTGCTGAAAATTAAGTGCCGGTGCCGAGCACCAGAAACCACCAACTCAAATTAAACACTGCTTCCCACTCTCCTACTGAATTGGCATCCCTCACTTGCTAAATTTGTTCGTGTGATGCTTGCATTTTACACAGACCCTATGACTTCAGTGACGTAACACAGATGGCAGCACCCCCACTCTAAAAATTGTTATAGCACCACTAGTTTAATATGTTTATCATTAAAACCCAACCACCTTGCCGGTAAATGAAATCAAGAATGAAATGCGGTTTCATTCTTTAAACTTCTGTTACAAAGTACATAGTGCAATACAAAATGCATAAACCAACATCCATAATTAAAAAACAAGCATTAGCATAGCCAATAGATCTCGCTTTTGGGACCTTACAAGTATTTAGTTATGCAGCACAATATCCTTGGTGCAACAACATCAATTGTTGCATGGCTAAAAACGTATAAGGTCCCAAAGGCGAGACCTATTGGCTATGACAATGCTTGTTTTTTCTCTGAACCGTGAAAGTGTCAAGTTATTTGGCTAATGGCATTGATTTAACACCTGATGCGACATCTTCGACATGTGGCAAATAGGAGCAAATACAGAAATGTAGCCAAAATAGTGCATTTTGAATAGACGCCCTTTCACCTTACATGTTCATAAGAAACCCTCTGGGATGCACACCTTGAGGCACATAATTTATGTCAGAAATTCCAATCTGTGATGAGATTTAGTATACAAGGGCTGCCACTCGACCACTTGTCAGTAGAGGTCCTTCACCCAGATTATCGCCCCAGATTCTGCCAGAGACGGACTCACCTACTACTAGTTCACTTCGAAGATGCTACATCTCACCTGACGCTGATAAAGCAGAGTCCCAGAGGAAGGCCGCTACCTCAGTGTGATTGCCCTTTGCAGGGAACACTGCCTTCTTGCTTCCACTGATAAGGTAGTTCTTATTGTCAACAAGGTATGCAGTGCGTCTCTCATCCCTAAGAACTCTAGAACACAAGTTGCTCTGCTCTCAATGCTCTCTTAGTGTGGCACATAGAAGTAGGTTTTAGGGTGTTAAGTTTTAGATTACATTTTAACCATGTTAGAAATGTTCATTTTATTCTCATTGTTCACAGCGTGCCTTTTGCTGTTTTTATGAAATCCTGTGTAGTTATTTTAGATGTGCTGAGGAACAGGTTTGCCCTGTTGTAATAAGTGATTTTAGTTAAAAGTGTCTATTCTTAGTTAATTTGTGTGTGATATTGTGATTAACGAAAATAGGATTGTTTCCCTTACTGCGATGCCCTTGATCCTTTTGAGGAATTGTTAGTAATCCAAAACAATAATACTACTTCAACAATGTACTAGGTGGGGTTCTGCGGGCTACAGTAACCAGTCTTTCACATTCAGCGTTGGTGCATTGAACCTTGTTTACCTGTGTCACCCGTGGGAGGGAAAGCAAACTTCATAGAACTACGCCAAAGCCGTACTTCATGCAACAGGACTGAATATGCTACTTACCAGTATGCATCTGTTCTTGGCATGTAGTGCTGCTGACATTCATATCTGTGCATAGATCGACGCCTAGTGTTGGGTCCGGATGTTTGCACGTTGTTGTCCTGGAAGAGTCTTCGAAGTATCCTGGGATAGGTGACTCCTCCCCTGGACTACAGTGCGCATGGGCATCCTCTCCATCCTCAGATTGTTTTTCGCCATTGTGGCAGTGATGGAGTAGATATAGAAAGTGATGACCATGCTTACAGTAATTCTGAGAGCTGCAGCTGCTACAGGCGCCGGGGAGGAGGGAGGGCGATATGAATGTCAGCAGCCCTACATGCCAAGAACAGATGCATACTGGTAAGTAGCATATTCAGTTCGAGGCATGTGGGCGGCTGAATTCATATCTGTGCATAGAATATATAGCAGTGCCCTCTTATTAGCGGCGGCTACCAGTGCCAGCTGCAGCGGTCTGAAAAAGAGTTTTGAGAACAGCCTGTCCTACAGCTGCCTGCTGTTTTGATTGCACATCTACACAATAGTGTTTGGTAAATGTATGTGTAGTGGATCAGGTGGCTGCTCTACATATGTCATGCAAAGGAATGTTTCCTAGGAAAGCCATTGAGGCCCCTAACTTACGTGTTGAGTGGGCTCGTGGGGGAATCGTTAAAGTGCGTTTAGCCTTTTGATAGCAAATTTTAATACATTTAACGATCCATCTGGCTATTCCTGCTTTGGAGATAGCGTTACCTTTGTGGTGTGGGGCAAAGGCAACGAAAAGTTGTTGTGTTTTCCTAAAGGGTTTGGTCCTGTCGATATAATACATGAGGGCCCTTTTGACATCTAGTGTATGGAGTGCCCTTTCTGCGACAGTTTGTGGGTTTTGGAAGAAAACGGGCAGTTCAATGGTTTGATTCATGTGGAACTGCGATACCACCTTTGGCATGAATTTGGGGTTGGTACGTAGTACGACCCTGTTGGCGTGAACCTGTATAAATGGCTCTTGAACGGTTAGTGCCTGGAGTTCACTAACTCTTCTGAAAGAAGTGATCGCTACTAGGAAAGCTACTTTCCAGGTAAGGAATTGAATCTCGCATGAGTGTAGAGGTTCAAAGGGTGGACCCATCAGGCGTGTGAGGACCAAGTTGAGGTTCCACATCGGAGCCGGTGGGTGGCTTGGTGGAATGACTCGTTTGAGTCCTTCCAAGAATGCTTTGATGGCAGGCACTCTGAATAGAGAGAGGTGCTGCCTGGTCTGCAGATAGGCTGATATTGCGGTCAAATGGACACGTATAGAGGTGTACGCCAGATTGCATCGGTATAGGTGTAATAGGTAACAAATAATGTTTTGGATGGATGCATCTAGCGGGTTAATGTCATTATTGCAATAAATGACGAACCTCTTCCATTTGGCTGCATAGCAAGCTCTGGTAGTGGGTCGCCTGGCCTCCTTAATGATGTCCATACAGTCAGGTGGCAGGTTGAGGTAGCCAAACTCTAGGACTTCAGGAGCCAGATTGCCAGGTTCAGCTGTTGCGGATCTGGGTGCTGAATCTCTCCATAGTTCTGCGTTAAATGCTCGGGTTTGATCCGCAGTCTTTGATGCGGCACCACGGAAAGTTCGAGAAAGGTGGTGTACCACGGCTGGCGTGCCCACGTTGGAGCAACCAGGACGAGCGTCAGTGAGTGTTGACGCAGTTTGCGTGCCACCAGCGGTATCAGTGGTGCTGGGGGAAAAGCGTACGCAAATCTGCCGGACCAGTTCATCCATATCGCATTGCCCTGCGACTGCGGATGTGGGAACCTGGCGGCAAAGCTTTGGCATTTTGCGTTTTCGCTTGTCGCGAATAGGTCTATCTCTGGATGACCCCACTGCTGGAAGTACGGTTGGAGTACTGATGGGTGTAACTCCCACTCGTGCATCTGGTGGCTGTGTCTGCTGAGCAGATCCGCCATCTGGTTGTCCTTGCCGGGGAGGTGTTCTGCCATGAGGAACATGTTCCTTTGAATGGCCCACTTCCACATGCTCTGAGCCAGATGAGACAACTGTGGAGAGTGTGTTCCTCCCTGCTTCTGTATGTAGTACATGTCAGTCATGTTGTCCGTCCGGATCAACACGACTTTGTTGCACAAGTGTACTTTGAAAGCTTTCATAGCGAGGAAGATTGCCATCAGCTCTAGAAGGTTGATGTGCATCTTCTTTTGTTGTTGTGTCCATAGTCCCTGCACTGTGTAATGGAGTACATGAGCTCCCCATCCCTGGAGAGACGCGTCCGCCGTCAGTATTATCTGTGGGACAGGCTCTTGGAACGGTCGGCCCTTGCAAAGGTTTTGTGGATTCCACCAATGCAGAGAGTTGTATGCCCGACCGCTCACCAACACTAGGTCCTTCAACTGTCCTTGAGCCTGATTCCACTGACGTGCTAAGCACTCCTGAAGCGGGCGCATATGTAGTCTCGCGTGGGGGAATATGAAGATGCAGGAGGCCATCATGCCTATCAACTGCATGAACACTCGCGCGGGAAGGGAGTGTTGTGGTTTGAACTTTGAAATCAGCATTTGCATGCTGTTGATTCTCACCAAATTTGGCTGAGCTGTGGCCGCCAGAGTGTCTATAGTCGCACCTAGGTACTGTTGTACGTGTGCGGGCTGTAGATGGGATTTTGGGTAATTTAGTGAGAACCCCAGACTGTGAAGGAGGTGAATGGTGCGGGACATGTGGCTGGCACATTGCTGGGCTGACTTCGCTTGAACGAGCCAGTCGTCCAGGTAAGGGTAGACATGTATGTGCTGCCTCCGTAGATGTGCCGCCACAGTAGCTAGGCACTTTGTAAACACCCTTGGTGCCGTTGTCACGCCGAAGGGAAGGACTTTGAATTGGTAGTGCTGCCCTTGAACAGTGAACCTGAGGTATTTTTTGTGTGATGGGTGAATGGGTATGTGGAAATACGCATCCTTGAGGTCCAGTGTGGCTAGAAAGTCTCCCTGCTTGAGCAGCGGGAGGACTTGCTGGAGAGTGAGCATGTGAAAATGCTCGGAAAGAATGTATCTGTTTAGGGGTCTCAGGTCTAATATAGGTCTGAGTGACCCGTCCTTCTTCGGTATTAAAAAGTACAGGGAGTACACCCCCGTACCTTGCTCGTGGATGGGTACGACTTCTATTGCGCCTTTTAGAAGCATACTTTGCACCTCCTGCTGTAAGAGCGTTAAGTGCTCTGAGGACATAGGACGGTTTTTTGGAGGTATTGTGGGTGGAGTGGAGGTTAGTTCTAGACAGTAACCGTATTTGACAATATCTTTGACCCACCTGTCCGTGGTGATGGAGTTCCACGTGGACAGGAACCTTTGTAGCCTTCCCCCGACAGGTGTTATGTGGTCGGGAGGAAGGGAGAGGGCGTCACTGCTTGTTCTTGGGGGAGGACCTGGTGTTGCCGTAGCCGCGTCCTCTGCCCTTTGTACTGGAGCCACGATATCCACCCCGGGTGTTTTTATCGTAGGTGGTTTGTGTATTGCCCTTGTTGTATGTTTGCTGTGACCCCTGTCCTCTACCTGCTCCTCTATTTCCGGGGCGACGAAAGGAGCCGCTCCGAAAGGACTGAGTCTGGAGAGCCCCCATGGACTTTGCAGTGTCCGTGTCCTTCTTTATTTTCTCTAGGGTGGTGTCAACCTCCGGGCCGAATAAATAGTCGGGGTTGACAGGCTGGTTGAGTATGTTGTTTTGCACCTCAGGTTTGAATCCGGAGATTCGTAACCAGGCATGTCGTCGCAGCATGACGCTAGTGTTTATGGCCCTGGCAGCTGTGTCTGCGGCATCCAGTGCGCACTGGATGGATGCGTTTGTGAGGAGCTGTCCCTCCCTGATGAGGATCTCTGCACCTTCTCTGAATTGGTCAGGGAGATGTTGGATTAGTTGCTCTAATGTGTCGTAGTGCTCTCCATCGTAGCGAGCGAGGAGTGCTTGAGTATTGGCAATGCGCCATATGTTGGCTGCCTGGGCGGCAACCCGTTTGCCAGAGGTCTCTAACACCTTGGACTCTTTGTCCGGGGAGGAGCGTCACCTGTTGTTTGGGAGTGTGCCCTCTTGCGAGCATTCGCAACGACAATGGAATCCAGAGGTAATTGGCCTCTGATGTAAGTAGGGTCCCCAGGCGCTGATCTGTATTTTTTGTCGATCCTGGGGTTTATCACTCTTGCCCTGGGGGGTTCCTTGAAGATGTCCTTTGCTGGTTTGAGGACACCCTTCAACATGGGTAGAGTTTTTATATTCCTTTCTGAGGATGCAAAAGTATCCATAAGAAAGTCGTCCTCGACGGTGTCCGAGTGAAGTTGCACCCCATGATTGACCGCAGCACGTTCAATTAGAGCGTTGAACGCTGCCGTGTCCTCTGTGGGAGATGTTTTTGCTCCATAGAGTTGCGGGTCTTGTGCATTCATAGGTGCACCTGGGTCCACAGGGTCATCCCAAGTTTGATCAGGGTCCTGTTGGCCGTCAGGGTCCATGTCTCCGGGGTAGGGGACTTGGTCACCCATGTAGTCCACCAACGCATCCGTGTCGGAGTGTGTGGGAGAGAAGGATTGTGGATCCTGGTAGGGTGAGTGGAAAGGTTCGTAAAGAACTGGTTCTGTAGCCACAGGCAGCTTTCTTTTAAGTGGAATCCTGAAGGAGTCCTAAGCCGGCTCCGAAGTTATTTTCCGTTTGTGGATAATCATCCTGCCGGTGTCGGCGTCGATTAGATGCGATGGAGACGTCTCCGCAGAGCGTTCGGCAGGCGTGATCGTGGTATGGGTCACCCGTGTCCTGATTTGGAACATTTTCGGGGCCGTGGATGGTGGCAGGCCAAAAGTAATGTTGGCTGGTGTCGAAGAGGCTGCTGGAGCTTTAATTGGTTCGGAGCCCGACGTGTCCTGTAGGACCATTTTCTTTTTGGTGCTTTGCGCAGCAATGGGTCGCGTCTGGAGCGCCCTCGAGTCTTTTGCACCGACCGGTTCTGTTGAGGCGGTCGTAGATTTTTTCGGCGCCGGTGGGTCGAGTGGCGGGAATGGCCGTCGACTTCTTCGATGAGTGTGGCTTTGGTGTCGCCGTGGAAGCGGTGTGAGACGCAGCAGGCTGTTTGACCTTTGGGGTCGGAGTCGATTGCGTCGGTGCCGGGAGCCGAGCAGGTTTGGTGGTACCGAAGGCCTTCTTCCTTATGTCGACTCCGACGTCGGCCGCTTCGAGTTCGGCACCGAAGTCTCGTTTGGTGCGCTCGGTGCCGATGTGTTTTGCTGGCGTCGAAGGTGTGGAGGGCCTCGATCCGACCAGCACCACTTTCGGTTTCGGTTTCAATTGAACCAATACAGCTTTCGGTTTCGAAGAAGGGAAACCAGCCGTTTTGGGCATTAATGGCTGCCGCTGAATGTCCGAGGCCGGGCCCGAGGGCGGGGCCGAAGAACTGCGGGATAGGTCTTGGGTAAGGCCCGAAGGCGATCCTTCGACCGGAGCCATAGACTGTTGCACTGGGCTTTCTTCAGTCTGAACGGGTAGGCCTTGCTCGTCACCGGAGCTACTCTCTTCGGCCCCTAAGGCCTCATTGTAGTCTCCTACCTCGGTGTCGTCTTCATCTCTGCGAAAGAGTGTTTCGTCGACGTCTTCCGATCCGGAGTCATGTTCGGAAACGGGACTGGAGGGTAGGTTCTCCACTTCTTCGACTTCTTCGGTCTCGGCGTTGAAGATGTCGGCCGGGGCCGGTGCCGCTTGCTGCGCCTCGAGTCTCGCCGCTCGTCGATTCCGTAGAGTCTTCTTGGATCGAAATCTGGCACAGGCCATGCATGTAGATTCGTCGTGATCCGGTGAAAGGCATTTGTTGCACACCGGGTGGACGTCGACGTGGGGATATTTCGCATTGCATACCGGACACCTCTTGAATGGTGTCCTCGATTCCATCGTTGATGTCGAATCGACGGTCGGGTAAGATGCGAAAGTTAGTTCTGGAAGTTAGTAAACTAACAAAGATACTATCGATACCGATCGAGAACAGTACCGACGCGAACTAAAGGCCTTTTGGCCTGAAAAAAGATTTTCCTAACTTGAGTCAAGATAGCACATCCGAACCCAATGGCGGAAAAAAACAATCTGAGGATGGAGAGGATGCCCATGCGCACTGTAGTCCAGGGGAGGAGTCACCTATCCCAGGATACTTCGAAGACTCTTCCAGAACAACAACGTGCAAACATCCGGACCCAACACTAGGCGGCGATCTATGCACAGATATGAATTCAGCAGCCCACATGCCTCGAACTATGAAGATAGCAGTCTAATTTGTTTTTAAGTGAGAAAACCCATCTGGTTCCAGGCTGAGGGTATGCTTTAGTAAAAGACGTGTTCAGTGCTCAAAGACAGCTAGTCCTCTGAAGATTGTGTTTCTACAAATTATGACCCAGTACTGCGATCAGGTGTTGATAACCTAGACTTGTGTGACTGATGTCTTAATGGCAAAGAGTGCCTCGATTCTGAGATGCTTGCTGGAAAAACTCTCAATGCCCTCAACGTTGGAAAGGCTGCAGTCAAGGCCCTCCATTCTGATTCCACCATATTAAAGTGGAGTGGGAATGAATGCGATGGTGAACTATATCACACTCCTGAATGGCGAAGTGGAAAAAAACAAAGCTCACAAGCCGCAAGTTGAACTATTCAAGATGTCTATCCTCCTTAGGAGGGGCACAGTGGGGAAAAAAGACAGAGGACTTTCTTCAGACAAAAAAGAATGAATTTGAAACTTGACACTCTAAAAAGATAAGTGAAGCCACAAGTTCAATTAAAAACATTCTCAGCACAAAACAGAAAGTAGAAAAAAAATACTCGCCTCACTAATATTGCTGTGTATTCTTAAGCAATGGGGCTTCAGCATTCCCTACAGAAGCCATGTCAAAATCTGCGCATGTAAGAGGTGGTCACTACATATTATAATCCTTGGTCTGGTTTTCTCTTTGGGGATCCATTAAAGTGGATATCCAACATTTAATAGAGTCAAAAGGTAAGTGAATTTTAATAAAAGCGAAAATAATTGCTCATAAAGACGTTTTCTGGATGAGATAACTTTCAAAAACTTACATTTTACTATTAACATTTCTTCCAGTATAGTAGAAAAGATATTTAAATGATGTTGAACATCAAACAAGATCCCACAATGCAGAACCCCCCCCTCCCCCCCCCCATTTCCACCTCGCTCCTAGAATTCAGTAAAGAGCTGAAGGCAGCTCTACAAATAGGAGCACTGTGCCAGTCATCAACAAGGACCCACCAGCTCCCACCGCTCACCTATGACCACCATGGAATGGACCCCACTATACCTTTCACACCAATGCTTGGCATACACCATCTCAAATCATCCACCAAACCCCTCTTCATGCATCACACTTCTTTGCAGATTCAAAGGTCATCATGTACAATCAAGTATCTATGTTGCAACTTGAAAGGAATTGTTGTGTTGGGGAGTAGTACTAACTGCTGCCACATGGCAAGACTGAGGTAATATTGAGCCGCAAAGCCATCATTAATCAGGCAGGTTTTTGTTTTACAGAAGTCACTGTAGGCACAGATGCAGGCACCATAACCATGCAGTAAGGGCGCCACTTGTGACCTATTGACAACCAGGTCTGAGGATCCTACCTACCTCAAGCTCCAAGAACATTACCAGCCTTCTGCCAAACTGTGACTAAGAGACAACCAAGACATAACTGGGAAAATGCCTTTACAAATGTTAACTTTTTTCCCTTTACTACAACATACTGAATTTGCTAGAGGACTTCTATTCTGTGCTCTCTAAGCCATCCAAGAGAGGAGCCCTGATAATAATAAAGGGGCGTGAAGGAGTACGAAGCAACTCTGTGACTTTATCCTCTTTTCTCCTCTTGTTCCCGCACTTCTTTCTGCTCCTTAGGGACATGTTGTCCTGTCTCATACCCAGGCCCAGCGAGGATTTACTATTATTTGAACTTTCCTTAGGTAACATCTTTACAGGGGAAGGGATACCCTTGTTCACTGCCGTCTCCAAAACTGACTTGCAATCTAGTACAGCAATAATTATGGTTAGCATATCCAGACTTAGCAACCAACCTATAAATACATGTGAGAACATATACACTCTCTCTCATCACAACACTAACTCTCGCAGCACCTTTCAGTGAGCATAGTATAACAGACAAGCTTCTAGAACATAACAAGAATTGGGAAAATCAACTACAAAATATTAACAGAATACCAAAGTTTCTCTCTTTTTGTACTGAGCAAGCACACAGCATTGACCTCTGAACCAACCTAAAAAAAGGGTACTACAGCTTACCTTTCTTATCACAATCACCTACATCTTAGAACCCCATTTTCACATAAACATTCGTACATCTTAGAGTCACAGAATTAGTAAGCACTTTGATTTCACCAGTATTTGGTAAGGTCTGCATGGAAATTCTACGATCCTAGCTGGGAGATGGAAGGTCTTCCCTTTTAAGAGCAAATTAGTCTAACATTTGTAACGAGCATTGGCAAAGGTAATTAGTCTCTCTTCTTGGCTGACAATGCAGACTTAGTGACTGTGCCAATGCTTTTTGTCAATGATGTTGCATATCAGCAAAAAGGAAAAAAAGGGCAAAAAGCGCAATGACGTGTATACGCATATCATCATCTCCCAGGCTGCTATTGCGGCCCAGTGTGATGTCGTATACAAGCATCATCACTTACATGCATATGGTATGACCTGGGCACCTTTTCATTTTTATCTAGTGTTTCACGGTGGCGGATGCCAATCTTGAGGTCGTCAATAAAAAAGAAAAATAAGTTGGGCAAAAACAAAAAGTGCATTTTCCAAAAGGAGTAGCAAACTGCAGCTGCCAGGTCCTCCACAAAAAAAAGACAAAACTGGAGGGGGAGGGAGGGCAGTATGGGTAGATGGACAAACAACAGTGACGACACGTGGTGGCACGTAAACTGTGGCAAGAATATCGTCAAAATGGATGGGGCAGCGGAGGTGGTGTGGAGGGGTGCCTAAATAAAATAGAAAGCATTAAAAAAATCAAAAAGAGAAGCACACGAGAGAGAGGGAAGCAACAGAGTAGCCTTTTTTTGGAAGCTTGGCAAGGAACAAAATGAGAGGCTTGGGGCAAGAGGATGAGATGGGGAAAGACAGCACACAGAATAGTAAAAAAACACATGCGCTCCCATGGAGTGCTGAAGGCAAAGGAAAACAAGTCGTTCCCCAATTGTGAGCAGTGGAAGGAGACAAGTCATCCAATCACAAGCCTTAGCACAGGCAATAGGTCTCAGCAATGTCCACGCTATTGGCTTTGTCAACGTGAATGTCTTTTAGAAATGTTGTCTAGCAACACAACTGCTAATCAGCTTGGCTGAAAGTTACTGAAAGCCCAGAATCGAAGGATGTTGAGCCGACGCCAAGTCTCTTTGCCCTCCCATGATGAGTTTATTGCCCTGCCCCTCCTAACACAGAAAAGAGCTATGACGTGGCCTGCGCTGGTCGCATCTCAGTGCTTCTTTCAGTGACTTTCAGCCCTGCTAGGCAGCAGATGTGCTGCTAGACAACATGGCTAAAAGACATTCACATTGACATGGCCAACAGCTCGGGCATTGCCGATACCTACTGGCTTTGCCAATGCTTGTTAAGTGTTGATGGGGTCTTGCCGAACAAATGTGGAAGTGATAGTGAGAAACAGTTGAGGAGCTGTGAAGTGAGGATGTGGCATAACAGCCAGAGCTGCCAACAAAGGAATTGGGGAAACCGGTTCGAATCTTCAGGTCGGGTGAACAATTTGTGATTCTGGGCAAATCACTTAAACTTCCTTCGGCAATGAATGTCTCATTGTGTAATGCAATTGGTGAACACTGAAAGCGCACCAATACCCGGCTGGTGTTAGCACTATTGCAAGATGGAGGATGGAGCAAGCCCTCCAATACCACTGGATTGTGCAAAAACAAAAAAAAAGTAGCAGCAACGCGGGAGGTAGCGGTGGCGGGGAGGTCAAGCAGGGAAGCACAATGGGATGGGTAGATGGGCAAGCAACAACGGGAAAAACAACCTTAATTAAAGCAGGATCAGCAACAAAAATGAATGTGTCCTCGTATAATTCGTCAGTACTTCAAGACCTCCAATACCATCGGATTGTGTTCGCACTATGGCAAGACGGACAACGAAGCGAGCGCTCAAATACCAATAGATCGTGCAAAAAAATAAACCGGTGCTCTTCATATTTTAACAACTTTTTAAGAAATGCATTTATGTACACATGCATGCATTTTAGTGGTATGTGTACAATGGAGACGGCCTGAAAACACAAGTATTCTTATGGAGTGCTTGAAAACAAAGAAAACAATAGCTCTGCAAACCAGGAGCAGTGTAAGGAGACGTACTTGGTCCATGGGCTATGGGAGGGCCAAACACAAGAACAGGGCATGATGCCTGCATGCCATGACAAATGGCATGATAGAAAATGCATGACGCTGAAGTTTACCATTGGTCGGAGATGGGCGGCTATGCTCCAAGGGAGGGACGGATAAACTCAAGAAGAGGAAGCAAAGCTTTTGACTAGGAAGCAAACGAAAGAGTGGCAAGGAAGCCAACCAATGGTAAGCAATGGACTAACCCAAAGCCCACTTTAACCTTTGGTATTGTCCACAATATGAAAAAATTGAGAAGAAAACATCAACACATGGACTTGAATCAGACACCTGATGATATGCAGCCTGATAAGGACATGAGAGAATGGTAGAAAAGCCGCTAGATATGAACAGTCACATGTCCCGCAGAACATGGGGCGCACAGCTATTCCACGCCACAAGGTAGGGGCGAGGGGAGAATACTACTGTTAATCTGTCAAGGACTGCACACTGGGTATCAACGTCAATCTCACTGCTCAAAGACGTCCCCACTGCATTGCTTTACTCGCACCAACCTGCATCCTTATCAGCAGTGCAAAGTAGGCGCAATAACACCCAACTGTTCAAATATAAACTAAATACCACAAGAAAAAGCGTTTGTGTACCTCTGCAGCAGATGTGGCGTGGCCTGACACGGGGCTTCCAGGCATTTGTCCAAGAGTATTTTCCACTGCAGGGGAACCTTGTGATGAAACAGTGTCCACCTGTCACTTTGTTGAGTGTTGGAAAGGTATTTTCCTTTCTTTCCTGAAATTGAGAATAGATTATTTATAATTCTAAACCGAAATGTATTCCACAAGAATAAATCCTGGCTAAACAGATCGTGTTCTCAGATGAGAATGATTCCATTAACATTAAAAAAAACACTTGTCTTTTGGCTAAGTTTGCCTTAGTAGAATAGCTTACCTACATCACAAACGCTTGGGAGAAGTTGCATCCGAATAAGGACAGAAACGAGGACTTCTCTCTGTCCTCTGCTCTTGTGGTAGAAGAGCTCGAGCACCAGTCTGCACTTGCCATAGTTTCATGTGTACTGCACTTTGCACAAGTGACATTGAGAATCTTCATTGAATCACTGGATTCATGGTGCGTTTGTGTGAGTACTAATTAGTATCCTGCAACATGGAGACCTACTGTGGAGAGTGACCCAATCTCTTTTCTGCAGGCTGAGATGGGTGAAGAGGAAGTTCACACAGGTACATGGACGAAGAGGAAGTTCACACAGGTACATGGACAAAGAGGAAGTTCACAAAGGTACAGGGACATCAGTTGAAAAGATCAGGAGAGTCTAGGTGCTGTCTGTTGAGGTGAAATTTGTCATAAGAAACAGATTCGGGGGCAAGAGCTGGAGGAAAGCTATATGCTGGCTGATGAACAGTGTGTGGTAATGATGAAAAGGTAACAGTGTGTATCCAAATATGTAGCACGGTCTGCAGATCAGGTGTTTTTGGTGCAGAAATGAAGAAAGTGGCAAAAAAAAGCATTTATTTTTGGTTTAAGAAGTCAAGGAATGATTTAAGTGGGGGTTCATAACCTTTTCATTCTACATGGCTGTTTTGATTAAAGACCACCCCATCAGTGTCACCTCTTTGTACCAATTACTTGTGCCCATCTTTGTGGTCTTCCCCTATGCCAAGAATGCCTTTGGGCCTAACATGTATGACAAAAGGTTGGGCTAAAGATGCTGATGGGCACTCTCTCAGTGCCAGCGGGCTAGTGGTAAGGGGAGTAAGGGATGTAGCAAGAAAGACCTGCAAGGGTAAATGCGGAGGCCTTGGCTGTGCTGGTGTTCTCTGGCACTGGCTTGGGAGAGGTGAATAGACGTGAGATGGGTTGTGGGCTGTGCTGGGTGGTTGTCCAACAGTACCTGTGACAGATGATGTATGTACTGTTGCATAGATCCTGCCTGCCTGGTAGTGAAGCAAAAAACCGTTTGCCATCTCGTTTGTTGACTGATATACCTGGTGTCCTATAACAGTATCAGCTGAGTACCCTGCTGGAATAGCACAGAAATAGTATTCTTTGCACTGACGTAACTAACTAAGAACCTCATGTCGTACACTTGAGATATATTACCTGCCCGTCGAATACAGGGTAGACGAGTTCAAATCTATACAAGGAAAGACTTTCTGCTACAAGCGAGAGAGATAAATAGATGGACAACTAACATAGCCTTTGTGGAAAATAAAGTCAATTATACAATATTACAAAAGGAATATGCTACTTACCAGTATGCATCTGTTCTTGGCATGTAGAGCTGCAGATCTATACACTGTGCATAGATCGCCATCTGGTGTTGGGCCCGGATGTTTGCAGTTTGTTTTTGTTCTTGGACAGTCTTTGGAAGTCACAAGTTCGGTGACTCCTCTTTCAGTCCGTACTGCGCATGGGCTTCGGCTCCATCCTCAGATTGTTTTTCGCGAGCAGGGAAAAGATGGAGCGTAGTGATAATAGTAAAGAAACCCATGTGTGTTGTATCTAAATAAGATAGACTGGAACGGATACAGGTGCCGGAGAGGCGGGTGGGCGTGTATAGATCTGCAGGTCTACATGCCAAGAACAGATGCATACTGGTAAGTAGCATATTCCGTTCGAGGCATATGAGCTGCAGATTATACACTGTGCATAGATTATATAGCAGTACCCAACCCTAGCGGCGACCACCGGTATCCGTTGCAGTGGTTTGAAACAGTGTCTTTAGTACAGCCTGGCCCACACTAGCTTGTTGTTTAGAGTGCACGTCTACACAGTAATGTTTTGTGAAGGTGTGCGGTGTTGACCATGTGGCTGCTTTGCAGATGTCATCTAAGGGTATGTTCCCTAGAAAAGCCATAGAAGCCCCTATCTTTCTTGTAGAGTGGGCTTTAGGTGGAACAGATAATGTTCTTTTTGCTTTGTGATAGCAAATTTGTATACACTTTACAATCCACCTAGCTATCCCTGATTTGGAGATGGGGTTGCCTTTATGCGGTGGAGAGAAGGAGACGAACAACTGTTTAGTCTTTCTGAAATGTTGCGTTCTTTGTATGTAGTACAGTAAGGCCCTTTTATAATCAAGTGTATGTAGAGCCCATTCCGCAACAGATTGAGGTTGCGAGAAAAAAAAAACGGTAATTCCACCGACTGATTAAGATGGAAGGGGGAAATGACCTTGGGCAGAAATTTTGGATTTGTGCGAAGTATCACCTTGCTGTGATGGATCTGTAAAAAGGGTTCTTGTATAGTGAACGCTTGTATCTCGCTAACCCTTCTAAGGGAAGTGATAGCTACGAGGAAAGCTGTTTTCCAAGTCAGGAACTGTAGCTCACATTTATGCATTGGTTCGAAAGGCGGACCCATTAGCCTTGTAAGAACTACGTTTAGATTCCACACAGGTGAGGGTGGTGCCCTGGGCGGAATTACTCTTTTAAGGCCTTCCATGAAGGCTTTAATAGCAGGCACTCTGAAAAGTGATAAATGCTGTCTGTTTTGCAGGTAAGCAGCAATTGCTGCTAGGTGTAGACGGATGGATGAATACGCCAGGTTACACCTTTGAAGATGGAGCAGATAACATATGATGTGCTGTATGGATACATCTAAAGAGTTGATTGTATTGTTACGGCAGTAAACAACAAATCTCTTCCACTTTGCGGCATAGCATGCTCGAGTGGTAGGACGTTTGGCTTCCTTGATAATGTTCATGCAATCAGGGGGAAGGTTAAGGTATCCAAATTCTAAGATTTCAGGAGCCAGATCGCAAGGTTGAGCTGAGCTGGGTCCGGGTGCCTGATTTCTCCATGGTTCTGGGTTAGGAGGCATGGGGACAGGTGCAGTTTTTGATGTGGCACCACCAAGAGCTGTAGTAGTGTGGTGTACCACGGCTGCCTGGCCCATGTTGGAGCTATCAGAATGAGTGTGAGGGAGTGCTGTTGTAGCTTCCTTACCACTAATAGAATTAGCGGGAGAGGTGGAAAGGCGTATGCAAATTTGCCTGACCAGTTCATCCATATCGCATTGCCTTTGGACAATGGGTGTGGGTATCTGGCGGCGAAGCTTGGGCATTTTTTGTTTTCGTGGGTGGCGAAGAGGTCTATCTGAGGATGCCCCCACTTGTGAAAGAATGGGTGAAGAACTTGTGGATGCAGTTCCCATTCGTGCATTTGCTGCCTTTGTCTGCTGAGCAGATCTGCCATGGTGTTTTGTATACCTGGGACGTGTTGTGCCAGGAGAAAGATTTTTTGTGGGATTGCCCACCTCCATATGCTCTGTGCTAAGCGAGAGAGCTGGGGAGAGGGTATCCCCCCCTGTTTTTTAATATAATACATTGCAGTCATATTGTCTGTGCGAATGAGGACTGCTTTGGCTGAGATTTGTTTCTGAAACGATTTCAGGGCTAGAAAGATCGCCAATAACTCCAGATGGTTGATGTGGAGTAACCCCTGTTGTGGCATCCATACATCTTGTACTGTGAGGTGTAATAGGTGCGCTCCCCAGCCAGAGAGCGATGCGTCTGTTGTTAGAATCACCTGAGGAACCGGGTCCAGGAACGGTCGCCCTTTGGAAAGGTTTGTGGTGTTCCACCACTGCAGAGAGCGATGGGTGCGACCGTCCACCAACGCCAGATCCGTCAGCTGTCCCTGGGCTAGGCACTCTTGGAGTGGACGCATGTGAAGTCTTGCATGAGGCACTATGAAGATGCAAGATACCATCATCCCTATTAGTTTCATGAACACTCTTGCTGGGAGAGAGTGCTGGAAGAGGAATCTTTGGCGCCAGGCTTGTATGCTTTTGATTCTGGCTGAGTTGGGATAGGCTATGGCTCTTGAGGAGTCTATAGTGGCATCGAGGAATTGCTTTGTGTGAGACGGTATCAAGTGGGACTTTTGGTGGTTCACCGTGAAGCCTAGCTGGTGGAGTAGTTGGATGGTAGTGTTTGTATGCTGCACACACTGGTGGTAGGACGCGGCTTTTATGAGCCAGTCGTCCAAGTAGGGGAAGACGTGAATGTTTTGTCTTCTGAGGTGTGCCGCCACTACTGCCAGGCATTTGGTAAACACCCGTGGTGCGGTTGTGACCCCGAAGGGGAGAGCCTTGAATTGATAATGTTAGCCGTCCACCGCAAATCTGAGGTACTTTCTGTGAGCAGGGTGTATTGGAATATGAAAGTATGAGTCTTTCAAATCCAGTGTAGTGAGAAAGTCGTCCTGACAGAGGACTGGGAGAACTTGTTGGAGAGTAACCATGTGAAAATGGTCTGAATGGATATATGCATTTAGAGGCCGGAGGTCTAGAATGGGCCGTAGGGTCTCGTCTTTCTTTGGTATCAGAAAGTACAGAGAGTAGACCCCTAAATTTTGCTGATTGACGGGGACCTGCTCTATAGCTTGTTTTTGCAGGATAGAGAGTACCTCTTGTTTCAGGAGTGTGGTATGTTCTTGTGACATCGCACGTTGTCTGGGTGGAATATTTCGGGGGGTAGAAGTTAGTTCGAGACAGTACCCTGACCGAATAATTTGGGTCACCCATTTGTCTGATGTTATGGTCTCCCAGGTTTGAAGGAAGTCTTGTAGTCTGCCCCCGACCGGAGTGGAATGGTCTGGGGGGAGCGGGGGAAAGTCTTTGTGTGGGCAGTGTGGCAGAACGGGCGGTGTTGGTTTTGCCCCTGCCTTTATTATTGTTTCCTCGATATCCACCTCTTTGGTAGCCCTTTGTGAAGGTATTCTGAGGAGGGGACTTATAGGACGTGGAGGCGTTATCGGAAGAGTAACCTCTGCCTTAGCCTCGAGAAACAGCGAAAGGAGTGTCTAGGGGTTTGTGATTGCAGGGCTCCCATAGACTTCGCCGTATCTGTATCCTTCTTCATTTTTTCCAGGGCTTCGTCTACTTTTGGGCCAAATAAGTGTTGTTGGTCAAAAGGGTGGTTCAATATAGATGCTTGGACCACTGGTTTAAAGCCTGAGATCCTGAGCCAGGCGTGGCGGCAAAGCAGAACACTGGTGTTTATAGCCCTGGAAGCTGTGTCTGCTGCGTCAAGTGCACATTTAATAGAGGTGTTGGTAATAATCTTTCCCTCTTGTATTAGTTCATGAGCCTTATTTTTATATTTCTCTGGGAGATGTTGCATGAGAGCCTCCAGCTCATCATAGTGCGCTCTGTCATACCACGCCAGCAGCGCCTGCGTGTTGGCGATGCGCCACATATTGGCAGCTTGCGAGGCAGTGCGTTTGCCTGACGCATCTAAGAGCTTGGACTCCTTATCGGGTGGTGGAGCCTCACCAGATGACTGAGAATTGGAGCGTTTCCTAGCTGTGGATACCACTAATGAGTCTAGGGGCGCAGGTCCTTTAATATAGGCAGGATCTGTGGGGGCTGCCTTGTATTTCTTTTCTATTCTGGGGTTTAAGACCCTAGCCCTGGCGGGGTCTTTGAAAACCTCTGTCGCATGTTTGGCAACCCCTTTAAGCATGGGTAATATAGCGGTGGATTTATCTGCTATGTCAAACGTGTCAAGTAGGAAGTCTTCCTCAACTGGATCACTGTGTAACTCCACCCCATGATAATGTGCCGCCCGTTGTAAGAGGTGGTGGAACCCCAGGGAGTCCTCTGATGGGGATGGCCTGGATGGATAAAGATCATCCTGAGGCACATCTGGGACATCTGGATTGTGATAATCCTCCCATGGGTCTGGTGTTCCCGGAGAAGTGGGGTCCTGCGGGGCATCTGTTGGATCATAGTATGGATCCCCTTGGTCATCAGGGTCTGGAGACGGGGTTGGAGAGCGATGAGGCAAGGGTGGAGAAGGTGGGCGCGGAGATGGAGGGAGTGGAGGAGGTGGAGAGGGTACTCTGAATGGGGATGTGGCAGAGTCCTTCCGTTTTGGCGGTGGAGGAGGAGTTGGCTTGTCTAAATGTCTTTTCTTGGAAGACAAGGTTAAATGTCCAGTCTTTGGATCCTTTGTTAAAGTCTTTTGAAGAGGATCTGGCGTGAAAAGCTCCTCCGGCACCGATTCCTCTATCGGTGCCGATGTTTTCGGAACCGACGGCTTCGTTGGTTTATCCGCGCCATGCTTTCTCGGGGCCTCCGATTTTTTGTTCGGCGCCGAGGCAGGCTTCGACACAGAAGCGTCGGTGCCGAGGGATTTAGGTTTGGTCGGCACCGAGAGGCCAGGTTTCGACACCGATGGCTTCGGAACGGAGCTTGGTGTGGTTTTCTTCGGTGCCGAAGGGTGTTTTTCGGCGCCGCTAGGAGACTTGTGATGCTTTTTCAACGGGCCCGAAGGTGGGGTGATGGAAGCGGTATGCTTGGTTTTCCCCAGGTCCGGAGGCGAAAGTGTAACCGGAGTCTCTTTCGGTATGGGCGCAGGAGTGGGAGGGGGTAGAGTACTCACGACCCTCTGCGCCGGTGTGATCTCCTCCACGTCGGAGTCGTCGGCCTCGGAAGCGCTGACGACATCGTCCTCCTGTTCGGTGTGCTGCTGTCCCGAAGCTCCGGTGTCTTCTCCGAAGATGTCAGGTGGAGCTGAGGTCGATGAGTGCGCCATGGTGCGTCGAGCTAGTCGATCCCGAATAGTCTTTTTCGATCGAAAAGACTTGCAGGCGGGGCAGTCTCGGGCCTCGTGTTCGGGAGAGAGGCAGAGGTTGCACACCTGATGGAGATCGGTGTGGGGAAATTTAGACCCACATTTTGGGCACTTCTTGAAGGGAGTCCTTTCCATCGGCCGAGACCGGAGTCGAGATAGGCCCGAAGGCCGCTGCCGATGCCTGGAATCGAGGAAGTGCCGAAGATAGAGATGAAGAAGCCGATTTCGTCTGAAGAATCTCGATGGACGAGGATTTTTCGTCGAAGGTCGAACTGGAGAGGTTCGAAGCCGGAGCACGAAGTATCACATCCGAGCCCCATGGCGGAAAAAAACAATCTGAGGATGGAGCCGAAGCCCATGCGCAGTACGGACCGAAGGAGGAGTCACCGAACTCGTGACTTCCAAAGACTGTCCAAGAACAAAAACAAACTGCAAACATCCGGGCCCAACACCAGATGGCGATCTATGCACAGTGTATAATCTGCAGCTCATATGCCTCGAACCTGTAGATTCTTGGAGACTCTCAGTTCAAGACAAAGAATGCACATTCATTCTACGGTTCACAACGTAGTCTGAAGGATACATTATTTTACGAAGGCATGGCAGATCAGCAAAGTCAGCTCTCACTGCGGTCATCTTGTGAGAGCTGCAGGTCAGAAGTTCTAATCCATGCATGCTAATTCAGCATTTCATCCTTCAGAGGTCAGTAAACTGAGTATCACTACTCTTACTTCAACCCTAGAAGACAAACCCTTCCACCTAACACCAATACACAGATGCTGTTCAGCTTAACCTTCGTGTTTCAGACCCTGCTAACATACAAAATGGAAAATCTTAGATAAATTAACACTAGATGTGTTGACTATATACAACTAATTCCGACCAAAACTGAATTCCCACTTCTTAAATGCCTTTCAGCCTCCAGTACAAAAATGGCTCAGCTCAATATTTCAGCTTTGCATTTTCTCTTGTTTAGTCCCACATGTTCAGTCTCATGGCTTCATTGGCGGAAACATATCTATATTGCTAAACTTCTCTACTGTGCCTCCTATGAATTATATCTTTTCAGAAAACTAAAGCCATCAATCCCTAACTCAGACTCCATAAACATAGTACATTCACTTGCTGTCATGCACCTAGAGAGAGGGAATGCAGTTCTGGTAGGCCTCCCAAGTGCAAGTTGTCTGATGGCTAAGTGGACAAACGCATCCACTCTCATGGTCGCAAGTCCACTGAGCCTTTCATCCTGGTTCCAGGTTGATAAAATGAGTACAACTCAGCTGAGTAACAATACACACCTGTTATGCAGTGCCAAGCGGCCCTGGGGAGTGAATGTGTGCTTTACGAATACATGGTATTTGCATGTTACCAGCCTCGTTATTCGCAGGAAAAAACATATCACACCGGCCTGAAGCAACTCTTCTTGCTTCTTGGGGAAGCCTGGTTCAATTTCAAAACACCATGCATTCTCAGAAAACAATCTGCAGTGGTTTACTGTCCTTCATGAAAGAGAAATGAAACTGAAGAGTGTACAAAGGAAGACAAGGAGCAGTTACAGAAAGATCCTAAATCTAAAAACAGCAAGATAGCAAACAGGCCATTAGTGCCATGCTTTGCCCGAAGGCCCCGACTTCACCAATCTAAACCGGATCTACTGGCTTTCTATAAAGACTTGTGAACACGCCTTTTCAAACATAACCTCACTGTCGGACGTCTACCAAGCAGCTCCTTCTCAGTATCATTACTATGCTACTGTTGTATTATGCGCTATTGTACTATATTATGTGAAAAGCACTTCATTGCCTTGCTGCTGGGGCCCTGTTCTATAAATAGAACAAATAAACATCATAAAATGGGGAGAATTTTTCAAACCTGATGTAGTAATTGTTGTAAATGTGTTATTAGAAACTATTCTAGATGCATGGCTGACTAACCTCTACCTCATACATATTCAGACAACTCCCCAGTAAGTTAGAGCTGGTACTAGGACGGTGTTGTGGGGACAGACCACCCCGGTGGCTCAAGACAACTGCACTATCTGACACTGTCTACAAACAGCTGCTTGGAAAAAAAAAATGAAAGTATTTCTTAGACAAATATAGAGCCAGAGGAAAACTATGCTGCTTTATGAGTAATTCTTACACTGGTTGCAGAGAAACCTATATCGCAGCTGAGAGCAATATTTTTTACAGAGTATTAGCACTTGCTTCGCTTGGCTTGGCCTGAATACCACATACTGGACAGGACTTTTTTCATATGAACCAAGTGTGAGAAAGTGGCTCTGTATATACTGTTCCCAAATAGGTACAGGGTGTACAGAGTACACAGTCCCCAGAGGTTTGGCAGAGGCTAAAGTTAGATATAACCTTACTCTCTAAAGTGGTAGCTTGTTCGAGCAGTAAGGCAGTATCAGAGGACAGTGTAAAGCATTTGTTGAACACACTCAGTCAGCAAATGGTCTCACACACTCAATAAATGAACTCTAGGCCAATGGTTTATATATAAAAAAATATAGGCTTGTTTTATTTTAGAACCAACAATAGGTATTAAAATATACTTTCTCAGAATGAGATGCTTTATATAAATACTTTTGCAATATGCAATTGACTTTTGTAGAAAGTTACAAGTGGTTGCAATAGGCAACACAATTTTAAACACAATAATGCATTGAGCTCAATGGAAGTTTCAAGTTATTTGCAACAGATTACTTTTAGGATTACTTTTGGATTTCCAAGACTGAATCCTAGATTCAGTCCTGGGTCAGTACTCGGAAGCAAGTGCTAAAAGTCGACTTAATTACTGTGATGGTTTTTAGACAATATTTTGCTCTTTTAAAAGTTGACACTCATAGAAAACAGTCAATGATTCCCTATGGCAGAAAATTCAAGTTGCAGGTATAGTATGTTCTCGTTACTTTTATAATCCAGTACTGGGTGCCTAGACTCAGTACTGGGACCTTTATCCAAAACAGGTAAGTAATTACGTTTTCAGAAATTATACGATTTTTAAAGAATATTTAAAGTTTGCAGAAATTGACGGAAGAAATTTCACAGAAAAACAGTCAATGATTTCCTATGGGAGAAAATTGGGTTACTGATAAGTACAGTTGTAAGTATTTTTCAGAGTCAGTGCTGGGCACCAAGAGTCAGTGCTGGGCACCAAGATCCAGCACTGGGAGCTCACCTAATAGCAGGTGAGTATTTTCGTTTTCGTTACTCTGCTGATTTTTGGTGAATATTTGAAGTTTTGAAAAGTCCATACTTGGAAGAAATTTCAGGAAAAACCAGTCAATGTTACCCTATGGAGAAAACTGAGTTATCGGTTTAAAGGTAAGTACTTGACTGGCAGAGTTAAAGTTCTGGGCATAGACTCAGGGGTCTCCCAGGGTCAGGTAGGTACAGTTGGTTCGCCCTCAGCGGCACAAGGGCGGCCGGGTGCAGAGAGAGTTAGGCCCAATGTTATCCTATGAGAGGTAGGGGGGCCTTGGTTGGTGGCTGCTGACTAGCAGGCCACACGGCTGTGGGAGCTGGGTTCCTGGTCACTTACTCAGGGCATGTGGGGAAGAAGATAGGTGTAGAGGTTGCACTGCCAGGGCTACTCGGGCGGCTGGGTGCAGGGTGCTTTTGAGCCTTCGGGCGCTCAATTGATTTCAATGGGAAATCTCTGGTTTAGAAAAAGACTGCAAGCTCGGGGATGAAGATTCTTCAGGTGCCACCACCACTTCGAGAGGTAAGTTGGGTAGTTGGAGGATAGGTAGGTACCCCAGGAGTGGGCACAGGTGGCCGCGGGGCGCCGGGGTGCCTTTTGGTGTCAGGAAATCTTACCCTCTGTTGATCACGGGAGGGGGGGCACCTGGTTCTGAGGCTGCAGGCTTCTTCAGGAGTGTCGAGGGAGGTCCTTGGGTGCCGGACTCAGGGTCACAGTCGCCGTGGGGTCGTCCTCGTGGTCTTTGTTCACTCCGGCCCAGGCCAGGCTTGGCGGGTGCAGAGTGTGAAGGGTTCGCGGTTCCGGGCTGCTGCCAGGGATTAGAAGTCGATTTTGAGTAGAGCCTCTACTCATGGGAGTTCCAGGGGTTTAGAGTCAAAAGGTAGCCAGGTCCTCCGGGGTTTGTGAGGTTGCTGGCCACAAGAGATGCCGGGTTGGAGCAGGAGCAGGTTCGAGGGTCGACAGGCTGGTAGGGCTGGGGCCAAAGCAGTTGGTGTCTTCATCTTCGTAGCAGCTGCAGGGAAGGTCTTCTTTCTTTTGGCTCTTCTTCGGATTTCGGAATCTGGAATCTGGGAAGGAAGGTTCAGGGTGCCCCTAAATACTAGATTTAGGGGCGTTACAGGTAGGTGAAGGGCAGGGACCAATGGGTCCCTGTCCTGGGGTGGGTACACCCCTATCCTGCTTCTCTCCTGTGTGGGGGGGGCAGTAGCCTAGTCCTGATTGGGCAAGTCTTCCCATCTTCAAGATGGCGAGAGCCCGGAGATGTGCTTCACCTCGCCTCCCCCACCTGAGGGGTGGGGTTGGCAGGCTGGCACATCCCCTGTCCTTATTTGGGGTTTCCGGCCAAGCTTCCCGCCAGAGTGGGGAGTTGCAGTAGCCTGTGGAAGCTCACAGAGGCGGCATGCCTTTGAAGCTTCCCCCTGCGAAACCTGGGGGAGGAGATTTAGCACCTCGCCCAGGATGTGCATTGTTGCAGACCCAGGAGAGCAGGGGCTCTCCTACCCAGGGGTCCAGCAACATGTCTGCTGTGTGGCAGCCTAGGCAGCCTCAGAACAGACGTGGATTGTAGGTTAGGTTTTTAGGGGGCATCTCTAAGATGCCCTCTGGGGTGCTCGGTACATTAAATCCCACACTGGCATCAGTGTGGGTTTAATGTGCTGAGAAGTTTGATACCAAACTTCTCAGTCTTCAGTGTTGCCATTATGGTGCTGTGGAATTCGTGTTTGACGAGCTCTCAGCACCATGTTCTCTTAAATGGCAGCACTGCACTTACAGTGCCCAGGAATGGACCTGGGTACTGTAGGGGCACAGGGCTCCTGCTCCTGTGCCCACACCATTGGCATAGGGCACCCAGCTAGAGGGGTGACTGATGTATGCCATGGCAGTGTAGGTGGTGGGCATGGCACACAGGGATGTGTGCCATGTCGACTCTTTGTTTTGTCTTGTACTCAGACACCCAGCCTGCAAGGACAGTGTGTGTGTGTGTGTGTGTGTAAGGGTATAGGGCCTCTAAGGGTGGCACAATGAGTGCTGCAGCCCTTAGAGGCCTTCCCTGGTCACAAGGCCCTTGGTACCTAGGGTACCATTTACCAGGGGCTGACGTGTGGCCAGGGTTTGCCAATGTGGGTTTTGTGTTTTAGGGAAGAAACATAGGCCCTGGGCACCTGATTGGCAGGAGTCCAGGGCACACTCAGTCAAAGTACATTCAGCAAAAAGTGGGGACATACCTTGCAAGAAAGATGGCACTTTCTCACACCAAGCATAAACAATAAGGAGAAGCAGAAAGATAACCATCTGCATAGAACAGATTTAATAAATACAAGGAGTGCAGCAGACCTGACATGGCTGTGGCCTAATTTATGAACAGAAAGCCAACATCTGGACATAGTGCTATAACTGACTTGGGAGTGGAGGTCAGGACATCATCCAATGAGACAAATGAAGCAACTAACAATTATCGGGAAGCATTTATTAATAGGGATAAAAGACAGACACTTATGACTGCTGGCATTCCACTAAGAGAGAAAGGGTAGGCAGCAGAGAAAGGTCACAACACTCCAGTCCAGGGAAGCGAACAGGGTGTCAAGTTCTGTCCTGACTTTACAGTAAAGGACGAAATTATGTGCTCATCTTAGACCATCTATAAGGCAATAATATACGGTTTCTAAAGCTGAAAAAGAACCTAGCTTAGCTTACTGAAAATCTTGCAAGTAACTCATATTAAGGTGTTACTCTTTGCCTTCTATCTCAGACCACTTACGCTAGGTGTGCTTTTATGGCCACATGGGATGTCAAGAACTGTGTTGTGACAGTCTCTTTCCTCAGCCATGTCCAGAATGAGAAATAGAGAATACGCGTGGGACCTCTCAATGAAGTGTGTTAGGTAAACTGGTGCATGTGCAGGCGCGGATGTTTCAGCTCTGCATCTCCTGAGCATGGGGAAGCCTAGCATCGTGTGGAGATGCGGGCTCATTTTCACAGGAGAGAGGGGTGGATGTGGGGGCTGAGAACTATTGTAACAGAGAATAGAAGCAACTGTGGAAGGTATCAGTAGCCTGATCCAGGTATACTTATTCCAACAAAAGGGCTAATAACCTACATGATGTACTAGACAACGGTTATCCTAAAAAGAATAAAAAGAGAACGCAGTGCTGCAGAGCAGTCTGCACAGGACGCATGATGTAGTTTTAAAAAGGGAAATATGTGTGCCCACCGTAAAAGTCACACCCTGCAGAAGCTGCAGACCCCAAAACGATCGAAGGAAAGCTTGTGCAAAGTTGTGGTTCTGAAATGTATGCCCCTCTAGAAGAGAGCATTGACCAATGAGGTCTGACCAAAGCGATATGAAAACAACCATGCCTTCATTGTGGCAGAAGATCAGTTTCCAACAGTGGGTTGTTCCACAGAGCATTAGGTGCAGGACGTATATCCTACATGAATAGATGATTCACCAGGAGGCTATCGAAAGGCTGTGGGGCAGGGCACACAGATATTCATACTGGCAGAAAATATGAAATGCAGCACTATGGGTCTACTCAGTCACCAAGAACACACTGCGAGATGTTCTTTCAACTGGACTCATGGTCTCTGATGAATATGCTACTTACCAGTATGCATCTGTTCTTGGCATGTAGGGCTGCTGACATTCATATCTGTGCATAGATCGCCGCCTAGTGTTGGGTCCGGATGTTTGCACGTTGTTGTCCTGGAAGAGTCTTCGAAGTATCCTGAGATAGGTGACTCCTCCCCTGGACCACAGTGCGCATGGGCATCCTCTCCATCCTCAGATTGTTTTTCGCCATTGTGGCAGTGATGGAGTAGATACAGAAAGTGATGACCATGCTATACAGTAATTCTGAGAGCTGCAGCTGCTACAGGCGCCCTCGATATGAATGTCAGCAGCCCTACATGCCAAGAACAGATGCATACTGGTAAGTAGCATATTCAGTTCGAGGCATGTGGGCTGCTGAATTCATATCTGTGCATAGAATAAATAGTAGTACCTCCTATTGGCGGCGGCCACCAGTGTCAGCTGCAGCGGTCTGAAAAAGAGTTTTGAGAACAGCCTGTCCTACAGCTGCCTGCTGTTTTGAATGTACATCTACACAGTAGTGTTTGGTAAATGTATGTATAGTGGACCATGTGGCTGCTCAAGATTACAATGGATGGTATCAGTTCCTATGGATGAAGGGGAACATCCACTAATTATGTGGTGTTATAAAGAAAAGGGGTAGTCTCCTGGGATAGGTGAGTGTGTGAAGAAAGAGAAAGGTACTCCTAGGTTTTGTACGTAGTGCCCTCACACACCCTTTCGAGTGTATAGCATCATCATCGGGCAATGTTGCTCCTCGTGGGGGTGGCGCTGCAGTCCCTCACGGGCCCCAAGGGGCTCTCTAGCGGAGATCTTTTAGGAGTTTGCCACAGTGGTGAGTGCGGGTATGTGGGAAAAGGTGTCAGTGAATGTGAATTAAAATGGAGCAGGAGGCCCTGTCAGTTTTATTCGTAGGACCCCTGCTTCAGAGTAAAAGTCAACGGGGATGGAGATGCACGTATGTGCCGTTGTGAGAGGGGAAATAAAAACAAATAAATTCCCACTTCTCTCAACCCGAGTGTCAATGTGATAAAGTGTAGTTTAAAAAAAGGGGGTCGACATGTTTCGCGCTACAGATTGGTCCCTAAGGGATCCTAAGCGCTTCATCAGGACCAATTAAAGAAAAAGAAATACCAGGGATCAGGAAAAGACACACTGTATCCCTAGACAGACCTGATTGTGGTAGTGATTGGGAGGACCCGTTCTTATACTAAAGTCCTACTTATCAACCTAAAAAGGAGACAAAAAGAGGGGGGGGGGGGAGAAGAGAGAAAACATACAAAAAAGGAGTTCAGAGCCCAGTTACATATAAATTATATATGTTCCATTTACAAAGAGCTCGAAGTCACAGGTGCACTGGTTGCGCCCAAGTGAAAAATGCATGGGACTGGTGAAGCGTCGGTGCGTCTTCGATGTGACATGCATAGTAAAAATGAACAACAGTGTGAGGAAGATTCTACCTGAGTAGCAATGGTTGGCATTATCAACCACGTGCTGTTGTGACGGAGGTGCATAGAGGAGACTATGCTGCATACTAGACTGGTATGGTGACATCGTGCGTTTGGATAGTACAACTATGCCGCCCAGTGCCATATATGTGGATAATGGGTAGCCCCAGGGTTATTGATGTACAAGGTGGCGCTGGTTACCATCACGTCCCTTTGTGAGTACGTTCGAAACGCGGCTAACCTGGAGAACATAGAACTGAATCCCGTGCAACTAAAGGTGTTTGTGTAAGGTCGGGAGCTGAACTAACCCAAACCTGGAGTCGGAGTCTCGACCCTGTGCAAAATAGAAGGGGGAGACGTGCCCGGAAAACAGGGAGCTCAGATCGAGTGCGTTCTTGTGTAGGGTCTGGCACGTGACTAGACCGGACCTGGAGTTGGGCGTGACCGATGTGGATACATAGAAATACAAATCGGGACAAAAATCGAGACATAAAATCCCGCCTACCCTCCCCTCGTCTGAGAAGGGCTCCTTCGGTAGTGCCGCGCCGTGATAAGCTAGAAAAAACAAACAAACAGAGTACAGGATTGGATTTACATCGGGAGGGCCCATCGGATACAAAGGGGAACCAGCCTGGCAGCATTATGAAAGGACACGGAGTTACTTACTTCTGTTCTTCCTTCACGGGACCGGAAACCTACCCGTCCTGCGGTACTGCCGGTAGTATACCAGGTCAGGAATCGGACTTCCCTAAATACGGGAAGCAACGCGGGAAGTTGAGGCCGTGACGTCATCACGCGGCGTGAAGGGGGGATATATCAGTGGTTATCCAGACGGTGGCGGCCATGTTGGAATGGGGACGCGAGTCGTGGGATACTATAGATAACGGTACTGACTATGCTCCAAAAATAGTGAAAAGGCTCCCAATGGGTTGCTGAGATTATCATCAATCTGAGTTTCTGTACCCTATAGGATTAGGAGTCAGTGTAGTAAATTAATAAAGGCTATAGAGGTACTCCTTTAATTCTCTATGTGTGTGAGATGCTTTTCGGAAAGGGGAGGGGAGGCCATCTTGGAGTGGTGACGGGGGAAAATGTCATCTGAATGAGCTGCCAGTGGTGATAAATCGATATCAATGATATCGTAACTCCCTAGAGTGTATGCTTTGCGTTAGAAACTGGAACAGGCACAGTAGTGGGGTCGGGATTGCTGAAGTTCTTAATAATTGATAAGGAGCAACATTGCCCGATGATGATGCTATACACTCGAAAGGGTGTGTGAGGGCACTACGTACAAAACCTAGGAGTACCTTTCTCTTTCTTCACACACTCACCTATCCCAGGAGACTACCCCTTTTCTTTATAACACCACATAATTAGTGGATGTTCCCCTTCATCCATAGGAACTGATACCATCCATTGTAATCTTAAGTTATAACTTTGGGAGCATTGGTTCAGGACCTTCTCTAATTGGCTCCCAGTCCCCCCTCTTCATTTTGTGATTTGTGATAAGTACGGCCGTTGGCCGTGGGACTACCCTCTATTTTCCTTTCTTTACACACGTTTCCCTTCCCCCTTCTACCGGGGGTTTATTGTGACGATCTAGATAGACATCTCTAATCCCTGGTACACGATGGACAACCCAGGCCTTAGTTTTGATGACGAGATGGTAGCTGAGATCTTAAGAGCACCATCACTCTTAGCTGAAGATGGCAGCGCACCATCGGGCAGTGGTAACGATGACTGGAGGTCGCTTCAAAATCTGCGCAAACTCCAGATAAAAACAGCCTTACATGGAACAATCATGACAGAGTATCTTAGAGCTAATATCGCCCCCAATGGCCTTCTGATAACTTTGGCCCCAAGGATATTCTTGGAAGATCTGACATTCCGGCGCGAATGGTCAAGAATATCCTGGAAATGTACACGTGATTGGCTGATACTGATCATTAATACAGCAAAGCGACTTTCTGATGAACTATTGGTTCAGATCAACCTGTCGGAGAACAGACTCAAGACAGGCATTTCAATTACTTCATTCAAATCGAAACTTTCAGAGATAAATCTGGAAATGAATGAACACAAAGAATATCTCACTAAACAAAAAATCAATCAACTACAAAAGGATGTAAAGAGGTTCGACAAAGAAAAGATCTATCCATATACAAAAGACGACTATGTCTTCCCTAGCATGGACACCTCAACAGAAGAAACGGGCAGCAATTACTCAGGCAGCTCTGGTTCATCGAGCAATGAATCCAACTATGACAATAGGAATCAGAAACCAAGAGGAGGATACAGACACCAACATCCACCACCACCATTGTTTCACGGCTTCCCTACACATCCATTCTCAACACCAATGTATCAAGGACCATGGATGGGTCCCCAACCCGTATGGAACGGTCCCATGGGACAGAACCCGATACAGAGTTATCAACAATACCAGAACCCACCCCCACCTTTTTTCAACAGAGGGAGGGGCAGAGGCAGAGGCAAAAGAAGAGGAAACAACAAGTCCGTCCATTGGCAGGACCCGGAACCAATGACCTTGAGAAGCAAGACAACAAGACCCTAGTGGTGAACCTATCTTCGAGACCCATCACTGACGATGAGAACAACCTTCTGGAGAAAGGCTTAGGGTTTGTACCGACACCAAAGGAAGACGACTTCATGTTACATCAAGAACTTCATCAATTCTTTCGCAAGGTGCGCCTTAAAGCATTCTTTCAAGACAAGCCAGAGACTACACCTGTCGGCTCAGGTCTCAAGAAAAAATCTAGATTCACTCCCACTGCAGCAATGACCCTGCACGAGGTACTAACTTTTGAACAGGCTGTACTGAAAGAGGTAGAGAATACAATCAGTACCCGCCCCTACAATAATCTGTCTAAAAAAGACCGACTTCTTCTTAAAAATTTGACAGAGGACAACACTATCGTCCTTAAGCCAGCGGACAAGGGAGGCGCCATAGTTATTCAGGACAAGGTCGTCTATGATGAAGAATGCCTGCGACAACTTTCCAATACTAGGTACTATGAGCCTATTGAAGAAGACCCTACCACACGTCTCACCACCAAGATACAGTACCTGACTGTGGAGGCCGAAGCAGAAGGCTGGATAACGAAGGACGAGGCTTCATTCCTCATGAACAAGTACCCCCGTACTCCGTACTTCTACTGCCTACCAAAAATCCACAAAGGGGTCACCCCCCCACCTGGCAGGCCCATTGTCTCAGGGATTGATTCCCTGTTAGAACCACTCAGCAAGTTCTGCGATGTATTTCTACGCCCCTTGGTAACTAAGACTCCTACCTATCTGAGAGACACAACAGAAGTCCTGAACCTCATCGAACAATTTGAAACACCAGAATCAATCACCCTCCTAGTCACCTTAGACGTGGAGGCTTTATACACGAACATTCCTCAAGATGCGACACTCCTAGTCCTGGACAAAGTGCTCCGAAACGTGGACCCATGGCCATCTGAAACACCTATCACCTTCATCTGTGACTGTGCTACTATAGCGTTGAAAGAGAACTACTTCGCCTTCGAAGAACAACTTTACCATCAGACCCAGGGGACCAGCATGGGGAGTACTTTCGCGCCGAGTCTGGCCTGTTTGTACATGGCAGACTTCGAAGAAGAGCACATCCTCACAGACGGCAACCCTTACAAGACTAATATTCTACTATGGCGAAGGTACATCGATGATATCATCATCTTTTGGAAAGGGGATGAAGAATCATGCCGAACCTTTTTCACATGGATCAATACTCTTAACCCTTTCCTCAACTTTGTTGGCACGATGTCATCTGAGTCTATCCCTTTCTTAGACCTCCTCATATCTTTGAAAGATGGGTCCCTCATGACTACTAACTACAAAAAACCGACTGACAGGAACAGTCTCCTCCTATTCAACAGCCACCATCCTAAATCCTTGAGGAACAATTTACCAGTGGGTCAGTTTCTACGGTTACGACGTAACTGTAATACCATTACAGAATATGAGAGAGAGGCGGACACACTAACAAAAAATCTGATCCAAAGGGAATACCCAAAGAAAATCATTAACCAAGCCCGTAAACGAGCCAGAAATAACCACAGAGAAGCACTACTTGAAATAAAAGAAAAACCGACCACGGATATACTGACCTGTGTTACATCTTACACACCCAATTCTAACAAGATTCAAAAAATCATTAAGAAGAACTGGAAGATCCTGGAAACTGGACAGTTCCAACCAGGTCCCCAACCACTCTTCTCCTTCAAAAGAACCCAGAACCTCAGGGACATGCTCGTGCATACACGGCCAAAGAAAACCATTCAGACACAACCCACATTATGGAACCTACCTCCAGTGGTTGGACATTATCCATGTGGCTCATGCGCCGCATGCCCCCAGACCAGTCCTACTAAGGAAATAGATTTGGGACTTTCTAGGCTCTGGAAACAGACAAGGCACACGAACTGTAACACCAAGAATTGCGTGTACTTAATTACCTGTCCCTGCAACCTACAGTACATTGGCATGACCACCAGACCAGTGAAGGTGCGAATAGGGGAGCATAAAAGTACAATCCGACGCAAACGCACAGCCACCAGACTACAAAGCCATTTTCTGGACAAAGATCACCCCCCAGAAAGTTTACAATGGACAATAATTGAATCCAACCCCCAGTGGTCAGCAACCACATTATTTAGACAAGAACAACGTTGGGTGTTCAAACTCAGTAGTAACAAAAGAGGATTGAACGAGGATATACCCTGGGTGGATCTTTCACACTAATATTCCTAGACCAGGGCTAGTTGCTACCAGATACCTGCTATAGCACCTTACTCTCCATCAATATAACACCATATCAATTATTAAGAACTTCAGCAATCCCGACCCCACTACTGTGCCTGTTCCAGTTTCTAACGCAAAGCATACACTCTAGGGAGTTACGATATCATTGATATCGATTTATCACCACTGGCAGCTCATTCAGATGACATTTTCCCCCGTCACCACTCCAAGATGGCCTCCCCTCCCCTTTCCGAAAAGCATCTCACACACATAGAGAATTAAAGGAGTACCTCTATAGCCTTTATTAATTTACTACACTGACTCCTAATCCTATAGGGTACAGAAACTCAGATTGATGATAATCTCAGCAACCCATTGGGAGCCTTTTCACTATTTTTGGAGCATAGTCAGTACCGTTATCTATAGTATCCCACGACTCGCGTCCCCATTCCAACATGGCCGCCACCGTCTGGATAACCACTGATATATCCCCCCTTCACGCCGCGTGATGACGTCACGGCCTCAACTTCCCGCGTTGCTTCCCGTATTTAGGGAAGTCCGATTCCTGACCTGGTATACTACCGGCAGTACCGCAGGACGGGTAGGTTTCCGGTCCCGTGAAGGAAGAACAGAAGTAAGTAACTCCGTGTCCTTTCATAATGCTGCCAGGCTGGTTCCCCTTTGTATCCGATGGGCCCTCCCGATGTAAATCCAATCCTGTACTCTGTTTGTTTGTTTTTTCTAGCTTATCACGGCGCGGCACTACCGAAGGAGCCCTTCTCAGACGAGGGGAGGGTAGGCGGGATTTTATGTCTCGATTTTTGTCCCGATTTGTATTTCTATGTATCCACATCGGTCACGCCCAACTCCAGGTCCGGTCTAGTCACGTGCCAGACCCTACACAAGAACGCACTCGATCTGAGCTCCCTGTTTTCCGGGCACGTCTCCCCCTTCTATTTTGCACAGGGTCGAGACTCCGACTCCAGGTTTGGGTTAGTTCAGCTCCCGACCTTACACAAACACCTTTAGTTGCACGGGATTCAGTTCTATGTTCTCCAGGTTAGCCGCGTTTCGAACGTACTCACAAAGGGACGTGATGGTAACCAGCGCCACATTGTACATCAATAACCCTGGGGCTACCCATTATCCACATATATGGCACTGGGCGGCATAGTTGTACTATCCAAACGCACGATGTCACCATACCAGTCTAGTATGCAGCATAGTCTCCTCTATGCACCTCCGTCACAACAGCACGTGGTTGATAATGCCAACCATTGCTACTCAGGTAGAATCTTCCTCACACTGTTGTTCATTTTTACTATGCATGTCACATCGAAGACGCACCGACGCTTCACCAGTCCCATGCATTTTTCACTTGGGCGCAACCAGTGCACCTGTGACTTCGAGCTCTTTGTAAATGGAACATATATAATTTATATGTAACTGGGCTCTGAACTCCTTTTTTGTATGTTTTCTCTCTTCTCCCCCCCCCCCTCTTTTTGTCTCCTTTTTAGGTTGATAAGTAGGACTTTAGTATAAGAACGGGTCCTCCCAATCACTACCACAATCAGGTCTGTCTAGGGATACAGTGTGTCTTTTCCTGATCCCTGGTATTTCTTTTTCTTTAATTGGTCCTGATGAAGCGCTTAGGATCCCTTAGGGACCAATCTGTAGCGCGAAACATGTCGACCCCCTTTTTTTAAACTACACTTTATCACATTGACACTCGGGTTGAGAGAAGTGGGAATTTATTTGTTTTTATTTCCCCTCTCACAACGGCACATACGTGCATCTCCATCCCCGTTGACTTTTACTCTGAAGCAGGGGTCCTACGAATAAAACTGACAGGGCCTCCTGCTCCATTTTAATTCACATTCACTGACACCTTTTCCCACATACCCGCACTCACCACTGTGGCAAACTCCTAAAAGATCTCCGCTAGAGAGCCCCTTGGGGCCCGTGAGGGACTGCAGCGCCACCCCCACGAGGAGCAACATTGCCCGATGATGATGCTATACACTCGAAAGGGTGTGTGAGGGCACTACGTACAAAACCTAGGAGTACCTTTCTCTTTCTTCACACACTCACCTATCCCAGGAGACTACCCCTTTTCTTTATAACACCACATAATTAGTGGATGTTCCCCTTCATCCATAGGAACTGATACCATCCATTGTAATCTTAAGTTATAACTTTGGGAGCATTGGTTCAGGACCTTCTCTAATTGGCTCCCAGTCCCCCCTCTTCATTTTGTGATTTGTGCCATGTGGCTGCTCTACATATTTCCTGTAAAGGAATATTTCCCAGGAAAGCCATGGACGCCCCTAACTTGCGTGTTGAATGGGCTCGTGGGGGAATCGTTAATGTGCGTTTAGCCTTTTGATAGCAAATTTGAATACATTTAACGATCCATCTGGCTATACCTGCTTTGGAAATGGCGTTGCTTTTGTGTTGTGGAGAAAAGGCAACGAAAAGTTGTTTTGTCTTCCTAAAGATTTTAGTTCTGTCTATATAGTACATGAGGGCTCTTTTTACATCTAGTGTATGGAGCATTCTCTCTGCTACATTTTGTGGATTTTGGAAGAAAACAGGCAGTTCTATAGTTTGATTCATGTGGAACTGTGATATTACTTTAGGCATGAATTTGGGGTTGGTACGAAGTACGACCCTGTTTGTGTGAACCTGTATGAATGGCTCTTGAATGGTTAGTGCCTGGAGTTCACTAACTCTTCTTAACGAAGTGATTGCCACTAGGAAAGCTACTTTCCAGGTGAGGAATTGAATCTCACATGAGTGGAGAGGTTCGAAGGGTGGACCCATTAGTCGGGTGAGGACCAGGTTGAAGTTCCACACCGGTGCTGGTGGGTGTCCTGGGGGAATTACTCGTTTAAGTCCCTCCAAGTAAGCTTTGATGGCAGGCACTCTGAACAAGGAGAGGTGCTGCCTGTTTTGGAGATAGGCTGCTATTGCGGTCAAATGGATACGTATTGAGGTGTATGCCAGATTGCATCGGTATAGGTGTAAGAGGTAACAGATTATATTTTGAATGGATGCGTCTAGCGGGTTAATGTCATTGTTGTTGCAGTAGATGACAAACCTCTTCCATTTAGCTGCATAGCAGGCTCTGGTAGTGGGTCTCCTGGCCTCCTTAATGATCTCCATACAGTCAGGTGGCAGGTTTAGGTAGCCAAACTCTAAGACTTCAGGAGCCACATTGCCAGGTTCAGCTGTTGCGGATCTGGGTGCTGAATTTCGCCATGGTTCTGCGTTAATAGTGCAGGTTTGATCCGCAGCCTTTGATGCGGCACCACGGAAAGTTCTAGAAAGGTGGTGTACCATGGCTGGCGCGCCCATGTGGGAGCAACTAGGATGAGTGTCAGTGAGTGCTGTCGCAGTTTGCGTGCCACCAGCGGTATCAATGGCGCTGGGGGAAAAGCGTACGCAAATCTGCCGGACCAGTTCATCCATATCGCATTGCCCTGCGACTGTGGATGTGGGAACCTGGCGGCAAAGCTTTGGCATTTTGCGTTTTCGTGTGTGGCGAACAGGTGTATCTCTGGATGACCCCACTGTTGGAAGTACGGTTGGAGTACTGACGGATGTAGCTCCCACTCGTCCATCTGGTGGCTGTGTCTGCTGAGCAGATCCGCCATCTGGTTGTCCTTGCCGGGGAGGTGTTCCGCCATGAGGAATATGTTCCTCTGAATGGCCCACTTCCACATGCTCTGAGCCAGGTGAGACAACTGTGGAGAGTGTGTTCCTCCCTGCTTCTGTATGTAGTACATGGCAGTCATGTTGTCCGTCCGGATCAACACGACTTTGTTGCACAAGTGTACTTTGAATGCCTTCATTGCCAGGAAGATTGCCATCAGTTCTAGAAGGTTGATGTGCATCTTCTTTTGTTGTATTGTCCATAGTCCCTGCACTGTGTAATTGAGTACATGAGCTCCCCATCCCTGGAGAGACGCGTCCGCCGTCAGTATGATTTGTGGAACAGGCTCCTGGAACGGTCGGCCCTTGCAAAGGTTTTGTGGATTCCACCAATGCAGAGAGTTGTATGCCCGACCGCTCACCAACACTAGGTCTTTTAATTGCCCGTGAGCCTGATTCCATTGACGTGCCAAGCACTCCTGAAGCGGGCGCATATGTAGTCTCGCGTGTGGGACTATGAAAATGCAGGAGGCCATCATGCCTATCAACTGCATGAACACTCGCGCAGGAAGGGAGTGTTGAGGTTTGAACTTTGAAATCAGCATCTGCATGCTGTTGATCCTCACTAAATTTTGGCTGAGCTGTGGCTGCCAGAGTGTCTATGGTCGCACCTAGGTACTGTTGTACGTGTGCGGGTTGGAGATGTGATTTTGGGTAATTTAGTGAGAATCCCAGACTGTGAAGAAGGTGAATGGTGAGGGACATGTGGTTGGCACATTGCTGGGCTGACTTTGCCTGAACAAGCCAGTCGTCCAGGTAAGGGTAGACGTGAATGTGTTGTCTCCGTAGATGTGCAGCCACTGTAGCTAGGCACTTGGTGAAAACTCTGGGTGCTGTTGTCACACCGAAGGGGAGGACTTTGAATTGGTAGTGCTGCCCCTGAATAGTGAACCTGAGATATTTCCTGTGTGACGGGTGTATGGGGATGTGGAAGTACGCATCTTTGAGGTCTAGTGTGGCTAGGAAGTCTCCCTGTCTGAGCAGCGGGAGAACCTGCTGTAGGGTGAGCATATGGAAATGCTCTGAGAGAATGTAGTGGTTGAGGGTTCTCAGGTCTAGTATAGGTCTGAGTGACCCGTCCTTCTTTGGTATTAAGAAGTACAGAGAGTACACCCCTGTCCCTTGCTGGTGGACGGGCACGACCTCTATTGCACCTTTTTGCAGCATACTTAGCACTTCCTGCTGCAATAATGCTAAGTGCTCTGAGGACATAGGACGGTGCTTTGGCGGTATTGTGGGTGGAGTGGAGGTTAATTCGAGACAGTAACCGTGCTGGATAATATCCCTGACCCACCTGTCCGTGGTGATGGTATTCCACGTGGACAGGAACCGCTGGAGTCTCCCCCCGACAGGTGTTATGTGGTCGGGGGGAAGGGAGAGGGCGTCACTGTTTGTTCTTGGGTGAGGACCTGGTGTTGCCGTAACCGCGTCCTCTGCCCTTGGTGCTGGAGCCACGATATCCACCTCTGGTGTTTTTATCGTAGGTACTCTGTGTGCCCCCTTTATTGTATGTTTGCTGTGACCCCTGTCCTCTAGCCGCTCCCCTATTTCCGGGGCGACGAAAGGAGCCACTACGAAATGTCTGCGTTTGCAGAGCCCCCATTGACTTTGCAGTGTCTGTGTCCTTTTTGATCTTTTCTAGGGTGGTGTCAACTTCTGGTCCGAATAAGTAGTCGGGGTTGACAGGCTGATTCAGGATGTTATTTTGAATCTCAGGTTTAAATCCGGAGATTCTTAACCAAGCGTGTCGTCGTAACATGACGCTGGTGTTTATCACCCTCGCAGCTGTGCCGGCAGCATCTAGTGCACACTTAATGGATGCGTTTGTGAGAAGTTGTCCCTCTCTGATGAGGAGCTCCGCCGCCTCTTTGTACTCGTCTGGTAGATGTTGGAGTAGTGACTCTAGCGTGTCATAGTGTGAGCGATCGTAGCGAGCCAGGAGTGCCTGTGTATTGGCAATGCGCCAGATGTTTGCTGCTTGGGCTGCAATCCTTTTGCCGGAGGTCTCCAGCAACTTGGACTCCTTGTCCGGGGGAGGAGCATCACCAGTTGTCTGCGAGTGCGCCCGTTTGCGAGCGTTAGCAACCACCATGGAGTCCAGAGGCAACTGACCTCTAATGTACATAGGGTCCCCGGGCGCAGGTTTGTATTTTTTCTCGATCCTGGGGTTTATCACCCGTGCCCTGGTTGTTTCCTTGAAAATGTCCTTTGCTGGCTTGAGGACACCTTTCAACATGGGCAGAGTCTTGACAGTCCTCTCTGAGGAGGCGAAAGTGTCCACCAAGAAATCCTCCTCAATTGTGTCCGAGTGGAGTTGCACTCCATGATTGGCTGCAGCACGTTCAATGAGGGCATTGAAGGCAGCAGTGTCCTCTGTGGGAGATGTTTTTGCGCCGTAAAGTTGCGTGTCCTGGGTATCTGTTGTGGCACCCGGGTCTGCAGGGTCATCCCAAGCTTGATCTGGGTCCTGCTGCTCCTCAGGATCTATATCCCTGGGGTAGGTGGTATCATCACCCATGTAATCCTCCATTGCGTCCGTGTCGGAGGGCGTCGGAGAAAAGGACTGGGGATCTGGATAGGAGGTGTGGAGGCATTCATATAGAACTGGTTCCGATTCTGCTGGCAGTTTTTGCTTTAGAGGGATTCTGTAAGAGTCCAAAGCATGATCTGAAGTGACCTTCCGTTTCCGGAGCGTGAGCCTGCCGGTGTCGGCGTCGATGAATTGGGACGGTGAAGGCCCAGTAGGAGAGTGTCCAGTAGATGGGGACCGTGTTTGGGTGACACGTGTTCGGATCTCGAATATTTTTGGCGCTGTGGACGGCGGCAAACCAAAAGTGATGTTTGTTGGTGCCGAAGGTGCCTTTGGAGCCTTTTTCGGGTCGGAGCCCGACGTGGACTGGAGGGCTGCCTGTTCTCTGATGCGTTGCAATGACGCTGCAACTTGTCGCACCGAGAACGCCGAAGGTTCTTTGGTGCCGAGTGGTTCTGTAGAGGTAGGCGTGGACTTCTTCGGAGCCACCGGGTCATCGAGTCGAGGAGAGGTAGTAGCGGTCGACTGTGTCGATGACTGGACCGTAGTCGCTGCCTTCGAAGTGGACTCCGATGGAGTGGCCATTTTGACCTTGGTGGTCGGGGCAGATTGCTTCGGTGCCGGGGGCCGAGGCGCTTTGGTGGTACCGATGGCCTTCCTTTTTGGATCGGTGCCGACATCCGCTGCAGCGAGTTCGGCGCCGAAATCCCTTTTTGTGCGTTTGGAGCCGATGGTTTTGGCTGGCGCCGAAGGAGTAGGGGTCTTCGAGCCGACCACTGTCAGTTTCACTTTCGGTTTCTGTTGAACCGGTGCGACGATTGGTTTCGGTTTCGTTGAAGGGAAACCAGTCTTTTTCGGTAATAATGGCTCTCGCTGGATGTTCGAGGCCGGGCCAGAGGGCGGGGCCGAAGAACTGCGGGATTGATCTCGGGTAAGGCCCGAAGGCGATCCCTCGACCGGAGCCGTAGACTGACGCACTTTGATAGCCTCCTTTTGGACGGGTAGGCCCTGCTCTTCACCAGAGCTATCTTCTTCGGCCCCGAAGGCCTCATCGTAGTCCCCTACCTCATCGTCGGCTTCTTCCCTGTGAAAAAGCGCTTCATCAGCGTCTTCCGATCGGGAATCGTGTTCGGAAGCGGGGCTGGAGTTTATGTCTTCCACGCTTTCAATATCTTCGTCCTCGGTGCTGAAGATGTTGGTCGGGGCCGGTGCCGATTGCTGCGCTTCTAATCTCGCTGCTCGTCGATTCCGGAGAGTCTTCTTGGATCGGAATCGGGCACAGGCCATACATTTCGATTCGTCGTGATCCGGAGAGAGGCATTTGTTGCACACCGGGTGGACGTCGATATGTGGATATTTGGCGTGGCAAACAGGACACCGTTTGAATGGGGTCCTCGATTCCATCGTCGATGTAAGGTCGATGGTCGGATTAAACGGATCCGAAAAAACCTGATAAGTTTGCTAAACTAGCAAGTAAGCTGTCGATACCGAGCGGGAACAGTACCGACGAAAACTAAAGGCCTTTTGGCCTGAAACTAAATTTTGTTAACGTGAGTCAAGATAAGCACATCCGAACCCAATGGCGGAAAAAAACAAACAATCTGAGGATGGAGAGGATGCCCATGCGCACTGTGGTCCAGGGGAGGAGTCACCTATCTCAGGATACTTCGAAGACTCTTCCAGGACAACAACGTGCAAACATCCGGACCCAACACTAGGCGGCGATCTATGCACAGATATGAATTCAGCAGCCCACATGCCTCGAACATGCCACCATACAGGGCAGTCAATGGCATCGGATGAGGTTTCACTTTGTTTCTCAGTCTGCCATTTCCTTCCCTCATCCTAAGCATCTTTTTTGCTGTCATTTACGCTGAATTTCAAGACCCACGGCTGCTTTCTAGCAGAAGACTGGGCACAATATACATGCCACTGCGTCTTGGATGAGCTGTTGGGAGAGGGGCTTTCTAGCACTAGAAAGCTGCTACATACAAGGTACTACCTCCCTAGGAGCGCAAATATTATGCAACACAATTGCCATTTGGAGTCACATCGCTACTCATATAATCCAATTTTTGTTTGGAATTCACAGGCAGTTTCAGTGACTTACCAAGAAATCACCAGCAGGGTGAATTGATTTATTCTGTTAAATACTACAAGGTAGGAAAATATCAATATGTCGGATGCTCTCATAGCAGCTAAAAATATAGGGTGAGAAAAGGCCTGAAACTCTGAATCGGACTCACCAGCTTTACGGTTAGCTGCCAGCATCTCGGAGATCCAGCACGCGAGGAACTGTGGTCGTATCCCCAGCATGGACTCATTGCAGCACAATCGGAGCTCGGCAAAGAGCTTCTCCAGGATGATCTGAGTGAAAGACTGGGAATGGAGCCCCTTCAGCAGCTGCTGCCAAAATCTGTAAAACGTGCGCGGGATCTTCAAGTTCATAAGTTCTTGGTTGTCTGCAGACAAAAAACAAAAACAAAGACAATATCAATACCAGTTGAATATGCAGAACAGAACATCCGTTGCTACGTTCGTTTTAAAGAGATTGCAAAAATAAATGCAGATGGCAAATAACTTATTCCTGGCTTTGCACATGGTCATTAACCGCTATAAACTGAAATGAAGGCAAAGAGCAAATAATGAGATAATTCACACGCCAAGACCGTTAAATGAAACAAACCCAAATACATTGGAAAGAAAACGATCTTTCCCAATATCCCAATATAGTAATGCCTTGCCATCTGCAGCTATCAGAGATGGCGAAAGTTACAATTCAGTACACAAAAGAAATGTCAAATTTCAAAGGTCTGCGTCTGGTGCGAAGATACAGGACAACACAAAGGAACAGGCCACTGTTACCACTCAATAACACTGAAGACTATTCATCCTCTGCTATATGCATCACGGGCACACTAACAGTGGAAGCTGATGAAAAAGTTACTTGCCTTCAATAATGATTTTGTGGTTGAAATTACATCTTCTGGCAGATTCTGCTCCTTATAAATATCTTCCAGACACCAGACTGGAACCGGAAAACTATTTTCTCAGCAATAGCTCTTCAGTGCCGCCAAGCAAGGCTCCTTACTGGTGCACTGGTAATACGTTTCTTGTATTTTACCTGCACCCAATCAAGGCGTGTAAAGAGGAACTGAGAGAGCTTCTATTATAGCCACAGCAGATGCTAATCTGCATAACTTGGGTGCTAACTACTTATGGCTCTCACATGGGAGCTAGAAGGGTAGTGAGGAAGTCAAATATACTATCCAACAGAACTATCATTGCCTAAGGTAAGTAATAGTTTCTTCTAATGAATACTTCTTCCCACAAATTAATCACTGGAAACACTCTTTGCAACGCGATTTGTACATTGCAGTGCCTTGAACATGCATTTTTACCCCGCAATTGTTTAGCACGTATAGGTCTTTACCACATATGCCTTTACCACACATTTAAAATAAAGTACGGGGGTAGTGGTGGGGTCTCCACCAAAAAGATTTAAAAAAATATATATATTTATATTTAAACTTACCTTAGTAATGCGTGGTAATGGCGTGCGAGGTAAAAGCATATGCGTTCTAAACAAATGTGGGGTAACAAATGCGTTGTAAAGGCATGCAATGTTTTTAGCAGCGTTGTACTGTCATACAACCATTTATCACATGATGAACGAGTCTCAAAGCAATACCTTCGAAGAGGTGGGAGTGAGTACTGCTGGTTAACTAACGACAGCACAAAGCACAGCCCTGGCAAAGTATCAATGGTTACATGCTTGAGCCACGAGGCAGTAATGTTTTGCAAATGTGAGCAATGAAGACCAAGTAGCTACGCTATGAACATCCACTTGGACACCCGATGGTGAGTACAGTAGAAGCTGCCATTTCCCTTGTGGAGTGTGCGCAAATGAGAGTACGAGGATCTTTCTTAGCCAGGCCTCACACAAGGTGACCCAACGTGAAATTGTACTTTTGCAGACCGCATTACCTTTAATGGCTCCAGCGAAGCCCACAAACTTCATCAACTTTGTCTAGTCCATTAACAGGGAACTACATTGTAGTCCTTCACAGTTGCCATTGATGAAACTTAAGCAGTGACTATCCGCCTTGTGAAAGAATGCTGATCAGATTCTCCTTTGCATTGGATGACACAGATGTTGACTATTTGAGAAATAAAATGTTACTTATCCTGTAAGCATCTGTTTGTGGCATGTAGTGCTGTAGATTCACATGCTGTACACACTGCTGCCATCTAGTGTTGGGCTCAGATGTGTTCAACTTGTTTTGGTTCGAATAAGTCTTTTTGAGTCAGGAGGAGTGGTGACTCCAATTATTGTAGGAAATGCACATGGGCATAAGCTTCATATTAAATTGTTTTTCAGCACGGAGGGCAAAGATGTAGATGGAGCAGAGTGATACAGTAAAGATGACCATGAGAGGTGAAGAAGGTAAATAAGATCATCAGCAACAGACTCCAGGCGACTGCGGAGGAGGGCGGGCACATGTGAATCTACAGCACTACATGCCACGAACAGACGCTTACAGGGTAAGCAGCATTTTGTGTTTCTGGCATGTGTACTTGTAGATACGCATGCTGTGCATAGACTGTAAAGCAGTCCTCCCAAAAGTGGTGGCTTAGCCTTAGGATGTTGCAGAAGACGGGAAAAGTGTGTGCATTTACAGCCTGGCCAACTCTAGCTTGTTTTCTAGCCAGGATATCCACACAATAACGCTTATTAGAAGAGTGAGGAGTTGACCAAGTAGCTGCTTTACAGATGTTAGCTAATGGTATGTTCTCTAGGAAACCCACACAAGCCCCTTTTTTGCGAGTCGAATGTGAGTGTGGAGGGTGGGGTGTCAGGGGCTTTTTTGTTGTAGTGTAACAAGTGTGAATACGCTTAACAAGCCAAAGTACAATCCACTCTTTGGCAACAGCACACCACGTGTGGCTGACAGTAGGATACAAATATTTGTGGTGTCTTACAAAATGGTTTTGTTCTGTAAACATAGTACATTAACACCCTTTTGACATCTAAGGTATGTAAAGCATGTTCTGCGATAGATTCTGGATGTGGAAAGAAGACTGCTAACTCAACTGTCTGATTAAGGTGGAAGCTAGAGATAACCTTTGGGTGGAATTTGGAGCTGGTTCTGAAAACCAAATTATTGTGAGTAATGTGGAAGGAAGGTTCTTTCAAGGTAGGAGAAGTTATCTCACTGACTCGTCTGAGGAAAGTGGTGGCTAGAAGGGAGACTACTTTCCAAGACAGAAATTGCAATAGGAAAAAGTGAAGTGGCTCAAGGGGAGGTCCCATGAGCCTAGTAAGAACGATGTTAAGATCCCACACTGGAGTAGAGGGCGTCCGGGCGGGATAACCCTTTTAAGTCCTTCCATGAAAGCCTTAATGACTGGCACCCTAAAGAGCATGTTGCCTATTTTGTAGGTAAGCAGCCTCAGGAGGCAGATGTAATTGAACAGAAGTGTAGGCGAAGCCCAGAGGGCTGGGGACCCTTGATTTTCTGTGGGTAAAACATGTCCGTGGTGTTGTCCGTCTGGACTAACAACTTTTTTGTGAATGAGTGCAAGGAATGATTGGAGAGCAAACTGAATTGCCAGCAACTCCAAGTCATTGATGTGAAGCCACGTTTGTGTGGAACTCCACAATTCCTGTATTGTACGGTCTTGCAGGTGAACACCCCATTTGGTCAGCGAGGCCTTCGTAGAAATGGTCTCCCGAGGAATTGGGTCTAGAAAAGGCTGCCACTGTAACAGATTTTTGTGTTCCACCACTGCAGAGAGCAATCTGTACAGCCGCAAATCAACACCCAACTTGCAATAGACCAGGGCTCTCCAACCTTTTCAGTACTGAGAGCTTCTTCTGATCAGTGAAAATCGTTGTGAGATACTAAAGGCCAAGCAACCCACACATTTTTCTGGGACACTCCCCACATCCAGCTTCATTGACTTTAAGCCTAATTTCTTCGGAGCCCATGCAGTGGTTTGAACAAAATACTTCAAGTTCCCTCAAAACACTGATAGGAATGACTTTGGATTTGAGTTATCACCACGCTTCGAGACCTTTCAATTAACACCTATCACTAAAATAATCATTGTAATGCAGCTCAATTAACAAACATACAAGGAAATCAATCCTACCTTCAATGTGGAGCTGTGTGATGTCCTCTGATACTGTGTAATCTGGAAGCCAATTCTGAAATAGTCATTATAGTAGTGTAGTAGTCACAGTGTGTGGCAGGCAGCCGGTGCAAAGCTTTGCTGAATCACCAACACAGATGGATTCAAAGACGTATTACTTGTCGATTGCAGCCGTGACAAGATGGCGGTGAATTTCACTGTCCAGGTTAGCTGGACCTCATCTTTGTTTTATGCAGTTATTTGGAATGGAGCATGAAAGAAAGTACTGAATATGTCCTCTACTCTGCATTCTGTGAAAGGTTAAGTTTTTACTTTAAAGGCTTTTAAGGCACCAGACATGTTGGCAATATTATACTCATTGCTCCCTTTACTGTTTTTCGGCGTCAGTAAACCAGGTCTGCAGTACACATTGCTTTGCTCAACAAATAAAAGACATTTTGAAAGATGCTGAAGATTCTTCTACAGAACTATCTTTTTTTTCGTGATGTCAACAAACCAGGCTTGCAGTAAACCCTACTTTGTTCTTATCTTATGCAGCTAATAAAGAAATTTTAAAGATGCTAAAGATTCTTCTCTCCAGATACTTTTCCTTTGTGTTAGTAAAGCAGGCCTGCAGTACACATTTCTTTGTTCCTGTTCAACAAGAAAAAAAGCTTTATAAGATGCTGAAGATTCTTCTCTGCAGCGACGTTTTTTCTTGGCGTGGATTTCAGCAATAACGGTCACTGAGTGTGTATTCATTGAAACTGCATACAGACCATTTCAGTGAGATAATTCTCAACAGTATCCCTCTTGTATGATGTCTAGAACCCACCCATCAGAGATAATTGCCTCCCATAGGGACAGGAACCCCTGTAGTCTGCCCCCACAGGTGTTGGATGGTCGATGGGAAGGAGTAGAATGGCACATTTTTAGGGCGGTATCTCTTCTGGTAGCTTCTCCCTTGTCTCTACTTCTGCCATTGTTCTCTTTATACCCTCCCCTGTAGAAACAATTGTTTAGGGGTTTACTGTTGTTGTCTGGTGTAGGTGGTGAAGTCTCTGGGTTGTGGCTGCGCCGTGCTACTGGGGGTATCAAAGGGGATGATGGACGGAGCGTTTGAGCAAATCAAACACTCACCCCCAGTCAACTGATCTGGGTTTAATCCATCATCGTTCGTTAGCTCACTCCACCACCCCAGTTCACTCATGGCCATATGCAAATCAGTCTGACCCTGTACCTCATGGGAACAGTCCAGCCCGAACTGCCAAGCCATGTCTTCCCTGGACCGGAAACAAGCATCCTGGGACCGGTTTCGGGTTCATAACCCTCATCAGCCAGGATATCTTGAATCCAGTGGCAAAGTGAGCAAGGGACCCACGTCTGTGCATACCCTGCCAACTTAGGGCGAACAAAGCGATACCAAAGGGGATGATGGACGGAGCGTTTGAGCAAATCAAACACTCACCCCGAGTCAACTGATTTGGGTTTAATCCATCATCATTCTTTAGCTCACTCCACCACCCCAGTTCAGACATGGCCATATGCAAATCAGTCTGCCCTGTGCCTCATGGGAACAGTCCAGCCCGAACTGCCAAGCCATGTCTTCCCTGGACCGGAAACAAGCATCCTGGGTCCTGTTTCGGGTTCATAACCCTCATCAGCCAGGCTATCTTGAATCCAGTGGCAAAGTGAGCAAGGGAATGATTTGCATATGGCTGGGTTCAAACTGGAATGGCATGGTGAGCAAAAAAAGATGGATTTAGGCCCAGATCTCTGTACTGGGGTGAATGTATGACATTGTTCTGCACTGTCCATCAATTGTTGTTTTTGCATTTGTCACCCCGAGTGGGACAGGTATGCTCAGACGTGAGACCCGTGCTCTCCATGCCACTGGAATCAAGCTATCCTGGCTGAAGAGGGGTGAAACCCCGAAACCGGTCCTAGGATGCTTGTTTCCAGTCCAGGGAGGACCTGGCTTGGCAGTTCGGGCTGGACTGTAACCATGAGGCACAGGGTCAAGACTGATTTGCATATGGCTGGGTTCAAACTGGAATGGCATGGTGAGAAAAAAACGATGGATCTAGGCCCAGATCTCTGTACTGGGGTGAATGTATGGCATTGTTCTGCATTCTGTCCATCAATTGTTGTTTTTGCATTTGTCACCCTGGGGTGGCGATAGGCACCTCGGGCACTAGGTGTCTGTAGGGTGCCCATGGCTTTAGCCGTATCAGTATCCACTTTATTTGAGCATCTCGTTGACGTTTGGGCCAAAGAGATGCTTGCAGTCAAAGGGTATATTAAGAAGGTGGAGTTGTACCTCTGGTTCAAACCAATGACACATAGCCATTCATGTCGCCCCAGGAGCAGGCTAGAATAAATTCCGCATGCCGCAGTTTCTGTGGCGTACAGAATGCAGCAAATATTGGTGTTGGAGATGATCTTCCACTCCATCATTAACTGGTGTCCCTGTTTGTGGTATTGTTCTGGGAGATATTGGATAAGATCCTCCATCTGATTCCAGTGGGCTCAAAAATACTGAATGAGCAAGCCAATGGAATTAGCAATGCGCCACTGAGTGGCTGATTGCCCTGTACACACTTGCCAGCCGCATCTATTTTCTTGCTCTCCCGGTCTGGAGGGGGCGCAACCCCTGTACCCTGCGAGTTTGCTCTCTTCCTAGCTGTGTGGACCACCAGTGAATCGGGGGTAATTGCCTTGTGATGTAGGGGTGATCTGGGGGAGAATCTTTAAACTTATCAACCCAGGGCATGATGACTCTTGCTTTCACTGGCTCCTTGAAGATGTCCTGGCAGGTTTTAGCAAGCCCTTCAACATGGGTAGGTAATGGAGGAACCTATGAGTTAACGAGAGGGTTTCAAGAAGGAAATCATCTTCCTAAGGTTTACCGTGCAGCTGAACCTTGTGAAAAGCTGCTGCCCTGTGTAGTACATCAGGTTATTGTCTAGGGGAGATAAGTTTGGCCTGGTACAAATCTGGGTCAGTGTCACTTGGGAGGTCTACTTGGTAGTCACCCCAAGGGTCAGTTGCCTGGGGATCATATGGGTCGTAGAGTAACGCCGGGCTGTCCCCACCCTCTGGATGAGAAGAGCCCTATGGAGAATGTGGGCAAGGGTTCACAGCAGTAATGGGGAGGTAGGAATAGGAAGGGACGGAGGAGTAGAAAGCGGGAGAGGAGGAGGAGGAGGAGGAAGCTTGGAAGGACCAAGCATTACTAAAGAGTACGGCACCCAGAATGCCCAGAGGTGGGTCTTGGCTCCAAAAGTTTTGACTCATAGTGCCTCCTGATAGGGCGATGTCGAGGCGTGAGGCTTGGAAGAGGACTTTGATGCCAAAAGATAATCGAAGAAATGGAGTCTGGTTCGGTTGTTCGGTGCAGACCATGGCCATGAGGCAGTGGCAGCCCGGAGCATCAGATGAGGCACGGGAGCTCGAGGTTGGTGCCTCTGAAGGATGGGAGAAAGCGCTACTCACTGCGTACCTCAGTAATGGGTGTTGAACCGGTGGGGGTCCTTCAGTTTCGACATCAGACTCAGAGTGGGCATCCTCCGTTGAGATTGCCTCTACGATTTCAGTACCAGTCTTGCTCAGCTGCTGCAGAGTTTTCCCCTTGCCAAAAATGGCCAGAGCATCCTTCTTTCCCTGGCACTGTGCCATTTAAGACAAAGCAATGCGTTGTGCCCTTCGGTTGTGAAGCGTCTTTTTGTTGCGGAACGCAAGGCATGCCGCACAGTAATTTTCTCGGTGATCCAGGGACAGGCACAAGTTACAGACTTCCTGCAAATCCGTCCTTGCAAACTTGGCATGGCAAGTTGAGTAAAACTGAAAAGGAGTCCATTCCATCATGTGGATATTGTCGACTGCCTAAGTGATGGAAGTCGAGAGAGTAAGAGCCCTGATGTGGAGATTTCGTCGACTGTGAGAAGGAGTGAAAGCAACACCTGATGGTGGAGACCGACAAACAGCGGGATTGTTTGGACCGACAACAATCTAACTATGGAGTCGATGCCCACTACATTACCTACAATAGTTAGAGTAACCATAACTTGTGATTCGAAAAATCTTCTTTCAACAAAAACAAGCTGCACACGTCTGAGCCCAACACTAGCTGTCAGGACTATGCACAGCATGCAAATCTACAGCACTACATGCCACACACAAAAGTTTCACTAAGAAATGGCAAGGTATTTTTAAAAGAAGCACTGATGAACTAAAGTTCAAACAGGACTACTTTAATAATGGGGCAACAAGAGCATGTCTTTGCCTATAACGGCTTTAAACTTGTGAGGCCAGTTCTCTGGGGCCTAGAAACTCTGGGACACTAGCCAATCATTGTAACAAATATTTCAAGCTGTCCTGGAACATCCGAAATTGGGCACCAACTATGTCAAGAAAGTCTTCTTTTGGACCATGGCTCTCTGGCGACATAGAGTGTGAGCAGTCAAGGGCTACCTTTGGAAGGTGGTGCTGGGGAAAAATCTCAGTGCTAACAAAGAAATAAAACACTATAAATTAATAGTCCAGGCAATTCTATTAGTTGGAAAAAGAAACAGGACTTTCTCTCCTGTAACTTCAGTTGCTTGGGTTCATGCAACTATCACCTTCAAATTAAGCTAGGCTAAATGGCCCGAGCAAACGGACATAGGGCTGGTTTTAGTTCATAAACCATTTAAGGGTGTACAGCATGCAGCTATAGATATTTCAAAGCACAGCCTACATGGACACAAGCCCCATGGTCATGGCTGCCATCCATGGTTTTAGTATGGAGCGAACCACCTGAGCAAATATGAACCAATTTCTCGACAACCTCCTTACATCCAATACACTGAAGTGCACTACTCGTGGTTTTAAATTTCACTTGTTCAGTAAGCATCTATGTATGAAGCGTAGTGTTGTAGATGCACATGCTCTGCATACTCCTGCCATCTAGTGATGGGTTTGGACGTTTGCAAGTTGCTTTTCTTTAGAGAAAGTTTTTCGAGTCACAAGATGCACTGCGACTCCTTCCTTAGTTGGCAATGAGCATGGACACTGAATCCATATTGGACTGTTTTTGTAGAGCAAGTAAGACTAATATAGAGTGGGGAGTATGGAATGTATGGTGGACAAGTGCATTGATAAAGGAGGTAATTTGGTAACGGATAAAATCTGTGATCAGAGCTACACACGTCCATGGAGGAGGGTGGGTGCCTGTGAATCTACAGTACTACACGCTCTGAACAGATGCCTACAGGGTAAGTAACATTTCCCATTCCACTAAGGAGGAGCACATAGAGCTTATCTGGTCACGTGGTGTAAATGCAGCTTGCAGCCAACTTGAGAGGCCTCCTTGGTGACTTGTAGAATGGGGTCTAGGAGGGGGCTGCCCTGCAACAGATAGTAGACTGCTGATAGTATGTCTGCTGCTGCTTCTAGTATGAGGGAGTAGGGTCAGAGGAAGCGGCTTTGGATCCTGCCCTATAGTACTGTGTCTGAAAGGAGCCCCCAGGTGGAGTGGTTTGAAGGGCACTCATGGCTGTTGCCGGTCGGGTCTTCTTTTTGAATTTTTTCCAACCTATTGTCTGAACATAAACAGAGGTTTCCCATCAAAGGGCAGGTCGAGCAGATGTTGCTGGACCTCTGGCTTAAAGCATAAGATAAGGAACCAGGCATGTCATCTGATAAGGATATGGGTTATGATGCCACTTAGGATGCAGTGCCCACAGCGTCAAGGGCTCGGCGGATGGGGGCATGAGAGACTGTCTTACCCTCTGTGACCATCTCCTCTCCTTTTTCTTTTTTTTTTTAAACTCGCCGGAAGATGCTGGACTAACTCTTTCATCTCTTTCCACTGAGAACTGTCATAGCGGTGAAAGAGGCCACCTGTTGGATCACCTTGTGGTGTGCCATGGTGTTGTTTGGGGATAATGCCCCTACAGGATAATGATTCAAGTCTGGATCCCCCAGGTGATCAACATCGTAGTCGTCCCATGAGTCATCTGTGGGCACTGGTTAAACTGGTGCTACAAAGATTGGCATCGGACGTGGATGGAATCCTTGGTGCCAATGGTGTCCTTGGTGAGAATGAAGGCTTTGCGGTCAACAGGGGGATGGGGATTGATGTTGGCCTCGTTGCCAGCATCGAAGTTGGCTTCAGCTTCGAAGGTCCTCGAGATTTATGGAGCATCTTAGGGCTCAATGGCTGAACAATGTTGATGCTAGGAGTCAGAAATGGGGTCAGCTCCAAAGCCTTTAGTTAGTGCCAACCAGTACCCCAAGGCAGCAGAGGTCCCAAAAGCTGGGCATTGGTCGGAGGGCTTGATGCCTGACCCCCTTGGGCAAAGTTCTTCCTCATCATAAGGCCTTCTGGGAGGTTTGGTGTGTCTGTCAGTGGCAAACATAATTACAACTCCTGTGAGGTGTTGAGGTGAGGAGAACCTCTAGTTCCTCTTCCCCCTGTACTGGAGCCTTTGCACTGGATGATGGGGTGGAAGACGTCAAGGAAGGCGAGTACGGCTCACCTTCCTCAACGTCTTGGTGGGGTGGGGGGGTTCTCTGAAGACATTGGGGATGTCGCAGGGGACTTGTTGCAGCATCTTCCGATGGGGCCACTTTCTCTCCCGTCGATACCATAGGCTCATTGTCGAGTGGAAGGTGAGACAGGCCTGGAATGTTGTCATGGTCAGGAGAAAGACATAAGTTACAAACCTTGTAGTGATCGGAAAACAGATAGTTGGAATAGCACAGGGACAGTATTGGAATGATGTCTGTTACATCACAGAGTACCTTCTTTGAGGAAATATGGTCAAAGACGAGGGGTGTGTGAAGAGGGCCAGAGGATCTAATAATGGTCAGGAGTTAAGAGATAAGTGGGTCTCTGGAGGATGTTGCCGAGGGGCATTCAGACGACGAAGGCTTTCCCCAAGAACTGTTATCAACCTGCATCATTTGGGCCACAGTAGCCCAAATGGGTTTGGCTGCAATTATTCAAGGAGTTGGGTCCTTGAAAACCTGCTTTTAATTCCTCTTGGCTGACCTGAAATGGGAACATTGCCAAGTGGCCACATATTTGCATGCGCTTAATAAATTGCAGAACTTATCAAATCTATTTTTAGTTAGGAACTAAAATGCATGTTCTCAAAAACTGGAATGCAGAAATACATACTTCACAAACATGTGTATCGGTATGTGCTTTGCAGATCGGCACTGGTGAAATTGATGCTCAGATACAGCATGCAGGTGTAGACAGCAACTGTGCACTTGACTATATGTAGATCTAATTAGTGAACAGACATAAGACACATACAAATGTCGCACAAGGTTGCTGCGTGGTTGTGCAACACAATGCTGTAAGTACCAACCTTCACATTCAATGTGTAAAGTCTTCAGCTGGTCTGGCTTTGGTATCAGAAAGCCGTCACCAAGGAGAAGCTCTGCCACGACCTCGCTGGAAGAAGATGGGAATAAAGTCAATAGTGCTTTACATGACGGCACACAAGAGCAACAAACAGAAAACATATCCAGAAGGAATCAGATAACAATGAGAATGCTAATTAATCAATAAAACAGATTGGAGACAATGAACCTCAGGTTTACATTCTGCCTCCTGTTGTGTCTAGCTCTTGGCAGTATGTAACAGATGGATACTAAACACACTCATTTACATTGGGTGCACAGCACACAACTGTTCAATACAGGGCTGCAACGCTTTTCAAATCTCGTCACAAAGTGATCCACACAAGATAAAAGGTTCAGGATTTGTTCACGGTCATGAATGTTACATACGAAAATGTCCAAAAAATATAGTTACCACAAAAAGACTTAAAATCACTAAATGTTTCCAATCCAAATGCTGCCATCTTCACTGAAATTGCAAACCAACCACTGTAAAGCAGACACCTTTGGAATAGGTGAGCATTATTTTGGTAGTCATATGCAGTTAAGTACTAGTGTAAGGAACATGTAATCAATATACGTCTTACGTAAAGTGATTACACAGAAAAGTGACATTCTGCGTCAGCTCTTTGACACACACCTAAACGCAACAAGTAGGTCACGGGTGAACTATTTCTAAGTAAAACACAATTATCTACACGCATGCCTGAGGCTTTGAAAGCACTCCTGTATCATATCCCTGCAAGGGTGGAGGCAGGCATACCAAACCTTTGAAAAGATAACATCTCTTGTACCCTTTCATGAAGAATGCGCTTAACAACACCTGAGGTGATCTTTACATGACAGCACAAGGGCTGCATGTCATTGGATGTGGCTGGTTTTTCTGTCATTAACATTAGTAACTGCTGTTTTTAAGCTATTCGGAGATTCCTAACATTTACTACCATGTGAGTCACCAGAAAACCTTAGGGTTAACAAAACAAACAACTCCTCCACAAAGAAAAATGGAAATTAAAAGGAAAATATTGGGCCAATGATTTTATAAAACCTAATCTCAAATGATAATTTTCAATTCAAATGTAAGACACATCCTTAATTACTGGAGAATATTAGTCCATTCAGGAGGTTAAGATACATACAACAATTCACAACTGGCAAGTGGGAGATTTTGAGGTAAATATTGGGGGGGGAATATACTTTCCCCATTGACTTCTTTTGTTGCTGAGGCCATTTTAGGTAAGAGACCGCTAAAATAAAGCTTAAAACGTTTTGAGTCTTTCGCCTTAATCGGGTCTGTTGGCACATATGGGCTAAGTACCCATTATCAGAAAAATAAATTGCACATTGCAATTACAAAATTAAAGCATACGAACAATTAAGACAATTAGCCTCCTCATAGACCAGAGATTCATAGAAAAGTGCTAAACTAGCTTTTAGCATACTTGTGGGGTTGTCCTGGTAAACAATGGATGGCAGTTACAGGGGGGATTGGATTATTTGAAGAGGAGGCAACATTTTATTTACTGAGAGTTTTTGTAACTATGCTCTCTAACAGCCATGAGTACTTTGAAAAGGGAGTGGTGTTCTTCTCTAAAGTTGATAGACCACTATGGTCATCATGGCGGTTATGAAAGATTGAATTCTTAGGAGCAGACCATTACTGGGTATCAACAAGAGACGGCTGGTGGCGAATGGTGGCCGGCGTGGATCCTTCCAGGCCTGGCTTCTCTTGCCCACCAGTGACTTGCAATTAGAACAACCGATGGAGGAACCATTTCCCAAATCCTTCGGTTTGGACACCACTACTTCACATCTGTTCTTGCTCTCCCAGCTTTGGTCATTTTTCTCTGGCTTTGTCAACAGCAAGAACCAGAGAAACTCAGACTAGATCCAACACTTAATGATCAGTCTTCAGCTTCTGGAGCCATTTGAAGATCTGTAGGTGGAAGGCCTGCTGGATATTACATGTTAATGTCATCCAAGCTCAGCAGAGAAGCACCCTGAGCCTCAGTGAAGTCTCTGGAGTGAGGGTACTTACTCCAGACGTTTGAAAGCTGGATAGTAATAATGTACTAGAAGTAGTGAAAAGCTTTTCATTCCAGATGGGAGTTTAAGTGGCCACTATTATATTTTACTTTTATCCCACTGCTATTTTCTGCTGTAACCAATGCTTTATTTGAAGTTGGTAATTCTTAAAAATGAATTGTGCATTTGGTACATGCTTTAAGTGGCTTGCCACTGATCAGGTCAATGCTCTCCACAAATCGGTGCGCTAGAAGCCTGGGTCTAATACTCTAGGTCTGCTACTCTTTTTTTGAATTTGGTCATTTGTCTGATCACAGAGTGTAAAACAGGGTGATATACTAATTCTATCAGGTTGGTAGCCCCTTTTCCCCAGAATGGAGAGGTTAATCAAATTTAACTGCCGCTGTTGAAATACCTCCCAACTGCATGTTTGTTCTACGGACTCAAGATCAATGGCCTTTCGGGGATCTACTGTTAATCTGGCAATCTCCAATTTACATGAGCAGACTCTTGGCTTCGTAGACGATGTAATTTTGAATCGGAGTACTTCTACAATGTAAACAAAACATATAGCATTGAGTATAACCTTGATAAAAGATACCTGTCGATGCCAAATGTCTCATTGTGATGAATAGCATTTAAAGTGTTGTACCCTAAGAGGAAACTTATAATAAGCAAGGAAAATGAGGGCTGCAGGTGGGGGATGCAACAAGGGGGACGTAAACAACATGGGGGGCAGAGATGCACATGGAAGATAAAGTAACACAGGTGGAGCACAGAAGTACACAGCAAGACAGAGCAAACACGGAGACAGGGGGAAAACAGAAGCACATGACGAGTTAGAGCAACATGGTGACTGGGCTAGCAACATGGCGCACAGAAAAAACATGGGGAGAGGGAGAGAAGTACTCTGAGTCAGAAGAACACTGAGAACAGGAGTAGGGGGGAGCAGAGAAGCACATGATGAGACAGAGCAACACAGGGATGGGGGGGGGGGAGAGAGCACACAGAGACAGTAACAGAGATGGGGGTGGACAGTGAAACACAAAGTAGACAGCTGGAAAAAACTAGAAAACTTGTAGAGTGCTTAATTAGAAAGAAAAAAGTAGCACAAAAAACCAGCAGTGTAGGGATACAATAATGTGTCTCTGCTCAAGGGTAAGGGACACACTTTCAAAAGGAAAGCAAAGCCCAGGCAAGCCATAAAAAAGGAAGCAAGCAAATAAGAGTGATGATGAGGCCAACCAATGGCAAACAATGGGGGGCTCTAAGGCCACTGTAAGCTAACAAAATGTCTTGCAACAGACAGAGCATGTGCCGTCTTAAGCGAGACCTAAATATGAAATTTACACATAGTATAATGAAAGTATCTGGGGTAGTTCAAACTGATCTATCAGTTTCTGTATGAGGGTTTTCTAAACGTTGCCACGACTGAGCATTGCTCTAGTAAAAAATGCTTATCAAGGTGCATTATCCATGCACTGTGAAACGTGGGATTACAGACGCTAGCATTAAGTTCTATGCAAGCCCCAGTGCTACTGATGGATTGTTGTAGGATGCAACTTTTGGGATGCTAGTCACAACCATTTTAGAATTCCAAGGCTGAATGAACTGAATTTCAGTTAAGAGAGAAGAGTGTTGCTACAAAGAGTGAGGCGAAAAGATGGGCAGATCCATAGTCCCAGACACTGAGGGTAACACAAGTGTGACGATGGCCTCAGAGGGGTATTCCATTGTGAGATCACCCGAGGGCTCTTTCCTCAGCAAGGTGCGAGAGAAAACTAACTCCTTGGCCTGGTGAGAGGTCTATACCTACACAATTAGAATGAGTAAGCTCCAGATTGAATAACATTAACCGAATCTGGGAAAAGATTGAGAAAACGCCATTAAGAAACACATCTGGGAAGTATCAGCCTGATTCAGGAATGCCAAGAAGCATTAGGTAAACAAGGATGTCAAGCAGTAGGGGTAAAATACGATTAGCAGGAAGGATTAGTCATCGATTAAAAATTACCCGCGCTTTAGAACCTGCTTTGTATTCATTCTAAGTACAGTCGCTTCTCTGAGGTGTGCCATGTTAGCGTTAGCATGAGTAATTCACTCAGACAGATTATGTTCCAGTTAAAACAGCTTATTTGTTTTATGACAAAGCCATTTCCTCCAGTGGAGCGGAAGCATTCTGGTGCACTCCAATCCCCACAGATATAAGGTTAGACCTACTAGTAAATCCATGAAGGGCTTAACAGGATGACTAATATCAGGAAGTCAACTGATGGTGTTAAACACATTCATTGCAGAAGAGTTTGTGGTATTATCTATATGTAATAAGGTTTTGTTGACTATAAAATTAGTGAACACTACGCATGGATGTGAAGTATTGCATATCAAAGAAAAATGTGTTAAATACAAAACTAATACTCTACTCACAAAACCACTGAACTGAAGTGTACATCATTTGCCAGGCACAGGGATACAAAAGGAGCGGCAATTTAAGGTTACGGTCTTAATCCAACAGATTCGATTTTCCAGTGAAGTGATGCTTAACCATTTGGGAGGGTAGAAATTAATATTTTGCACAAATGTACAGGAAATAAAATCTCAGTTTTGCCTATAATAAGGACACTGAAAGTAGTAGGGAAAAAAGAGTTACTTAACTTCTGTAACAATCTTTCTGGTGGGCACTCTATTAACCCAGTCAATTCTAGGCCTTGCCCTGCCCCCAGTGGCAAGTCTTTTTTTGGCTATTTGGGGTAGTTTGTGCGTAGGCATCCATAAGTTTTTGTCCACAATAGCTATCCACGCCAAAATTACGTCCTTTACCAACATCATCGGGATTATAAAGGTACCCAATGTTTGTGGATCCCCCTGGAGGCGATTGAGGAAATAGCCAAAATATAGCAAACGTTTGAGTTATTGAGGAAAATTAGGGATAAAGCGGTCCGGATGAAAATGCTTTGTTTTTTTTCTTCATAAAAATGGCATCAACGAACGGTTTGATATGGAAAAGTCACCATCTTTTCAGCTTTCTGGAACATGCAAAGTTGAATCAAAAATCCAAATTTTTTTAACGACCATTTTGGCATTTTTCAATGAGGTAAACCATTTTTCCTATTTTTGCGCTCTCAACCTACTTCCAGTTTGTGGTGCAAACCAGTGTGAAAACCACGGGTGATCCAGGAAAGCTATATGTTTTCTGAAAAGTAGACAAAATTCCGAATTCAGCAAGGGGTCACGTGTAGATCCCTCAAGGTTTTCTCAAAGAAACAAACTGTTGATATCAATAAATATTGAAACTATTAGGAACAAAATAGCTATTTGTGACATTGTTTTAATATATAACTTTGTCATGATGATCGATTTACAAAACCAATGTACCATTATGTTTGCTAGACCCTTTTGGTTGTGGGGATATATAGGGTTTGTAGTTTCCTTAAGAACTCGAGGTATCCAGAGCCAAAAACTGAGCTGTACCGTACAAGGCTTTTTCACTGTGTACTGAGTATAGACCAATTAAAATGGTGAAATATGTAGAGTGAAAATAGGTATCAAGGTAACCAATGCATTTCAGAAATGGTACAAGATATAAAATTTAGGATCGGGGATTATTTATACTTCTCTGAATTTGTGGGTACCCGTACGAGCATATGATTTGGAGGGTATTTTTCAAAATGTTCTTTTTTACCCACTGGCTTACATTAGGAAGGCACAAATGCAAGGAAATGCAATTAGAAATAATAAATACACTACTATTATATGCTCCAACAGGTCTGCTGATAAAAATGGTACCTCGCTTGTGGGGGTAGGCCTTGTGCCTGTGACAGGAAACGGCCCAAAACACAACATCGATAGGCCTCGTGCCTGTGACAGGAAACGGCCCAAAACACAACATGGATACATCACATTTTTTCACTTATAACTTACCATTTTTTGCACAGTGGGTAGCTGTGGATTTTGGGCCCTAGCTCAGCCAGCACCAAGGAAAACCTAGAAACCTAGGGGAATCCAGGATGGGATGACTTGCATGGTTCTCACCAGGTTGGTTTACATAGAATCCCTTGCATTTCCTAATTTTTCTGTGATGGGACAGTTCTGGAATCTGTGGGGAGCCACACACTTCCTTCCACCCAGCATTCCTCTAAGTCTTCTGATAAAAACAGTACTTCACTTGTGTAGATAGGCCAATGACCCACAACAGGAAACGGCCCAAAATGCAACATGGATATATCACATTTTTTCACTCAAAACAGTCCAGTTTTTTGCAAAATGGGTAGCTGTGGATTTTGGACCCTAGCTCACCCAGGACCTATGGAAGCCTAGCAAAAATTTGTTTAAACTAGACACCCAGGAGAGCCCAGTGTGGTATGCGTCACGTGGATTCCACAAAGTATTCTTAGCCACACTGCCCTGCAAACCTCATAGTTTGCCCATAACTGCACATTTTCCTTGCATTTCTGTGACGTAAACGTCTGGAATCAGGAGGAATCCACAAAAGTTTAGTGTCCAGTGGAGTGGATTCACTCATGGGGAATTGCTCTGCTGGTGAGATTCCCAAGCTGGGACCACTGGAGAGCAGAGATTCTCCCCTTTCCAATGATACCTCTCCCGTCTGAATCGGTGCTCAGGGACCTGAGATATACCCCGAGCACCGATGCAGTTAAAGTGAAACAAACCAATTGGCTTATTTCACTTTTGTTTTCATTGTAATGTCGTCAGAACATCATGCACGCTGGTTGTCATTTCAATGGGAAAACAAATCAACCTTGGGTGCTCGGGAAGCTTTTTCCCAGCTCTTTCCCAGCTCACGAGGCTGATTTCAGTAAACAGAAATTCCTTGTGTGCGTGAAGGCTTGAAGCCATCTTCCGCACACAACCACTGGTGCAGAGCACAGCACAGAGGCACACCAAACTGGTTAACTTGCAGATTCCTCACATTTTTAAATATCCTCAGACGCCAAACTGAATATTGAAACGTTTGCAAAAGCCCGCTTGCACCAATAGGTGGCGTCGCCTCCTTCTTGACGTTGGACACAATGCGGATGTGATGTGAGTGTATCCATATAGCACCATCCCAGCGCTCCTGTGCCCACGCCTCCCTCACTTTTTAGGTCGAGCCTGGGCAGCACATGCGCTGCTCTGCGAGCCATGCTGTATTGCAGAATGCACTCGAAGCCCCTCCCACTCTCCGCCCATATTTGTCAGTGGCTTGTGTCATTGTGCTTCTTAACTGCTGGCTTCTTATTCGTAAATTGGCTTGTTAGTCCCTCCTTAGTACCACCTTGTCTTCATTTGAAACCTCCCATGAGGACTGGCCCTTTTACTTCGGTTGTTACACGGTACGTGTTACTTTAGTCTGTAAGCACTATTTTCTTTAATGAGTTTCTCTTATTTCAGGCATGACATGCGTTCTTGAACCATTCAGCCTGCCATGCGCAATTTCACTGGGCGCTTTTGTAAAAAAAGATTTTTTTCAAAAAGCATTTGTTTGTCAACTTGACAATCAGATGCTTTTTTTGGGTACAAGCGCCCCATACCCGCTTTCACTTTAATAGCGGCCGCGGACCTTTCTGTAGACACAGCTTGTCTAAAGAAAGGGGCATGGCCTCTATGAACGTGCAAGAGCAGCATGGGGTGGTTGGAATCAGGTGCTGGCATGCAGTATGGCGCTAGCTCTGAAGGTTAGTGTGAGCCACTCTATCTGGTGAACAGTTAAAGGCACTGGTTGGCACTGTCGGGTGCTCATGTCGATGAGTTAGCTATGGAGGGCAGAGCCACGTGCTGACTTTTAAGGACAGTCTTGGACACTGGTTGGCAGAGTCACGCTCTAGTGTGTCAATGTCAAGCGCTGGCCTCCGAGGGCAGTGTCAAGCGCTGGCTACGGAGGACAGTGGCAACCTCTGTATGAGGTGGGTAAAGTGAAGTGCCAACTACGGAGGACAGGGTGAGGTGTTTGCCGGGACAGGGGTCGGGCACTCGCACACCATGTATTGAATCAGAATTTCACCGAACCACCACCAAGGAGGGAGTGGGACTCGGTTTGAAGTTGCCGCCAAGCAAGGTGTACTCGCTCCTATAATTTGTTTATGGCGCTCCAGTCTGTCCCCAAAGGACTGCTGTCTCCACACCGTAGCCTTTTACTCACATTTCCTGTCTCCAAACCCAGGAAACGCCCTGTGCGCCCCAGACCCTCACTGTATTATGGAATAGTTTCCCTCTCTCCAGTCCTGGCTTTTTTTACACGAATCGTTAGATCGCTCACACTGGTACTAATTAGTCAGCAGGTGTGTTCGTTAATTAGTTAAATGGCAGCAGCTATGACTACAATTTCCAGAACACATTGGGTTGGCTGAGAGAGCTGTATGCAACAAAAACAAACTGTGCAGCAGTTAAGTGGCTAAGCCCTGGTGTCGCCAACGACCTGAGTCTAATTCTGGCTTCAACATTTGACCAAACAGGCATTTGCAATGAAATAGGTCTCGCATTTACGAGAGTTTAAGCTGTTGGCATTGTAAATGACAATGCCTTTAATTTATCCATTTTAAAAACCAACAAACAAGTAAAGGACAGTCATTTACAATGCCAATAGATGAAACCCATGCCAATACGCGACCTATTGCATTGCAAATGCTTGTTTTTAAAGCAATTCAAGGCAGAGACAAGGACAGTTTAGCTTAAAATATGCAGCGCAACTAGACTCAAACTCCGGGGGGGGCGGAGGGGGGCTAACACTTAGAATAGTCAGAGCAGAGTCATCACTACAGTTGAATGAAAATGAATTTAGTGGGGCTCCTGTCACTGTTCTGGTGCAATGCCTAACATTGTTCTCATGATAACAAGCTTTAATATCATTAGAAGGGTTTTGTGTTCTGCCTGAAGGACGTTTTATACAGCAAATAGCATATATTATTTTTTAATACACACTGGGCCAGTCGATCTGTTACAATGTGGAATTCGTGCATACCACACCAATCTTGGCCCTGTCCTGGTGCAGCTTCCTCAACAACAGAGGAATCAAGGGATGCGGGAACATGCTTAGTCAAGCAGAACATTCCATGTAAACTGAAATACATTTGCCGAGGCTCCCTGAAACTGAAAGGCGCAGAACTATAGGCAATGTGCATTTTCATGAGTGGAGATAAAGCCCACCTGAGGCATGCCTCACATGGCAACGAGGTTCTGAACCACACCTCTGGAAAGATATGCCACTAAGGGCCGTCAAGATTACATACACCCAGGCTGCAGGGTTACATGCTCAGAGAACTTGCCAGGTGGTTGGCAACCAGCCAGGTGACATTCACATTCAGCCAGGTCTAGAGTCTCATCAGTTCCCTGCACAAAAGAGGAGATCCCAGGCTTCCCTGCTTATTTACGCACCACATCACAGTCATGTTGTAAAGATTTGGAACTTAATCGGTAATAAATCCACAGAGTAGTTGTAATCCAAAGGAAGACTTTATTATCTTCAACCACCGACAGGTTCAGCCAACAGGTCAGCTCTCCAACGTCTCCTCAGTCAGAATGCCAGTCTCATCATAGAACCATGAGACAAACATTCTGTCACCAGGACGACCACTGACATTGGCTCTGCACAACAGAATACAAGTAAATTACAACACATCCCCTTTACAAACAACCAAAAGAACTCACCACCCCCAGCAAATAAAAAGAAAGAAAACAATATCTCTAGCATATACACAAATAATCTAAAATTCAAGAATGCTCAAAACTAAAAAAAACACTAATACAAAATATAATCTTTAAACTTCGAAGGCATGTGCCTCCGTCTATTCAAACTCACAAAACCCCTATTCCTCTCTTCCGGAACATAACCATGAACACTGGCTGCACCTGGATCTATGCCATCAGACTTAACCAACCTAGACATACTCCAAGTACAGCCATTGTCCAAGGTCACAACGTTCCTTTTTATAGTAATGATGACAAAAGGACCTAAAAGATTAGACACCCCTTTATGACAACGCTTCACCCTCTTCACCCAAACTCTGTCTCCTACATTCCACAACCTCTTCTTCACAGACTTCTTGTCATCATAACGCGCTTTGTATCTCTTCTGATACTCAGAAAGTCTACTTTTCCTCTCCTCTTCACACACACCCTTGCACACCCACTTAGGAAGCCAAACCGGGTTCAATTTTGAAACAGCCAATCTCCCCCTTAAGGCTTCAAAAGGAGACTTCTGAGAAATCGCATTGGGCACTGTTCGATGTGCCCACCAAGTTTCCCTCAGTATTTCACTCAGAGACTTTGGAATCAAGCGCCCTTTGAGCACAACTCTTTACAACTCTGTTCATCCTCTCCGTGAGACCATTGGCTTGAGGAGAATATAATGCAGTCTTCTGATGAACTATCCCAAGACCCTCAAGAAAATCCTGCATCTCCTGGGAGACAAACTGCACACCATTGTCGGTGACCAGAAACTTGGGTACCCCTTCAGAAATAAAAACATCTTTAAGAAACTCAATTATTGACTTAGAATTGACCGTACCCATACACTTGGTAATCACCCACTTTGAAGTGTAATCCACCAAAAGTACAACAAACCTCTCATGAAAAGGCATCAACTCCAACGGACCCATGATGTTTAACCCCAACTTAATCCAAACTGCATCCGGCACATCCACAGGAGAAAAGAGGAACCTGATTAGTCACATGAGACTTGTCATTGATGGCACATAAGTGACAATCTTTAACTGCAGACTCTACCATTCGATCCATTCCTGGCCACCAGTACCTCTCCCTGACACGTGCTTTCGTGAGACTTCTTCCAAGATGTCCCTCATGGGCCAGATTGACCACCTTATCCCTAAGAATATCAGGCGGAACCATCCTATCTCCCCTCATCAATTTACCTCCACAAAAAGTCAAATCATCTCTTACACACCAATAAGGTTCCACAACAGGATCAAGATCCCTGTAGCTTGGCCAGCCTTTAGCTACGATCTCTCTCAGGGAAATAAATGCCTCATCCTTAGCAACACCAGCCAACCACTCTTCCTCTGAGAGCGGATCTTCCATCACCCAACACACATTCACAGCCTCATCATTCAGTTCTTCACCATTTGCCGGTAACCTAGACAAACAATCAGCTGACTTGTTATTCATGCCAGAAATATAGTGCACACGAAAATTAAATTCTTGTAGCCCTTCACTCCATCTCTTAAGCCTAGGAGTCAAATGGTCACTGTGACGACTCGAGAAAATTTGAACAAGGGGGCGATGATCAGACTTTACCTCAAAAGGAATCCCCCACAAATAAAACTTAAAATGGTGTATAGCCCAAAACACACTCAACGCCTCTCTCTCAATACAAGAATAGTTAGCCTCCGCATCTCTAAGAGCCCTGGAGCCAAATGCCACAACCTTCTCTTCTCCATCCTCAACCTGCGAAAGTACTGCCCCCAACCCCTTGAGACTCGCATCAGTCGAAAGAATAGTTCTTAACTTCGCATCAAAATGACCCAATGTGGGTATCAATCCAATCTCAGACTTGACCAACTCAAAAGCTCTTTCGCACTCAGGTGTCCAAGCAAAATGCACCCCTTTCCTTAGTAAAACTCTAATTGGTTCAACCACACTAGCAAATCCTCTCACAAATTTACAGTAAAACTCCGCCATACCCAGAAAAGACCTAACCTGTTCCTTATCCTGCGGTGCAGGAGCCTTCACAATACTCTCTGCTAATTTGAGTTTGGGTTGTATACCCTCTCCAGAAATAACGTGTCCCAGATAAGTCACAGAATTCAACCCTATTCGACACTTGTCTCTCTTAAGAGTGAGCCCTCTTTCCCTCAATTTGCACAACACAGATCTCAAAACCTCTTCATGCTCACTCTCACACCTCTCATAAGCCAAGATATCATCTTGGAAGAACAAGACGTTGGGAAGATCTCCAAGTACCATCTTCATTATCCTTTGGAAACAAGCCGCTGCCGAAGCCAACCCAAAAGGCATTCTCAAAAATTGGTATGCCCCCAAAGGAGTAACAAAAGACGTTAGATGCCTGGAATCCTTGTGAAGTTTGACTTGATGATACGCGGAGGACAAGTCCAACACGCTAAAAACCTTGGCCCCCTTCAACAAACTGATGCATTCAGAAATGTTAGGAAGAGGTTGCCGATCTACCCAGATCCATTCGTTCAATCCGCGCAAGTCCACACACATCCTCACAGCCGACCCACCATCCTTGGGTGCTAAAACCACTGGGGCCAGCCACTCTGATGCCTCAATCTCCTCAATCACCTTCAAATCCAGCAATCTCCTCAGTTCCAACTTCAAAGGTTCCATCATCAAATTTGGCACTCTGCGCACCTTATGTACACAAGGCTTAGCCGAGTTCTTCAAAATAATCCGATGTTCAAAACCTTTTAAACAACCCAGAGTATCCGAAAACACTTCTGGGAAGTCCTTGACATACTTCTCATTACTATCCACGTCATCAATCTTTGAAATCTTTCCACTCAACCTCTCACACATCTCATCCATCAACATGACTTGATCCCTCGGGTCAGTGGCATTGGGATTTAAAATTATACCCAAATCACGTTGATGCCTCCACCCCAGAAGATTGTCACCCCTTACAGCAATATAAACTTTGCCCGTTATTACTCTTTGTTTAAATCCAATATTAGCAGTAACATATCCAACAATGTCCACACGGGAACCTCCATAACTAAAAGGAGCAATATCTGGAGGCTGTAACATCACACTCTCCAACCCAACCATTTCATCCCAAATCTTGTTTCCAATCAGTGTGAAAGGAGAGCCAGAGTCAGCCATGACTGTGAAGTTGTTATCAACAGAAATGTCACAAAAAGGCATGGTGACCTTTCCAGAGTCCACCTTGTCTTCCACTTCCGAAATATTGGATATGACTAAAGTACGAATCATGTCAGAAGGGTTATCTACATTGTGACTTTTCTTCGAGGATTTACAAACCCGGGCATAATGTCCCTTGATACCACAATTTAAACATATTGAGTCTCTGGCATAACAGTTAGGAAAACTTGAGGAATGTGAAAAACTTCCACATCTATAACAGCGTACTCTCCTAACATCATTGCTGATCTTCTCCCTATCAAAAACACGCTGTTGTCGAGGATCACGCTCATTTCTCTGTTGGATATCTTTGTCCCTACTAGTTACGGTATGTGACTGAGTGTTCCTCAAGGTATTCTTATTCTTCGATCCCAACACCTTAGCAATCCCCTCAGGAAAATCAGTCTCATCGTCACACTCTGACATGGAGTGGACACTACCCTGACCTTTCTTGGTATTTTCATTATGCGTTTGATTACCATCCTCTTTGTCTTTCCTGATTTCTTTCACCCAAGAGGAAGTGTTTTCAACACCTTCCACAATCGCGATTGCTTCAGACAATGAGGGATTTTTCGACAGTAACTTCCCTTATACTCTTGAACTATTTGTGCACCGTACAAGTTGATCCCTTACCAAGGAATCCGACAATTCACCAAAGTCACAGGTGCGTGCTAATGTTTTTAAGGAAGCAACGTAAGTTCCAACGCGTTCTGCAGGACCCTGAACCCTTGTGAAAAATCTATGACGTTCCAAAACAACGTTTATACGCGGTCCAAAATATTGTTCTAACATTGTCATGGACATCTCATAGACATCTGATGGTTCTCCATCTCCACTACCAATAGTTAGGGGATCTATGCTGTCATAAGTGTTCCTGCCTTCAACACCAAGATTATGCAATAATATGGCTTGTTTCCGTACAGCAGAGAATTTTTCACCCCCATTTGCCACCAGATAAGAGTCAAATAAGTTTCTCCACCTTTTCCATGGAAGAAGGGGTTCACCCTTCTCGGATAAAAATGCTGGGGGTTGAGACATGCTGGTGGAAGTGGCCATATTTCAAATAATGTCCAAAAATAATTAAAATATCCAAAACTCAAAGCAACCCTCTCACCTTAAAGTTTCTTCACTATCCAAATGCCGGTATTAGTGTGATTGAGGAGAATTCTCTTAAAACAGCAAAACGCGAGGTGTAATGGATAGCCCAATCCAAGATGGCCGCCACGCTCAATGACGCTACACGCCGCGTAACGTGAGCGTAAGCGTCACGACGTCAGAACTCTAACGTGATTTAGAGGTCCATGGACGAGACGCGTGAGAAGAATGGTTGCTAAGGAGTCTGCAGCGCGCGTTGGTGATCTCGTGAGGGGTTTCAAAGCGTTTGAAACGAGTAAGTAAACAACCGTTTACTTGTCGAGTAAAGTCCTTTTCCAATCCAATCCAATTGTCATCCAAATTTCGCCGAAGCTTCGTCGTAGGTCTGTAAATCCAATGAGTTGCTAAAAACCAGTACTATGCTAATCCCTTGAATGCATAGATTAGTCCAAGTCATTAATCCATCCAGTGTAGGTTCGCTGGGGAATCGGTGGTTGTTGCTTGTCCCCAATCAAGCAACTCGTCGCCAGTAATAAATCCACAGAGTAGTTGTAATCCAAAGGAAGACTTTATTATCTTCAACCACCGACAGGTTCAGCCAACAGGTCAGCTCTCCAACGTCTCCTCAGTCAGAATGCCAGTCTCATCATAGAACCATGAGACAAACATTCTGTCACCAGGACGACCATTGACATTGGCTCTGCACAACAGAATACAAGTAAATTACAACAATCGGCTTCACGGAGTGGGTAGGAAAGTCTACAAGACCAAGAAATTTGCCCTCAGCATAAGCATAAAACGGGATGCGTTAAAAAAGAAAAAAAAAAACCTGAAGTTTCATTTTTTAAGAGTAGGGAGTGGTCGGTGGAACCACTGCCCGCTTTAAAAAAAAAATGTTTTTCCATTCAAGGAGACGATAAAATATGAATGTTTTGTGACTAATTTGATCGCAAAACATTCATACATCCTATGCAGATTCTGCATTTGGAAGAGACGTCCTAAATACGCCCCTTGCAAAAACCAAAACGCAAACACAAATTGCGATTCAGTAACATGTTACTGAATTGCAATTTGTGTTTTGTTCATCTGTAAAAGCACTTTTGCAGTTGGAAATAGCCTGAACGGACCAGTTCCGACCTCAAAAACGGTTTGTAAATATGGGCCAGAGTCCTCTGTGAAAAATATACAAGAGTCATCAAATGGCATGTCCATCAGCCTAACTTGTACATCGCTTGAGAACCACATACAACATAGCCATGTATGCCTCCTTAAGGCAATGGCCACCAAATCCACAGTGCCTAGACCTGCCCAGAGTATGTCTGGAAGAATCATGACCATCTCATCAAAATTAACCTTTATGTGGTCATGCAGATGGCTTCATCATGCCCGCCATCTCTCAGAGGGCAGGGAGCATGCATGTGGTGTTACTCGGCCTCAGGTGCTAGACTCTCAGCAAAGAATGCATTTTTACCCATGCCCCCCCAGTTTCTTAGATTCCCTATGGAACCTCTGAAAAAAATGTTTATCAATTCTGCATGGAGCACAAAGAGGCTTTGACAATGAAGCTCTCCGCGTAAGAATGGGAAGAGAGTAGATCATGAGCTCCCAATGCTGGTCTGTATCAACGGGCGATAAGTCTATTGACCGCGCAGAGGAAATTGGCCTATCCCATGCCACTTTGATGGGCTGTATCACAGCTTTGCTGAATAGCAGAAGCGGGCTGCAATATCTGGGAGGGGCAACTGTAGCACCTCCAAAGACTTCCTCAAAACTGCTGTGAATGAGGCCACATTAGGGGGGCTGGCCCCAAAGATCAATCCATTTCCAAATCTGGCGCGGTGTCCAGACTGCTAGCATTTTGAAGAGTAAAATAGTCCACAGTATCGGATTCTGCAGGAAGGAGCAAATGGCTGCCTTAACGGCCTACCATTGGCCATTAGGAAAAGCTCTGACTTCCTGACCTTTTGGAAGTTAATAAAAACCTGGCTGTTCATACGCTATTAATCAGCAGAAACCATTCTCCCTTCAACACCGCACAAGACGCCTCCGGGCATTCGAGCACTATACAAAACCAAAACTCAAATCATTAATGCTGCGAACGTCATAGTAATCATTTTGGGTGTATGTCTTTAGTCTGAGTCTTTTCCCAAAATTTCCTTCATTGTCTGTCCATATTCTCTTCTTGGCAATGGCCCAAGTTGGATGTTTTCCCTGTACCTAGCCTCATCTGCAAGACATTACACCTTTTTTTTTTAATGAGCATCATTAATAGCTACATTTAACAAATTAAATGTATTGTGATTGAGACCATATTGAGTTCTAGAATAGCACATCTTCAATTCCGCCCCAACTGTGAGAGTCAGATGCCAGCGAAGACGGGTATGCAAGTGTGATTACCTGGATTTAAGTGGAAAATGATGCGACAACAAGCCTCAACTGGTAAGCCCTCCTAGCTAGGTGTTTTGTAGTGAAATATTTGATACTATCACTCAATGGCTGGCGAAGTTTGGCCATGTCTCAAAACATGTGGAATCATTCATTGTCTCCCAGCGATGGGTTTCATCCACACTTAGGGGCTTATTACAATCGGTTGGAGTTTTCGCCGACCGACACCGCAGCAGAAACGGGACCGACTGCCTAATTACGATGCGGTCACACATGCTCAGTGTTGTGGCCGTAAACCAGCCATAACACAAGCTACAATAGGAAAATGGGAGGTTGTGTTCATCCCTGCACTGTGTGGCAGGCAACTCAGGGTGCCGGCTGCATGGTGCCGGGATCAACAAGGGAAGGCACCAAAGTCGCCCCTCAGCCCCCAACTGGAGGCCGCAAAAAGGGGCGCTGCTAGGGGCCCCCAAACACGCTTTCCGACAGGCTTTCGGAAAGAGCGGCATAGAAAGCCTGTTTGAAACCGTGCAGCGTAATCCGGATGGCGGAAACGGCCTTCATTTGGATTACGGACCAGTTTCCGATTGGCTGACTGGCTCCTGGAGCCAGCCGGAATGACCAGCCGGGTTGAATTCCGACCGGCTGTATTGTAATCAGCTTGTCGCAATTGAAACAGACGATCTCGGTCGGAAAACCTCCGAACGAGATCGTAATAGGCCCCTTATTGTCTGAAGCTGTGTTTCTTTATGCTATGCAGTCATGAATGTTGAATTCCATACCCCGAATATAGTCCTCAGAAATGCACCTTAATATCAAGTGATCGCCCTAAACTGGGAGAATGCAATGGCCACACCAATGCCTAAAGTATAGCAAAGGGTTTGACTTTAACACAGTACGACATAAGTACTGTATTATATGGTATTGAATTGTAGCATTTTAAAGCACGTCATACCCCTCATAAAGCCCCCAAAGCGCTTTCTGGGTTGTTGAATAACTTAGTAGTGACATATAATTGATAAACGTTTTAGTTAAAAGTGTAGCATGTTTAATGCCGTGCATTAGATTTGAAGGTGTGCTGCAAAGATGCTCCTGTTATCTTTTAGTAGCGCTAGTGCATGCAAGTGAATGCGAAAGAAATATAGGATCTCAATATATATATATATATATATATACACATACATTCACTTAAAAAAACAGATTTCACACACGTTATAGTTAGGAATTAGCATTTAAAAAACCTTGCAAATTCACTTAAAAAACCATAGGTTTCACACAGGTTATAGTTAGGTGGACATTTCACTCGTAAAAAAAACAATGAAATTCCCCCGTTATAGTTAGTTCAGATAACTATAACTCGCGCGCCCGCAATCCACTGCTCATGACGTCACATATTACATCACTCATGACATGGTCAGTGGCATCACTCATGACATCACTGATGACATCATCCTTGTGATAGAGTGGCGGTCGCGCGAGTTATAGTTATCTGAACTAACTATAACGGGGGAATTTCATTGTTTTTTTACGAGAGAAATTTCCACCTAACTATAACCTGTGTGAAACCTATGGTTTTTTAAGTGAATTTGCAAGGTTTTTTAAATGCTAATTCCTAACTATAACGTGTGTGAAACCTATGGTTTTTTAAGTGAATTTGTACGGTTTTTTAAATGCTAAGTTATGTATTTATTAATATATATATATTTTTTTTTTTAAGGTTTTTCACCGTGCGCGCGCTTTGGGTGCACGGTCCACTTCGCGCACGCGCATTGGGCAGACGGTGCACTGCGCGCACCGTGCGCGCACCCCGCGATTTTTATTAAAAAAAAAATGTTTATTTCACCCATGAGGGTCTTTCCCTGCCCCCTTTTCACGTTTTCCACCTTTTTTCCCCCCTTTCCTTTTCAGTGCGAGAGACAAAATGGCGGCCGACACTTCCTGATTTCGACCGATTCGAATGTTGACTGACATCTAACAACCAACCAGAATTTTGCTCGCGCACGGCGCGCGCGTATAGATATTTATATGCTTTTAAATGCTATTTTCTCAGGAAATACTGAACAGATTGACACCAGAAAGGCACGTCCCTGACCTGAGGACTACCTCTCTGCCAATTTTCAAGTAATTCTGTTCAGCCGTTCGGGCTGCACCTTCGACTAAAGGTCCTATGGAAAAATGCATGGGGAAGACGCCTTTTGGGACCCCCCCTTTTTTCTCGGCCCCCGCGTGACAAATCACCCCGAGACTTTCAGGGTAGGAGCGGAGCGCCCCATTAGTTTTGAAAATTTCGCGAAGATTCGTCAACCGGCGCCAAAGTTATTCAAAATAGAATTTTGAGATTTCCTATGGAAACACGGTCCTAACTATAAACTGGCGACTGCCAGTAGATAATATATATATATATATATATATATATATATATATATATATATATATATATATATATATATATATATATATATATATGCACTTGCGATAGGTTGATATATCAAAGTGGGCGTATACACGATAGTTTTGCAGCTACTGCTCCTCACAAGACTTACCAGGGAACGCTCGAAACGCTTATGGTGGATTAAGAGGCATATTCGTCTTTGAAAAGTGAAGTTGTTTGCCATGCGGTCTTGCAAGCAATTAAGGAATTGAACAGGACGTGTGTGGTGCCTCCAATGCTGAGCATCTTTCATTTGGAATATTTAGCGGCCTGCTCCGGTCACGGATACGCCCCGCTGCAGACAGTGCAGCTCCAGCGTTGTTACTAACATGGCGCTAAAGGAACGACATGCAAGTTTGTTATGACCAAAAGACTTTCATGGGACCAACTTCAAGAGATGAGAGGAACGACGGGAGACAATGGAGTGGCACCCACTGGGGACTTTTATGATAATGAACTATTGAGAACACAATGCATATCATGTATACGCCCACTCTGGCAGGATATATCAACCTATCGCAAGTGCCATGTGATTGTTTGCTGGTACTGCTCCGCACAAGACTTACCAGTGGATCAAGGGCGAAGGAACAGCCGAAACGCGTATGGTGGATTAAGAGGTGTATATATATATATATATATATATACATATATATTCACTGAAAAAACCATAGGTTTCAGACATGTTATAGTTAGCGGAAATTTTACTGATAAAAAAACCAATGAAATTCCCCCGTTGTAGTTAGTGCAGGCAACTATAACTCATGCGACCGCAATCCTCTGCTGATGCTAATACTGTATTTAGACACTTATTTGCCCATGTCTTCTTCCATAAATTTTTAGCCATACATATATTAGAAATATTTTTTTTTCATAAAGACACATATGTCATCAGCAGAAGATTGCGGTCGCGTGAGTTATAGTTGCCTGCACTAACTATAACGGGGGAATTTCATTGGTTTTTTATCAGTAAAATTTCCGCTAACTATAACATGTCTGAAACCTATGGTTTTTTCAGTGAATTTGCAAGGTTTTTTAAATGCTAATTCCTAACTATAACGTGTGTGAAACCTATGGTTTTTTCAGTGAATTTGTACGGTTTTTTAAATGCTAAGTTACTTTACGCCATTCGTGGCGTGCACGCCCACTTAACGCAGTTCGTTCCGTGCGCGCACGGTGCGCTTCGCGCACCGCGCGCCCACTTTACGCAGTTAGTGCCATACACGCAAGGTGGGCACGCAGTGCGCTACGCGCACCGCGTGCCCACGTTACGCACCGTGCGCACATGGAGGACATATTATGCGCTTCCTTGTGATAGGTAATCTGTTAAATTTAATTTGTAAGTGATGACAATAATATTCCATGCACAGAGTGTTTTTTTTTTTAATTAAAATTTTTAGCGTAAGCGCACCGTGCGCGTACGGTAAGAGTAATCGGCGGAATTTTCAAAAAATAAAAATTTACCGTTTTTGGCCTTTGAGGACTCAACTAACATGGCTATGTGCATGGGCGCTGTCTAAACAGCCCCTTTATATGTTTTTTGCCTTTATTTACAGCCCCCCCCTCAGAGTGCGAGAGAGAAAATGGCGGCCGCCGCTTCCTGGTTTCGACCGATTCGAATGTTTACTTAGATGTAACAGCCAATCAGAATCGCGCACGCCACCGTACGCGTACGGTAAGCTTACGGTAAGCGTACCGTAAGCTGGCTCAGATATATATATTGATTTAAAGGCTATTTTCTCAGAATCTACTGAACAGATTTACACCAAACCTACAAAAGGCACTTCCTTGACCTGAGGACTACCTCTCTGCCAAATTTCTAGTAATTCTGTTAAGCCGTTCGGGCTGTAGCCCTGTCTAAAGGTCCTATGGAAAAATGCATGGGAAAAACGCGTTTTGGGACCCCCCTTTTATCCCAGCCCCCGCTTGACGAATCCCCCCGAGACTTTCAGGGTAGGAGCGGAGCGTAGCGCCCCACCTATTTTGAGAAATTCGCGAGGATTCGTCGACCGGCGCCAAAGTTATTCAAAATAGAATGTTGCGGATTTCCTATGGAAAAGGGGTCCTAACTATAACTACCTACTGGCGACCGCCAGTAGGTAATATATATATATATATATATATATATATATATATATATATATATATATATATATATATATATATATATATATATATATATATATATATATATTTTCACTGAAAAAGCCATATGTTTCACACACGTTATAGTTAGGAATTAGCATTTAAAAAACCTTGCAAATTCACTGAAAAAACCATAGGTTTCACACATGTTATAGTTAGCTAGTCATTTTACTCGTAAAAAACCAATGAAATTCCCCCGTTATAGTTAGTTCAGCTAACTATAACTCGCGCACCCGCAATCCACTGCTGATGTTACATATTACATCACTCATGACATGGTCAGTGACATCACTCATGACATCACTGATGACATCATCCAGTGAGTATGTGTTACTCATAAATTTCAATACATTTAATATATATACGGAAAGGCCTGTTTAAGAATGAGTGGGTGTACAAGTGTGTAAATGGATGATTTTCTGTGGTGCATAACATGATTCTTTAAGTAAGTCATTAAATGTTTCTTACTGCAGACTAGTGACTAAACTGTGTAAATGTGTGTATGTGTGTATGTTGGTGTATAAGTGGCTGCATGGTTTTGAGAACAGCTATATGAGTCTCTATATGGGTAATTGATTAGTTGTCTGAGTATCTGTATGGGTGCCTGAGTGTTTGTGTGGATAGGGTGTGTGTCACTCTATGCACAGATGTGTGAGTGGGCGATTCTATGGGTGCATGGTTTTAAGAGTGCATCTGTGATGGACTGTATGGGTGTGTTAGGGATTGAATATATATCTCAGTAGTATATTTGTGATTAACTACATATGTGAATGCCAGTATATGTGTGCGTAAGAGTATATAAGCCGAAAGATATGAGAGTATGTGATTGTGAAAGTGACTGTATGGATGAGTGAGTGCTTGTATCAATGATTCTATAAGAGTGTAAGATTGTGATACTATTTTTATGAGTCATTGAACTTGAGTGTGTTTTACTGCATAGGTGAGAAAATGGGAGTGTGATTATTTGCATGACTGAGTAGGTGTAACAGTAGCTCTATGGATACTTGTTAGTGTGTGAGTGTCTATATAAGTGTTTAAATGTATATAATAGTTTTGTACCGAGTGACTGTAAGTATGAGTGACTGTACAGTTGACCTTGTGGAGGTATATGAAGACCTAAGATTTAATCAGTGGGTATGTTATGATTGGTATTGCAGTATATATGGTTTTGAGAATGGAACTCTTAAATTTTTAGTTGGTGTATCAAAGGTTATATTAGGGTGTGAGAAGATGTGGTAATTTTTTACATGGATGATGTCATCAGTGATGTCATCAGTGATGTCATTTGAGATGTCATGAGTGATGTCATGAGTGATGTCACTGACCATGTCATGAGTGATGTAATATGTGACGTCATCAGCAGTGGATTGCGGGCGCGCGAGTTATAGTTAGCTGAACTAACTATAACAGGGGAATTTCATTGTTTTTTTACGAGTAAAATGACTAGCTAACTATAACATGTGTGAAACCTATGGTTTTTTCAGTGAATTTGCAAGGTTTTTTAAATGCTAATTCCTAACTATAATGTGTGTGAAACCTATGGTTTTTTCAGTGAATTTGCAAGGTTTTTTGAATGCTAATTTTTGTATTTTTTTATTATTTTTTTTATATATTTGTTTTTCAAAAATTTCCCTATGTATACATTTATATATTATCTGTATCCTTTAATTTGGTGTGGCTTTTTTTTTTTTTTTACTTTCAATTAGGATGAAGTACAACAACATAGTTAATATCTTATATTAACTTATGTTCATTTTTTTTTTTTTATACATTCTTGGGGTGCGCGCTCGTAGCGCGCTCCTAGTACGTTTGCGTACATTTTTTGTGAATTTCGGCATACGTTATTTACGTACGCAAACATACGTTTTCGTGCGCGTTCGGAGCACGCTCCCAGTACGCATGCGTACGTACGCATGCGTGCGTCGTACGTGCTCCACGTGGTACACTTCCGTATACGCGTAGAGTCCGCGCGCTGACGTTCGCGTGCCGCGTATGCTCGTTACGTACGCGAATAGTACGTAAGCGCATGCGCGATATGCGTTTGCGCATGCGTAGTTGCACCGTGCGCGCTGGGAGCTTGCGCGGTGCGCACACCTCGCGGTATGTGATGAATAAAACAACACTTTTAATTGGTTCTCATTACTTTCAGTTTGATTGTTTCAACACCACACCCAATCCCCTCATAGCAAGTCATGTGTTCAAGAATCATCACTTTTGATTGGTTTGAAGTACTTTCAGTTCCAGATTCTTCCAACACCACTCCCACTTTCCTCATTATTAGTTCTGATTCCCTTGGAGAAGGAGCTAATCTGTTGTTGAGAGACAATGGCTGAGCAGCATCCATCTTCAGAGAGTGATGAGGACACTCTTGAGAGAATGAGGAACAGGAAGCAGAAAGACAGCTTTATATGGCAGTTTTTCACTTTTCCAGAGGGACAAAAAAAGGTAAATGCACCTAAAGTTACTTGTGTACTTTGTCAAAAAGTCTTGTCACGTGGGAATCCTAACAAGAAGTATTCTTTTAGCATTCACACTATGTTGAGGCATGTTGACAAAATGCATCCAGTGACTTTTCGTCGAGCTTCTGGAGCAAACCCTCCACCTGCTCAGCCGACGACATCTGCAGCAGCTCAGACGAGCACATCTTCGGCAGCTCAGGCTAGCACTTCTACTGCGATGGTGCCTTCACCTTTTTCTACACCTCTTGTTGGATCACCTTGTTTGGTGAGGTTGTCTACACGGTGCACTGATTGCGGTAGTCTTATTTCTGTGGGGGAGACCAGGCTTGATCTCCTTCAGCGAAAATTTGATGCGCATCACTGCATTAGGCCATAGATGTTTTTTCTTTTTTTCGTTTTTCTCTTCCTGTTTCCCTACATTAACTCAAGGGCTCTTTTCAGAGCCACCTAAAAACTAAACCCAAAAATATTTTTGGGGGATTTTTTTTAAAAAATTTTTTTTTTGGGGTGCGCGCACTCTGCTCGCACCGGAGGAGGTTTTTATTTTAATGAACAAAGAGAGGTGAAGAAAAGGAATCATGAAAAGGAAGGATTAAGAAATACAAATATTTTTTAGTTATCTTAAAATAAACTTCTTTTGATAAAAAACATTTTTAATAATTTGCAAGGAAACAGAATTTCATTTTTTAATTTTTCTTTCAAGTTCTGGAAAAAAAAGAAAAAAAATATTAATATTCAATCATACATTTTATAAAGCAGTACATGTTTTTACATATTTTACAAAGCAATGTTTTGCCCTTTTTTTGCTGTTTTCAGAATTTTTTAATTTTCACTTAAAATAGTGAAAACAATTGTATTCATCATTTAACAGCGGGCAAAAAAAAAAAAAAACAATCAGAAAGATTGTTTAAAAAAGCCCCAAAACTATCCACACTAAAATATACCTTGTTACAAATATTATATATATATTACAAATACCTTTCTAGATGAATTTTTTTTTAGATATTCCGTCTTTAAACCTTGTTGCAAAAGCACATATGGCAAAATAATATCTATCAAAGAAGTCCACAATTGTTTTTATTACTTTTCCTTTAGGCCAAATAGTAATTTCAAAATCCTTTTTAAGTGATATCTTCAATTATAATCCTTTAAAATTTCAAAAAATGCTTTCTTCAGATGCAGTTTTTATTTTTTTAAATTTGGGTTTCAGAAAAATTAAGTAAGAATTGGGTAATTCATAAGGCAAACGTTGTTTGAAAATCAATTGAGAATGATTACACAATGTCCAGCCTTTTTCACATTTAAGATAAACTGTGTAATGTCCCGAAGTTACAGTAGGTCCTTCATGAAAAATTATTGCAACTGTAACAAAAGTTTTGCCAGAAATTGATAATTGTTGTCCTATAAACTTCTTTATTAAAGTATCCAATTTAGAACCATCAGCTCTACAACGTTGCATCATTAAAATAACATACTGACCGTATTTCTGTAAAAATAACGTGGAAAACATGTCAGATTTACATTCAGAACATTCCATGTTATGATTGGCATCTTTAACTAATTTACTAAAAGTCACTGCTTTACTTTGTGGTAATGGTAAATATATGAACCTTTCAGAATCAACATTACTACTGCATGTGTTCATACAGTTTTCACAGCAATGTTCCCATTTATAAGAGATACCAAATAAGTTTTCTACTTCTACTCCTTCATCTTCAAGTACCATCAGCATATATATTAAGAATTCTTGTGCATCTTGCTGGACATTTTGACTAAACTGTGTACTTCCTGAACATACATCTAAAAGATTTCTAACATCAGAAGCACTTTCTATTTTAGTTTTATCATTACTCAGCTTCTCATAGAGGAGACTCGGCAAAGAACAGAATCTTTTTTCATGATTTAGTATTATCTGCTCTTGCAAAAAATCAAGATAAAATACAACATTCAGCACTACATTTGCGTAGCAGTTGACACCAGAGCTATTTTCAAAATGACAACCAACAACCTCTTCCACACTGTCCTTTTTCTTTTTGCTTGCAGTCTCATTACTCTTTTTGTTTTCTCTTCTGTACATCCTCATTACAGATATTCTCAAATCTCCTTTTCCGACAAACACGTTTTTCAAACACAGGATACTGACCTAAATGAGGAGCATAGCTCCTTCTTAATCTATTATACTCTTTTACACAGTTTGCATCAGCACTTACTTTTGAATCATCAAAGTCTATCATGAATAACCCAGATAATTTTTTCCACGCGTGACAAAGCAACATATGCCATACCTTCTTTAAACACAGTAGATCCAATGTTTACAAAAGCACTGTCAACAGTTAATCCTTGAGATTTGTGAATAGTTACAGCATATGCTAGAGAAAACGGAAACTGCTTCCTACGCACATATAAGTCTTTCACAAGCAAGAAACGAACAACGACAAATGTCTTTAACCTCTATCTGATCAAATTTTATTTTTAAACATTCAATTCCAACTTTTTTCTGGTAATTAATAAAACCCACAACTCTTCCCATAGCTCCATTCACTAAACCTTTCTCTACATCCAAATTACGTCTTACAATTACTCTACAGTTCATACACACATAAAGATTCTTTTCCAAACCAGCTGTTTTTGAAATGTTTTTCTCCAGAGAATCCAATTTAGTACCCAATTTGCCTGTCAATATAACAGTTATTCGTTCATGTTCTATTTTATCCACAGCTTCCAGTTTTATGATCTCTTCATTTTCCAATTTCAAAAGTTCTTCATTGAATACAGAGCATTCATGTAGTGTTGGCATTAAGCAGATTACAGTATTTTTTTCCGCAATTTCCTTGTATATTTTCTCTGCAACTATTTGTTCTGTTGGAAACAAATTACTCAGCAATCGACTCTGTAATGCTTTTCTGCCATGTTCTGTGAGTAGTCCAATTCTTATATCTTTCAGAATACTTGCATAGTCCTCATCATTGGCTTGCCTCATATTGGTAATGAGTTCCTTATACTCAAAATATGTCCAAATATTTACATTGCCTATACTTCCTAATGACTTTTTCGTGTCTTCATGTGTAAGAGTATGGAATACCGGTTGTCCTTTAACTGGAGTAAGTTACAAAAGATCTCCAAAAACTATGACGTGTTTTCCTCCAAATAGGACGTCAAAGTCTGTCTTCAGAATTTGCTGCATTCTTAAATGCACAAAGGCAAGCATTAAGTTTGATACCATGCTTACCTCATCAATAATGAGTACTTTCATTTTCTTCAATACTCTTGAAACTTCCAAGCATGCTTCTCCTGCTAGTTTGTGGTACTGTATTTTGTTCTCATGCTCTACTTAGCAAACGATGTAAGGTAACTCCTTTGATGTTATACGCTGCTAACCCAGTTGGAGCAGTAACAACACAAGACAAAATGGATTCCATTTTCTTCTGTAGGTAGCTTCTAATTACGTTAATTAAGAAACTTTTTCCAGTTCCTGCTTGTCCACTTACATACATTCTCATTGGTTCAAAAGATGTACATGAGCACTCTTTATTTTCATGTAGTAATCCGTGATCAATTTTTTGTCTGACTTCTTCATAAATTTGTTTTTCTTCTTCATTCAGTTGCTCCTCCAAATATGTTAAGTCTACTAATTCTTCTTGAGCTTGATTCATAGCTGTTTCCACTTCGTTCATAGCTATTGCTGCTTCATTTTCGATGATCGGTTGTCCTAGAGGATCTTGACTGAATGTCCCAGAACTTTGACTGTCTTGAGAACTGTCTCTAGCTACTTCAGCTGCAATTGTTGCTTCTTGTTCAATTTCTTCATTTAACATTTGAACATAAGTTGTGAAAGTACTACATTCGATGCTGTCTTTCCTAGCATTGAAGGAATCTTCATAGCTCTGAAATTCTCCAAGAAGTTCGTCCTCTGAACGCCATGGTTTAAACAGCTGCAAAAGTGCCAATTAGTAAAATTCCTTTTTATCAGGAGTGTCGCAACTCAGCTTCCGGTGATTTATCAAACTTCCTTTTGTTTGCTTCACCAAACATCCTTCCTCACCAATGACTTTATATTTTCCATTGTTGATATCTTCTGTGACATTCCGTTTAAACATAAAGTTCTGCAGCACTTCATAGACACACATGTTCTCAAGGTGATGACTTCTTTGTGGGTAATGTCAGGACTCCAAAGGATGGCTTAACAGTAGCGGGCACAGTGTTGGGCGGAGGTCATGGACCAGGAGAAAGAGTACGGCCCAGAGGCAATTGCTGGACCAGGTTGAATCGGAAAAGGAGTCTAAAGATGGCCGCCGCCTTTTAATCATCGCGGCGGTCTAGTTTATTTCTTCCCCACAGGTGCTCAGAGGCAGTTTGAGGCGCGCGCGCTGGAACAAACGCGCACTTCACCAGAGAATTCACGAAGTACGCAGGGTTAATCTATCTCTCCACGGAATTAGTGTAGAGAATATCTCGTCGGGCTTTCGTCCGGTTTTCGTTCGCTACCTCCGTCGGAAGTAGTTAGGAAAGAAAACAATTAGAGTTCATACCGAGTATACTGCCGACAAGGAGAAGTTTGCTGAAGCGACAGTTGGTGGCGCCTCTTCCCAAGTGATAAACCAAGGCTGGTGTAAGAAACTCGTCGAAGAATATCCTGGGCAGAAAAGAAGTTATAAGCTAAGTGATCTATAGAATTGATAGAAGATGTCAAGACATATGTGAATATTGTAAATAATATAGATTCGGATAGAACGTACAGAAAGATAAGAAATACGTCAAAAATCCTGCAAGAAAAGGGAAGAACGTTAAAACATTACTGAGAGGGAAATACGGTGCAGCTAGAAAGGTCTTAGACTCCAACTAGCAAGGAATTCAGTAACAATTTATGAAGAGTATCTACAGAAAATAAGTACACACACTCAAGTAAGTAGATATGCTAATTAAGAGAATAGGAGAGCGTAAGGGTAAATAAGGAAATTCTTACATTCAGTGATATCTTGTTGACAGGTGAATTCCAGAGTGTTATTTTCAAAGAGAAAGAAAAGAAATATAGAGGAGAGGCACAGTGCCAGAAACGAAGGGTAGGTTAAGATCATAGGAGCAGAATAAAAATTGGGACACAGTACATGTAGGATAAATGTAGAACTTGATGCTTGATTTTTAGATTCTCTCAGTTGACACGCAGTCTGCGGATAGAACCAAGAAGCAGACGTGAGAGAGAAGACCGTTTCAGGACCAGTCTCTTCTTGTTTATTATTTTATCCACTCCCCTTTCCCCCCCGGGGGTAGATTTGAGGGTCTATATATTTAACTAGCCCGCAGAAATATCCTTGAAGGGGAGTTGGGAATCAGCATCTCTGTTCCTGTGCAAGACATCAGAAAGAAGAATCTAGTGGTCTTGACAGGTAATATGTGTCCAACATGTTTGTTCTTAAAATGTCTGTACTTTCTGGTTCGAACTCTGCTATATATTCAATTTCTCTAATAGATTTCAGTACCCGATTTCGCATTCCTGCAAGACCTAAACTTGCCCAAATTATTCTTCTGGATTTCGAGTAAAGACTTGCAGATGATAACCTATCTGAACATTCGTAGGATCCAATTTCTCGATGCGATAACATCTTTAAACTGAAACTGTATAGCTTCTTACTGACAGTCTTCTCGTGAGAAATCTCTTCCCACATTTCCTTCAATTCTGTTTTCTCAGATTTAGTGATGTATGATGTGACATACCGAGCAATAGAATTGTCTGCCACATACTGAATATCCATGTTAGCATTCCACATGGATAAAATGACTGGGTTGTAGTCATTTATGTATTTCGACTCTTCTTTTCTTCTTAGGTTATAGGTATTTTTTGGCGATTTTCTTGTAATAGTATGTCGCACAGCTGACATAAAACTGTTTACCCTTCCGTTTGAAAGGACAGGTCTTGGAAATTCAAATCGACATTTTGTGTAGAATTTTTCTTTGCTCTTGTACTTTCTTCGACAGTATTTTCCACACCGATGATTTTGAAAACGTAGAACTTGCTCTTTTAACTTTTTCTCTTGTGTGCTTTTAGGTATAGCACATGTTGCATATTCTTCAATAAAACTTTAAACTGCTTCATCTGCATCTGTTCCAAATTTTGGGGCATCCTTGATCCACAACAGCATATGAATATGAGGAGCACCTCTTGCTTGGTACTCTTTTCTCCAAAAGAAATCCATAACTTCTCCAAGAGGTGGATTTTTTTTTATTGCAGATGAAGGACATCATAGTGTCGTAAATAAAATATTACGCGTTCGGAATTTCTATATATCAATATGATCATGCATGAAGCAAGAGGCTGAGTCCGTGGTATCAGGTTCAAAAGGGCTTTATTCAAATAACTCGAGTTATAGGGAGAATAGTTCCATCACCACAAGGGATCAGGAAGGGTCTTCTCAGAGTATTCTCAAAATATTCTCAAACTTTATTCACAGAGTACAGTATATATACGTTGTAATAATATACGTAAGCAGGAGTGCTTCAGGCGGAGCAAGAGAGAATGAGATAAGAGCATGTGGGTGTGTAAGTAGGCGTGAAGGTGGGCGTCCACTTGATGATAATAGGTAAGTGTCATAGGTGGGTGGATGCCTGGAGGGGGTTGCGTGATCAGCTGGAACTTTACTGGAACTTTGCCTTACTTGTGCTCAACTCGAGCATGACGTGTAACTGACGTGTGAAAGGGTTGCTATGCAACCGGGGAGTCTGGAGTCTGGAAGTGAGGCCTTCAGTGTCAGGGCGACCAGCACATCTTGTTTTATCTGATATCTAAAGTCTGGAGCAGGGACTGATTTGTGACATAGGTTGCCCATCACCAAGAGCCAATGTGGCATCTATTTCTTCATTTACTACTGAAGTCTTACATGGGGGCTATGGGCTTTTCACTGACGTGAGCTTTGTAATCACATGAAAAGAGACAGAAAGGCTAGGCTTTCTCCTTTGCAGATGGGTCGTGTTTATTCCTCCTTCCCCAGGCAGGAATGTGGTTTCGGTAGGAGTAAGCAGATAACCGTGCTCAATACTGTCTCGGCACCTCGGTCGGGGCCCCTTTGGCTTGAGGCCCAAGTGTGCAAGGCCAAGGATACGCAGCTGCAGCTTTCAGAGCGTTCTGAGGCCTGAAACCTCTTTTCAGCTCTGGCTGGGCCACAATAATGGAAATGCGGGAAAACATGATGCAAAAACGTGTAGGCCTCAGAGCAGATTTGTCGTTTCTCTCATGGGAGACAGGATTATGGCAGGCCACGTTATAGCATAAGCATCATGATAGACAGGCCATGGAGGGGAAATAAGTAGGTTACATGTATGTGCACATGAGTGACGGGGAACACACGGGGACATATAGGCCTCATGATATTTTAATTTCCTCAATAGCCTCAAATCTATGATTGAAATATCTACAAACATTAACCGGATCCAATGAGCACAATTCTCCTGCTGTCTTGTATTGGATGTTTTCAATATTTGAATTTGCCTCTCGAAGAAAATCCAGAAGATCATCCCAAGCGTACTCGGCACAGCTTAGGCTAGGAACCATGTTGGTGTTCCTAAATTTCGTAACATGCATTTTAATTCTCCATGGCGTCGGTACCAATATTCATTCGTCCCACGCTGACAAGCCATCAGATTGATCAATTGTGTTTCCAAATGATCATCTCGGTGCTGCACTTTGGCCATAAAATCCTTAGCAGACACATTATGTAGATGTACTCCACTTTTTAAAATGTGATTTACTGCATAAGATAGTGCAGACAAGTCGCTTTCAAATAAAAGATGAAACAAATAAGGAATACTTTGACGAAATCTTGAATCTTCTGCATATAATCTTGTAGTCCGATACTCAGAAGCTGGAATCTGTTCTGGGCGATCATCGTATCGTCCACCTTTTCCTGTAGGAAACAGCTGGGGAAAACATCGAGCTTCCAAGCTCTTCTCCCATACACTAACGGGAGTTCCTTTTGCTTTCTTCATCTGAAACAGATCAATAGTGTCTCCCATAACTTCTTTAGAATGAAGAGGATGTATGCTAAAATGTTCATAAAATTTCTTCTTCTTTTGACTTGTCCACTTTTTCAATTTGCCCAGTTGGTGTTTCTGTGTCTTCTAGTATTTCTTCTTCATCTTCATCCATATAAATTGATTCATACCATTTATTATTCCTTTTCAAATATAAATTTGCTCTTTGTACTTTCCGCACATCTACCAGCTCCTGCCAAATCTTCTTATTCTTTGTAGGTACACCATTAACCAGAATAACTAATGGTTCAGTTTTCAAACTATCTACATCAATAGTTTCCATATTTTTTTTCAAATCCAATGGCAAATACACCACTCTTCCTTTTAAACCTCTCAGTAAATCTGAAGAAGGTAATTTACCAGTTTTGGGCTCCATACGTACTATGGTGTGGAACGGATGAACACATTGAATGAGTTTAGACTCGTATGTATTTAAATCAGAAAGTTCGGCAGGAATAGCATCCAATTCTAAATTATTATGTACAGCTCTGGTCGGCATTCTATTTTCTTCTAACTTATTATAACAGTATTTACAAATACGCTGATCTTCAACCAATTCATAACAATTTTCCAGAAATATATATGTTGCAAAATCCTTCCACTTATAATTATCTTCATTTTCACTTTTTTTTATACAGATCAACATTCCTTGTTTGAATTTTGTAATGGCTTCTCCGGCAACAAATACAAGTAATATTTGGTCTTTCATTGGAGATGATAGTAAATTTTGTCATTTCATCTTCAAAATTTTTAGTAACAGTGAGTTCTACATTCTCTTCCACATTTTCCTCATCAACTGTGTCCTTTTCTGCACTTTCTTGTTCTGGACCGAAGTAACAAAACTGAATCTCATCAGTAACCTTCACTACATCTGATACAGATCCACGGAACAGAGCATTATTTAACTCATTTAACTTTACTGCTGGACTTTTAGCAAAATACAATGTTCTCACAAACTTTCTCATTTCAGTATGATGAACAGCCAGCATCCTAAAATGGTGAAAAACACTTTGACACACTTTCCTAGATAGACAAGCCAGAGAATGTCCTTGCAAACCAGTATTCTCTCTCACTCTGCATGGATCTAGTCTTTGAAGCACCTTAATCTTCTGTTTTACACTCTTTTTACTAAATTCTCTTAGAAACTCACGTAATTTATCAATAGATTCCGGACGCACAGTACAATACTACTACAATTCCAAGTGTACACTGGGGCTTTTGGACGTCTCCCCATAGCCTCAGCAGCCATCACTTCTTCCTCATTTCTTGGAACCATTTTCTCCTTTTCCATCACACAACCATCTCTAACTTCATATGCTCTACCATTGGTGTCAACTGCATGCAACAAGCTATTACTTGCTCGTTCGGGGCAGTCAGGCGCGTTCCACTCGGCCGAGCGTGAACGTCTTCCCCTTTTTGGCATTTCCCGCTTGCGGCTGCAGTGGGAGTGCTTCCTACGTCTGTCTCATTTCAGCCGCCATCCTCCCGTCAACTTCCTTACGCGCGGCTGCAGTAAAGAAAAGTGAACATTGTCTGGCTGGTTTAAGGAGCTGGCTGTATTCCACGCTGGGGGCCCTGTCTATGACATTGGAGCTTGCGGCATTGGTATTCAAGGACCGGTATGCTCCCAGGGCCGCCGGAGTGGATGTCCGGGTTCAGAGACCTTTTTTCTTTCGTTTTTGGTGCAATGCTAATCCGGGAATAACGAACTGTATTGCTGGGACAGCTGTTTATTCTTGGAGTCCTTGTTTTGACGTTCTGTTATTGGAGCACTACGTTGTGCTAATGGAGTCTTCAGGTACGAGCCCGTGACGGAGGAGGAGGAGGAGGAGTTTCGTTTTGTTTCGCTTGGTTCGGTGCTCGGTGCTTGAGCCGCGGCTGGCTGGTGCTGCCAACGCCAACCCCAACAACAACGCAGGAGACCGGGTTTTCTTTTGGAGACTGGGGGCCAGACCGGCGAGATCAGCAACCGAAGCAGGAGCCAGAGTTAGAGCGGGTCCGCCATTGAAGGCAAGCGCTCGCTCACTCACACTCTGCACATCGTCTGCCCGCGTTCTCTCCCTCTGAGGGGGAGGTGCCGGGGAAGAAGCCCTCGAGTAGAGCAGAGCCTGGTGCCTGGTGCTGAGCCGCGATTTTTCCGGAGACCGGCAACTGGTTACTGGGTACTGGATTCCGGATACTGGTGAGACTGACACTGGTGAGACTGATAACCGGTAACCAGAGCTTGAGCGAGATTCCCGATAGTAGGCACACACTCGCTCGCTCCCACATGCTCGCGCGCTCACTCATGCTCATTTTGTTCACCTTTGCTTGTGCATTTGGTCCCTCCCTCTCCCTTTTGCCCGCAACAGTTACTACAGTTATTATAGAACCCTGTTTTAGCCGCGTGCGATCGCTTGAGTCAATTGCTGTCTTGTGTGAAACGCGTCGCTGCAGGCAGTAGCGGAAAGGTTGCCAGACTTCAAGCCCCAGAGGTTTAAGGGGGCTGCCTCACCTGTTGCCAGTCCTGACTCTGACCCAGAGCCTTCAAAACTACCTAGCGCTTCCCGCTTTGCGGGAAACGCGTCGCTGCAGGCTCGTTTAAAGCGGAAAGGTTGCAAATCTTGCTATTGTATGTAACCATGTCACTCGCCAAGGTCAAAGAGGGGAAACGTTGCCTTACACCTGCCATAGCAAGCGGAAGGACCACCGGTACTCTTGACGACTTTTTCCTGAAAGCAGCCGATGTTGTAGGAAGGGAGATTGCCCGGACTGAAAAACGCTTGTCTATGGAACTCCTTAGCAACAGACGCTCCTCTCTAGGTGATTTAAATCGCGTGGTGTCACCAGTAAGGGTAGATTTGACTTCCGCATGCCCATATAGTTCTTCGTGCTCTGACTACCCTGTTGTCGTGGATTCTGTGTCTAAGAGTAATGATTCCTTCAGCAGCCTTGATTCATCTGAGGGTTTCTATTCAATTGAGCCTAGAAAAAGCTTGCAGCCAGAAGATCATGTAGCTCCTGAAGCCAATATAGTAGCGGCTCTCCCTAGTTTGGATAAGGAAGGGATGAAGAAAAGGAAAAGGGGTGGTAACAGCCAAACAGGCAGGAAATCCAAAATTTCAAAATTAACTGGTACACATAGTGTTACTTGTTCTAAAAACTACACCAAAAAACCTAAGAAGAATTCCCAAATATCGTTAGACCCTGTCCTGTTGTCTTCTGCTTTACACAATAGAGATACGACTAGTGAAAAGGTCGAGGACACAACAGTATCTCTTTCAAACATAGTCCATCTTCTACGTTCCTTCACCCTCCCACTAATAGAGAGATTGAAAAACATTAATAATAAGTTAGATACCTTGGGGGAGCTCGTCAAGATCAACAAATGTAGGCTTGAGAATTTAACACCGCCCAACACGATCACCTGTACTGAAACAATAATTAACAATAACCCAGCCCCTCAAGGTCCAAATACCCAGGTAGCTGGTGATAATTGCTTACCTCTGATGCCCCCGATAACTACAAGTGTCAACTTTACTAAACTCACTCGACCTATTACTACTTATTTACAACCTAGTGATAAAAGTTCGAGGGAGAAAGAGCGGGATGATCAGGATGAACGGGTTTCTTTACCAGTTATTAACCTTCCACCAGCGTGCTCACCTTTAGTAGTAGTGCTCGCAAATGTCCCTTCATTGAATAAAGGCGTCAGTGAGGACTTTGGTCAACTAAAAAACAAGGTGCTTCACTGGCTTACCAAGAATACCACGGCGGGCAATAACATTTGGAATGATTTAATAATGGTGCTTAGAGTGGCATGGATTGGCAGATCCAAGAAGACAATTGATGGAGATTGCATTATACTTAATTTTAAAAATTCTTTTTTGGTTAGACGAATTATCAACGAATCATTATTTAATGTGAAACCTCAATCGAGGGGTATCCAGATTCTCCCACTCGATTATTTTTATAGAGAGCTGAATAGACCAAACCCCGGTATGCTCCCTGAGCTAGGGGGGAGGACGAGCCATCACACCCCACTTAACTCAGGCTGGGAATACCCAAGGAAAACATTTCCTAACAGGACCTGGCGTGGGAACGACAGCTGCCATCGTAGTTTCTCAGGGGTCAACCGCTTCTCAGTTTTGAGCGGACTTGAAGGAGTGGACTGACGCCCATCTACGGAGGCCGCTGTTATTCCAGTTATGACTGATTTATGTGTACCAATCGCGATACCCTGCGAAACCAATGTGCAGTTGGTAACCTTACCATTGCACCAACCAGAGCAAATAAAAAACAAAGGTACCAGGATTGCGTTCTGGAATGTAGCTGGTCTCCGTTCCAAGATTGATAATCCCATATGGATTGATTATATCAAGAATATAGACATCGTATGTTTGCAAGAGACCTGGTCCTTGGAAGCCATCCACATTACCGGATATAGAACCTTCCATCAACCTGCTAGTCCTTCTACCTCTGGGAGAAATAAAGGGGGCCTGATTATTTATTTATCTAATCTGTTGGAGACCCTGTCAGTAAAAGTGGTGGGCCAATGTGATTACTATCAGATTATTTTAATCCAGGTAGCCCCCAAAGTGGAGATGCTTATTGTAAATTTATACAATAGTATTGAGAAAGGTCTTGTAAATGGTTTGGTAAATACTCTCACTAAAGACCTAGGAGCTTTGCTAGCCTCTTCACACCGGGATTCCATTATTATTTGGGGAGGTGACTTTAATCACCACCTCTGTAAACATTTTCTAAGCGGTTGTGGCGATCAAGAAAAATATAAATCTGAATATCAACCACATTTCGATCATAATAGCGGGGGTGATTCTTTTAATGAAATGATGGCGACTTTTGATCTTGGCTTTGTCAACTTGCTCTGCAGACCTCCAGTGGAGTTTAGATCAACGTATGTGGGGAGAGGGTATAGTACGTTGATTGACTTCATTACAATCACCAATTCCCACTCCAGCTGGTTAACTGATTTTGCCTCACATACTCTTGGGGTGAGTGATCATCTTCCCTTGAGTTTCAGCATACATCTCCCCTGCAAATCAGCCCCTTCTGTGGTGGAGAAATTGGCCTGGACTACCAACTGCTCCCTATATAGAACGAACGGGTTTGCCCTTAGATGGTCACAGTGTAATCAAGTGGAGTTGAATAGGAATATCATTAAACAGGCATTAACCTCCATTAATGTGTGCCTTCAGGATGAAGTATCCCACTTAGACATTATGGAATCTTTTGCTTCTATTACTAAGATTATTAAGGATGTCCTACATCGCCCCCCTAAAGTGGGGAAAGTAGCTAGAAAAGGGTGGTTTGATTCTGCGTGTACTAAGGCCCACACTGCTTTAAAGATAGCCTTGGGGAAAAATCCAAGGAACCAAACGGAAATTACTCACCTTAGGCGTGTGTACAATCAGGCCCGGAAGGCTCGAAAACGCGCGCTTAAGAACGACGCGTGGGATTGTTTATACAATGCGTCCTTGGAAAAGGATTGCTCTGCCTTCTGGCTGGCGGTTAGGGCTCCCTTCCTCAATACAGGGGAAATCGACAGAATGGACGTGGCCATCACTGAAGATTCTTGGGTCGACTTTTTCGCTGAGGTCTATAATCCTGGAGGGAAAGATAAATTGGTAGTTATGAAGTCTACTTCCCAGGGGCAATTGGCGGACGATTTCGTCCCGATCAATCTAGACGTTACTGTTGATGAACTCTCGGTCGCAATCACCCAGAGTAAAGGTAACAAAGCGCCAGGAGCAGATGGCGTCCCAATTGATTTATTTAAAATTCAGCCGGGACTTTGGTCGCCTCTACTCAAGCGCGCTCTAGAGGCTAGTTGTGCGCGGGGTTTCATCGATACCTGGGCAGACTCGGTAATTATACCAATATTCAAAAAAAGGGGACCGAGATAAACCTTCTTGCTACCGTCCCATATCCCTTCTGGATTCTTTCTTAAAAGTCACTGGGCGAGTTATCCTGAATCGGTTGCAACTTTGGGCAGATGAGTTTAACATCTTATCGCCGGTTCAATACGGCTTTCGTAAGGGCTGCGGTACTGTAGAACAGGTACTCAACTTTACGTCTTTAGTTGGCAAATATACACAGGCCAAAGAGGGCAAACTTTTTGTCGTGTTCGTCGACCTAAGTGCGGCTTTCGATTGTGTTATTCACAATCGATTGTGGCAGATTTTGAGTGATATGAAGGTTGACAGCTGTATGCTGGCGCTAGGGCAAAGGTTAGATACGGTTTAAATGGGGAATGCACTAAGCCCTTTTACGTAAAAAGGGGCGTGAGACAAGGGTGTGTACTCGCCCCACTGCTGTTTAACCTGTATACCAACGACTTAGAAAAAGCCCTGATTGCTACAGTACGCGATTCCCCCCAGGCCAATCAGCACCAAATTGCATCCCTCCTATATGCTGATGATGCAGTGATCATGTCCCGGACGCAAAGAGGTCTTCAAACTGCTCTGGACACTTATATAAATTTTATGGATAACAGGGGGTTAAAACTGAATGTTTCTAAATCATTTGTAATGTCCTGTGGCAGCGGCAAGAAAAGAGCGTGTCGTTTGTTTGTGGGGAAAGAGGAACTTGCCACATCTAAAATATTTTCCTATCTGGGAATAGTTCTCGAGGAAAGGGGGTCCTGGGGTCCTGCTATTAGAAATAGGACATTATCATTTAAGAAAGCAACTGCTGCACTTATGATCTTCTCAAAAAAGCTGGGGAAGAGGCCGCCTGCAATACTGCTAAAAATCTATCAAGCCAAGTGCATCAGTATAGCCATTTATGGGGCAGGCATTTGGGGGATCAATAATAATTTCTCCACGATACAAAGGGTAGAGAATGCATTCTTAAGATTTATCTTGGCAACCACTGCTAGCTCCCCTGTTTTTAACTGTCACGCAGAGTTAGGTATGCGTTATGTGAGCGAATTGATTAGTATTCAACCAGTTCTGCTTTGGTACAGGGTATGGACTTCTCCAGCTCTAACGTTAAATAGAGACATCCTCAAAGATTGCATGGGATTGGATAAAGCACTTAGGATACCCTGGTTGAAATATATTTGCAAATTTACAAGGGATCTTGGCAGACCCGAGTTTTATTTTCAACCAGAGACCATGTGCAGTTTAACAAGAAAGGACTTGAAGGAGCTATGCTGGTCCCATGTTGAATCACTTAGATTAGGCGTTGAATTTAATAAGAACCTTGTATTACAACATCAACTTACATTGGTTTCTAATGATATTCAGCCATATTTAAAATGGTGTCAGGTGGGCTTTGACCGTTTTTTGCTCACTAGGCTAAGGTTCGACGTCTTTTTCCGCTTAGTCTCCTTCCCTGCAGTTAATGATTGGTCAAGAAAATTATGCAATTGCCCGTGCGATAATTTGTCTATCCAATCAACTTTGCATGTTATTTGTTTTTGTAAATTTTATTCAACGGAAAGATCTAGATGGATTAAGCCATTTTTAAAAAAGCATGGCTCATGGAGACACTGTCGGCCCGCCTTATTGTTTTTAGTATCTTTACAAGATGAATACTGTGTGTCAATAATGTTGGGCTTTTTAAAAAGTATTTTAAGGAAAAGGAAATGTTTAATCAATTCTTAGGTAATTTATTTATGTTCTGTGTAACATTGTTTTTATTGTTCTTAATGTCGTTTACCTTTGTCTGTACATGAACATGTTACTTTTATGATTTCGTGAATCTTGAAATCGAATAAAGTATTATCTATCTATTACTTTGAAGATAACTCTCTTCATTAAAAAATGGTTCAGTACTTGATCTGTGCTTCCATTCTCCCAAGAACACTTTACAAAAGTTACTTTTTTTCACTTCTCTTTTCCTTTTGCTTTGTGACTTCATTGCATTGACTAATTTATCTAATCTACACATCCTATTCAAAATTAAAATAAAAAGTTTTTTTATTTCCAAAGCCTTACTTACAATATTTTCTATGCATTTTTTTTCTTAATAAATTTTGTTTTTTTCTTATATTTTTTCACATCCTTTAGCAAATTTAACATCACTCTTCTCTGAAACATTTTTCGACAAATGTTTTTAAAATCTAATTTTCATGTTAAATCACTTTTACTTACTTCCGATTGTACATTAGCTTTTGTTTTTTGCTGTTGACTCTGTTGTTGCTTTGTACCTAAAACACTGTTTGTTTTACATTTATTTTTTCCATTTTTTTGTTTTTTGAAGATCTTTGTTAAGAAATCTCTACTCTGCTTACCAGTAGACTTTTTCTTTTTGCCATCACCAGCTTTTCCTCCTATTTTTTTTTCCAGTTTTGTCCAGATATAGTTGTTGTTGCTTTTCTTTCCTCTTTCTTGTCCTTAAAGGCATTTTTTTATTTTTTCACTGATGCTCAGCAATACCTGCAAGAAACTAAAAAAAATACCTTTTTGTAATTATAATTCATTTAAATTTTTTTTTAGCTTTTCAATAATTTAAAATGTTTTAGCTTTTGCCTCTCATTTGCGATTTAGTGATTTCTGCTGAGTGCTAACCACCACATTTGAAGAAAACAAGCTGTCCCTTTCCTGCAAGTGCATGTTTTACAGAACAACTACAACACAAATTACATCTCTGGCCACAATTCCTGTGCGCACACAGCCTCATGGTGTGATTCTAAGCAGAAAACAGAATTTGATTGGCAATTTCAAAGCACATTTACTACTGTGGTAGAGCAAGTGATAATTACTGTTACAGCCTGACACATTTTCCTTGTAGATTACAGAGGCAGAAAAGAGCACATGTCCTTACTGCTTTTTCATACCATGAGCATGTGCAACCTGGGTGAGTGACTACACTAGAGCAAAGGAAATGAGCCTTGGTGACGTTGAATGTGTTTGCGTTACACAGTGCTATCTGAAACAGCACACAGTGCTGAGTACTACGCATGGGAGTGTTGGAGAAGCTGCTGCGTGTGTGCCAAGAGTGTGTTTCTGGAGACTGTGTATTGTCTGGTGCAAGACAGATGAGCAAAGAGACTTCCAAAACAGCATGAAGACTGCTGGGATGTATGTAACAGTGCATGTGTGGTAAGAGTTAATTTGTGTTTTGAAAACAGACTGCCCCTTTCCTGGGTCTGCAATTCTTACAGAACAACAACTTCACAAATTAAATCTCAGACAACAATTCCTATATGCACACAGACTCATGCTGTGTTGGTAGGCACAAAACACAGGCTGCCCCTTTCCTGGGACTGCAATTCTTACAGAACTAATGCTAATTTCAAATGTGTTGCCATTTTCCTCTCTTTTCTTTCAAAGTGATTTCTGCTAAATCCTAACCATCACAATTAAAAAGAAGCTGTCCTTTTCTTTCAACTGCAAGTCTTACTTTTCAACAGCAACACAAATTAAATCTGTCAACAATTCTTCTCTGCACACAGACTCATGGTTTGATGGTAGGCACTAAACAGTATTCCTCATTGTTACCAGTACACATTAACTTATGGTGAAAACATACTCCATAATATCTTACAAGTTCAAGACAGTTAAATATCTCCCAAACCTCAAAATGTAAAACATAACTTTTGAAGAAGATTCACAATTCTAATATTTATCTCAAAAATCACCACATACTTTCCCTCTCAAACTCATAACTCACCTTTAAAATTAGTTAGTTGTTTAAGAAATGTGCCACTCAAACAGCAGACTATCAGAGTCAGAATATCAGAGCTCTACACCTCTCTCCTCCAGAACCAGTAAATGGCAATGTTTCCCTCTCTTTTTTCACACATATACATGTTAATTTCAAATCTCAGTGCTTCCCACTTTTTTTCAAATGAAATCACACATTTCTATTGGTTGAAAACTTCAACCCCTTTCCAAATGTACCCTTCCCCCAACTTGACTTCTGCCTGCTACCATAGCAACAGCTCATGGAACACTGCTGTGAGGAGAGAGGTCAGAAGTTCAACACACAATGTTTCAAATCCAAAGAGCAAGAGTAGTTCACCTGTCCAACCTAACAGCAAATCCAATCTAATCTTCTGTGTGAACACAATTTTCTGAACCAATACAAAACATGCTTCTAAAAATATACACATACAGCCTACTTTTTTCTGTTAAAAGATTTGAATCAGCCAATGTGTTCTTTTTATGTTAAAAAAATATGTATGCCTCCATTTTACAACTGTCTTTCATTTCATATTGCCTTTCTACTGAAAGACACCTCCTGAGTGCATCCAGATCTCCTTGGAAGATGTTCACAGTGTGGATTGTAGGTCACAGCTATGTCTTCTGGAGTGAAAAGTTTGCAGAAAAAAGAGGTATGGTGAGAGACCTTGCTTTGCCAAATGTAGACATTAAATGGATTGGTCAGAGAGGGTTAAAGTGGCACCAATTAATGCCTTTGGTGAAAACCTTTCTACATCTCCCACAGCCTAACCTTTTTATTGTGCACTGTGGTGGTAATGACCTAGGCACTCTAACTGGGGTAGGTCTGGAAATGCTTATTAAGGACACCTTTGTGCAATTGATGTCGCTTTTTCCACAAACTGCCTTTGTATATTCTAATATATGCCAAAGGCAAAAGTGGAACTGGTCCAACCAATTTTGTCCACAGATTGACAAAGCAAGGAAGCACGTCAACAAATCTATTTCTGCTTTCCTCAGAGACTATGGTATGGGTTCTATATACCACAACAACTTGCGTTACAACATGCAAGACATTTATAGAGGAGATGGTGTACACTTCACTGATGAAGGCAACAGAGTCTTCCTCTTGAACTTTAGACTCTGCATCGGTACTTACTTGTAGGTACCAAAAAACACACAATAAACACAAGGGCTCTTTTTAGAGCCACCTTATATCTAAACACTTAAATGCGATTTTTTATTCTTTTTTTTTTTAAGTTTTTTTTCGGGTGCGCGCTGGGTGTGCGCACTCGGCGATATTTTTTTTCAAAATATAAATCTTTTTTTTTGCCCTACAAGGTCCTACTGTGACCCCCTTACAATGCCTAGTGGGTCAATATCTCCCCACTCTGCCCCCTTTTCACGTTCTCCCCTTTTGTTTCTCACCCCCTCTTTATGCGAGAGACAAAATGGCGGCCGCCGCTTCCTGATTTCCACTGATTAGAATGTTTACTTCTTACAACCAATCAGAAGTGCGCTCGCGCAGTGCCGAGTGCGCGCACCCAGCGCGTACGCTGCGCGCTTACAGATATATATATTGTTTTAAATGCTTTTTTCTCAGAAAATACTGAACAGATTTACACCAGACCTGCAAAAGGCACTTCATGGACCTTTTAGCTACCTCTCTGCCAAATTTCACATAATTATGTTAAGCCGTTCAGGCTGTAGCTGCGACTAAAGTCCCTATGGAAAAATCCATGGGGAAAACGTGTTTTGGGACCCCCCCCTTTTTCTCAGCCCCCGCTTTACGAATCACCCCGAGACTTTCAGGGTAGGAGCTGAGCGGAGCGCCCCATTAGTTTTGAAAATTTCGCGAGGATTCGTCAACCGGCGCCAAAGTTATTCAAAATAGAATTTTTAGATATCCTATGGAAACTCGGTCCTAACTATAACTATCTACTGGCGACCGCCAGTGGCTGTTGATAATCTTTATTATAATGGAGGCTAGGTGGGATTGTCATGAGTCCCAACATTACACACCACAGATCTCCTGATCTTATTGCTGTAGATGGACAAAGCAACCGTAGGGTGAAGTTGATTCCATGGCTGCACAGACTCAACAACTATCTGGAAGCAGCTTATTCGTGTCAATGGTGTGTACACAAACGTTTAATTTCTTGACAGAGAAAGCTTCTGCCAAAGTGAGATTTACAGAAATTATGGAAGTAATGTGGTTAGAATCCTTCTTCCATCACGTTTTACACTACTGAAACCAAACTATTCCACTGTTTGAGTCTAGAGCCCACTACAGATGGCGGGGTAGCTGTCAAGTGAACAAAGATGATTGCCTTGTTATGGACAAAGAGGGCAATGTGAATCAAACATTCTAATTTTAGCATTTGGTAACTTGTGTTACACTCTCTTCCATAGGGATTTGATGCATTTCTTTGGTGCACACAGCTTTGGGGTGGTGCACAGAGATCATTAATTGCTGCACATGAAGTAACTCAATTAGAAAGAACATTGACTGTAACATTATTGCAGTTTTAGATACCTCCTCCTCCCCTCCGAAACAATTCAGAAGAGCAAGAAGGTACAAGATCAATCCTGGTGCTTTCAGCCCTGTTCTCTCTGAAGGCTTGGAAAATTTCAAGGGATGTTGGCAGGTCCCTGGACCCATAGAGAAAACTTCCATTCACTTTTATTATGGCGGGGCAGAAAGTACTAACTAATATTACAGGCTCACCTTGTCCCTTTGAGCCAGTCGGTGTTTGGCAAAGGATTTTGATACCATGGGGACCAATACAGTCAATCTTGTGAATTTGTTGCCCTCCTAAATGGAAGACGGCTTCATCTATAGGACAGTGAATGCTTACAGGTAGGCCCTTTCAGCCGGTCATGTTGTCACATTAGGATTCTGGGGAAGGAAGAGGAGGTAGGAAACCTTTGTTGATATGTTAACTCTTGATGGGCATCAGATCATCAGATATATTACAGCCTAGATAATCACATCTCTGGGAAGTGAATGTGATCCTTTGTATTCTGCAACCTTGGCTTTTGTCTAGAAGGCATCTGTCTGCACAACTGACCTTCCTGGTAGGTCTTATACCAGAAGTTAAGGCCCTTACGATAGATAGGAGAACCAACTCTAGAACTAGATCTAGCGGTAACAAGGGAGCTCAGACCCAGAGGGGCAAACAATTTCTTATTTTGTTTAGGAAACCATTATTTCTGGCCTCTTTGCTAATGTTAGTGAGATAGGTAAAATAAGTGTTGTTGGAGCCAGGTACTTGGATCTCCTTCAACAAAAGAAGCTATGGATCAAATCCTTCATTTATGTGTCAAGTTGAAATAAATTAGGAAATCTTTCCACTATTCCGATTAGACTTAAGGTTATTCCAAATTTGCTACTGACATTACATGGTTCCGAGTACATTTTCTCTTATTATATTGATTTTTGATGGTGTGTGATTTTATAAATATTTACTGCGGGGTAAAGCTGGACATTTTCGAACACGGAAGTCTTTCTGGAATTAATGTTTTTTATAATTGCAGATAACTATCGGAATCAGGAATAAAGACTACAGGCAATTAAAGAAAATGGATTTGCATCAAGTTTTAGCATTCTTGGTTGGAGTGTTGTAACGCAATTGTTATATGCTCATGTAATTGTAGTTTCTAGAGCTTAGTTACAAAGAGCTTTATTTGCCCGTCAACCACACCTACTGTTTCCAATACATTAAATATACTTAGAATAGGCTTTGAATCAGTCTCTGGCTCATGCCGAATGGCATTGTTGTCTATGTCACTTCTTTGCTCCTGACCCTTTGGCTTTTCTCTCTGTTCCTGTGTTTGTCTCATCCAAAAGGCAAGATAATGGAAGCCAAAAAGTTTGAAAAAGGTGTGCATAGGAGCATCAACCCTGTGTATCTATGATTTGTAATGTTCGAACATGTATCACATGTCCCTCTAAAATACCACAAAAAATATGTACATCCTTGATCTGGAAGCTCTGTGAAGTACTAAATCCTTGGGATTGAATCCTAGTAGGTTTCTTCAGTCTTTCAACTCCAAATATGCTTCATAATTGCACCTAATATGTTATATATTTATATAATGCGCGCACACTTCACCCTTAAGCCTGATGAAGTACCTGTGAATAACAGATTTTTCTTGGAAGTTCTTTGTAGTCCCTTGACAGTCTTTACTCGGACACCTGTAAGCCAGTCTTCTGCCTGTCTATTGCATTCCACTCGTGCAATAAAGGTTTGAGCTGTAGGGTTGCCATAATGTGTCTGTTCTACTTAGGAGAATTATCTGCACCATTTGTTTTACAGACAGTTGTAAATCAAAAAATTTAGACAATACAATGTATCGGCCAAGTGCTATGACAGATTCTCTCGTTTGTGAAGAGCAAAGGAAACCTGTAGCTATTAAGGGACCAAAGGTACATATAGTATTATAAAGGAACAGAGGTCCCTCAGCAGAAAATAATGCTTATAATGTAATGGGAGCACAATTATGCTTGTATACGTTGACAAATAACAGATTAAAATCTCATTTTATTAAATAATTACATTAAATAGGTGTGTGAAAACACAAACGACAAACAGTTAAATTAGCAAAAAGACTCCGGCTCTCATATTTGACAGAAATCAAGCACTTCTCTCCTTATGTTCGTTACTAAATACATAACAGTAGGGACCCACCTATTTAATGAAATTATTTAACAAATGAGATTTTTATCTGTCTATTGGACAAAGTACATGGGCATAATTGTTTTCCCACTAAAGCATATTTTCTGATGAGGGACCAATGCTCCTTTATAATCTCTTAACACAAATAAGAAGCTTTTTCACACGTAGCAAGAGTGGCCATCATCAAATGGATTTCCTTTCATAAAACACTGCCAGCCATGTAAGCGTTTTGACACATGCTTGTATGTCACAGCCAAAAAGCACCAGTGAAGTCAATAGCTCAGTCTTTAAAGCAGTGACTTATTGGCTTTGTCAATATAGGTTATTATTCTGTTGCTGAATTTAATAATGAGTAAAGAAAGCATTATCCTAGACTTGGAGTCCTTAAGAAAACTTTCTTGCAAAAAGCTAGGAAGTTTGATATTGATAACCCATTGCTACAAGGGAGAACGTCCTCCTGAGGAAGGGAAAAGAAAAGTCTACCACAGTTGCTGAACTGTGTAACTGAAATCTGTGGATATATTGTCCAGAATCAAGTAATATTGTGGGTACTGTTATATATTAACCCATAGCAGAAAAATTACATTTACGCCTACAAGCAACTGGCCATACATATTCTACTGCTACAAATGTTACTAGCAAGCTTACCCGTCTTCCTTCATCAGACCTTTCACCTGAGCTATGATCCACTCCACTTCTGAGGTCGGGCAATCCCAAACTTTCTTTGCCATTGAGACTTGCTGGAGGTCTTTGAGGATCTGCACGAGATGTAACGTAAAACACAACTTGTCAAATGGGAGGAACTAGTGCCCCTCCAACATGGCGTTTACTACTAACCTATCCAATTTGATGTCTATTTTATTACACAATACATTACTTCTCCACCAATGAGAAGAAATATACAAAGGGGTAAAAACATAAGTGGATAGGAATCAATCTGTTGAATTGAGCTGCCGAGACCCATCGGTTTTCAGCCTACCAAGCATCCAACAGATGTAACATGCAAGAAGGTGCAACGCTGTAAGAAAGATGATTTCAAACATGTGTTCCAGTATGCTAACTTAAGTTTACTGATGTAGTAAGCACTTAAAATAAAAATATAGTAAGCACTTAAAATAAAAATAGAAGTAGAGGCTGTTCCCATGCTCCACTGCCCTACTTTTTTCTCCATTATTATTATTTTTTTTTAAAAAGAGGTCAATTGATCAATAGCACTTTAGATAACTGATGTAGGATAATTGACATAATATTTGGAGCAAGACCAGAAAAAAACAGAATTCCAAGCCTACATATCCAGCCCACATCCTGCCTTAGCCCCCAGTTTAACTCTTGGTTTCTCATGGGTGTAACCTCTCAGATTCTGCCAGGAGTCATCATATCAGGATTTTGGATTTTAGCAATGCATGAATTTGCCACCTTTCTGCAAATCTACATGCATGGGGCTGGTAGATGGGGAAGCAGTAGTTCCGGGGTTGGAATGCCCTTAGAGAAGTTGTCTTCAAACTTTTTAATGCCATGCCCCTCTCAGGGTAAAAAAATTAAATAAAAAATCACCCCCCCCCCAGAATTTGTTTACAAATATTCTACTAAATTGGCAATGTTTAAATATGTCTAAACTTATTTAAACATTGCAGTTAAATTCTGTTGCCCTTTTTAAAATGCATGATTGCCAAACATACTATTCTGTCCAACCAGGCATTACTACAGTGTAAAAGTATCCGTAGTGTGATCATCAGTAATGGGACAGGGTACGGGGGGAGGGGTGCAGGATGTTTGAGGGATACTTTGAGTTCCTTCCCCTTTGACAACTACTCCTAATCAGGATATATGTCAATGATGGTTCAGAGTGGCTTACTGCTGCTTATTGTTTTCCACTTAAACAAAGGCACTGTCATAATGCTTCTTTATGGCAAAACCTGGTGCCCCCCTGTGATCACTTAAGGTAACCTCAGGGGACCACAACCCCCAGTTTGAAGAGCTGTTGCCAGAATAGTAAGCCACTTTTCACACCTTAATTTGCACACCCATCATCCATGAGGCAAGTCACAGGAGAGAGGCCAGTTTCTCCCCACACTATACTACGCACAGTTATTATGCAAGAGACTTGTGTCAGGAAACATGGTAGTTTCTCCTGATTGCCTATTAAGTATACCTACTACAGACACTTCTCACCCTGGTAAGGTCACTTTCTTTCCAGACAGCACTGCATATTGCTGTTGTTGAAAGGAGAGGTGTCAGCACAGAGGCCACTGCTTCACTACATTGTACTGCACCTCCATGTTGTCCAGGAGATAGGCAGAAGACAATCTTTTCGTACATATTACTGTATATGTCCGGCATGCTGGGGAGGGCTGTGAGTGGACAGGGAAATATAAGATATAAGAAGGACCCGTTCTTAAAGAGGACTGCGTATTGCTGGCATCAGTGGAAACACTTTCTTCTTCCGAGGTATCGGATCACGCAGACCGGCCTCAGCAACCAGTTCGGAGCAGTGCGTGACTTCACGTATCAGCAGGATTATTATATCTGTGTTGTGTGGCCCGGTCAGACTCTGGTGTAAGAGGCAGAACGTTGGGGACCCAAGGAAGACTCGGAGTGACTCCGTGTGGATTCACTTTCCTCAAGAAAACCCCCTTTTGCCAGGTATTACAGTGCTCACTGAGCATGGACTCCGCTTAGGATACCTTCCACTGTGGTGCATGATGGGGGCTGTAGTCTCTACTCACCTGACGGCAGTTGCAAGTAATCCGAAGGAGCCACCTGACTTCCCACCAAGGGGGAGGACCTTAGCAGCACAAAAGGGAGGTGAAAGTGTGATCCTTGTCGTGTGAACGGCGTCTGAAGAAGGCACACCTAAACGCCGAAATGCATTATGCCCTGCACTCTCCTAATAAAGAAAACCTTCCGAAAAGTCCCCGCTGTGTCCTCTGATCTCTTCCACATGGGGTGGTCTGCATTGGAAATATATATATGTATATATATATTCACTGAAAAAACCATAGGTTTCACACATGTTATAGTTAGCTGGACATTTTACTGATAAAAAACCAATGAAATTCCCCCGTTATAGTTACTGTAGGCAACTATAACTCACGCGACCGTAATCCTCTGCTGATGCTAATACTGTATTTAGACACTTATTTGCCCATGTCTTCTTCCATTAAATTTTAGCTATACATATATTACAAATATTTTTTTTTCATAAAGACACATATGTCATCAGCAGAGGATTACGGTCGCGTGAGTTATAGTTGCCTACAGTAACTATAACGGGGGAATTTCATTGTTTTTTTATCAGTAAAATGTCCAGCTAACTATAACATGTGTGAAACCTATGGTTTTTTCAGTGAATTTGCAAGGTTTTTTAAATGCTAATTCCTAACTATATCGTGTGTGAAACCTATGGTTTTTTCAGTGAATTTGTACGGTTTTTTAAATGCTAAGTTACTTTACGCCATTTGTGGCGTGCGCGCCCACTTAACGCAGTTCGTTCCGTGCACGCACGGTGCGCTTCACGCACCGTGCGCGCACAGTGAGCACGCAGTGCGCTTCGCGCACCGCGTGCCCACGTTACGCTAGATGGGCCATGAACGCACGATGCGCTTCGCGCACCGTGCGCACATGGAGGACATATGATGAGCATCGTTGTGACAGGTAAAATATATGTTTTGTTTAACTAATAAGCCATGCACAAAAGGTGCCCTTCGGGCACCTTTTGCACACGGGTTGGGGAGAATGTGGATATTTTTTTTATTTTTTATTATTTCTTACCGTACGCGTACGGTAAGCATAATCGGCGAAATTTTCGAAAAAATTAAAATTGCCTTTTTTCACTTGGGGGATCGTTGGGGACTCCCTCGACATGGCTAGGTGCTTGGGAGCTGTGTAAACAGCCCCTTCACATGTTTTTGCACTTGGTTTTTCAACCCCCTGTCAGAGTGCGAGAGAGAAAATGGCGGCCGCCGCTTCCTGGTTTCGACCGATTCGAATGTTTACTAAGATCTAAGGCCCAATCAGAATCGCGCTCGCGCACGCCACCGTACGCGTACGGTAAGCGCACCGTACGCTGGCTCAGATATATATATTGATTTAAAGGCTATTTTCTCGGAATCTACTGAACAGATTTACACCAAACCTACAAAAGGCACTTCCTTGACCTGAGGACTACCTCTCTGCCAAATTTCAAGTAATTCTGTTCAGCCGTTCGGGCTGTAGCTGTGTCTAAAGGTCCTATGGAAAAATGCATGGGAAAAACGCGTTTTGGGACCCCCCTTTTATCTCAGCCCCCGCTTGACGAATCCCCCCCGAGACTTTCAGGGTAGGAGCGCCCCACCTATTTTGAAAAATTCGCGAGGATTCGTCAACCGGCGCCAAAGTTATTCAAAATAGAATGTTGCGGATTTCCTATGGAAACGTGGTCCTAACTATAACTACCTACTGGCGACCGCCAGTAGGTAATATTCACTTAAAAAACCATAGGTTTCACACAGGTTATAGTTAGGTGGACATTTCACTCGTAAAAAACCAATGAAATTCCCCCGTTATAGTTAGTTCAGATAACTATAACTCGCGCGCCCGCAATCCACTGCTCATGACGTCACATATTACATCACTCATGACATGGTCAGTGGCATCACTCATGACATCACTGATGACATCATCCTTGTGATAGAGTGGCGGTCGCGCGAGTTATAGTTATCTGAACTAACTATAACGGGGGAATTTCTTTGGTTTTTTACGAGTGAAATGTCCACCTAACTATAACCTGTGTGAAACCTATGGTTTTTTAAGTGAATTTGCAAGGTTTTTTAAATGCTAATTCCTAACTATAACGTGTGTGAAACCTATGGTTTTTTAAGTGAATTTGTACGGTTTTTTAAATGCTAAAATATGTATTTATTAATATTTTTTTTTTAAGGTTTTTCACTGTGCGCGCACGGTGCGCGCACTTTGGGCGCACGGTGCACTTTGCGCACCGTGCACGCACGTTGGGCTCACGGTGCACTGTGTGCACCGTGCGCGCACCGTGCGCACATCCCGCGATTTTTGTAAAAAAATAAAATAAAATGTTTATTTCACCCATGGGGGTCCTTCTGTGACCCCCTGACAAAGGCTAGGGGGTCAGGAACTCTCTTCCCTGCCCCCTTTTCACGTTTTCCACCTTTTTTCCCCCTTTCCTTTTCAGTGCGAGAGACAAAATGGCGGCCGACACTTCCTGATTTCGACCGATTCGAATGTTGACTGACATCTAACAACCAATCAGAATTTCGCTCGCGCACCGTGCAAGCGTATAGATATTTATACGCTTTTAAATGCTATTTTCTCAGGAAATACTGAACAGATTGACACCAGACCTGCAAAAGGCACTTCCCTGACCTGAGGACTACCTCTCTGCCAAATTTCAAGTAATTCTGTTCAGCCGTTCGGGCTGTACCTTCGACTAAAGGTCCTATGGAAAAATGCATGGGGAAAACACGTTTTGGGACCCCCCTTTTTTCTCGGCCCCCGCTTGACAAATCACCCGAGACTTTCAGGGTAGGAGCTGAGCGGAGCGCCCCATTAGTTTTGAAAATTTCGCGAAGATTCGTCAACCGGCGCCAAAGTTATTCAAAATAGAATTTTGAGATTTCCTATGGAAACACGGTCCTAACTATAACTATCTACCGGCGACCGCAAGTATATTATATATATATATATATATATATATATATATATATATATATATATATATATATATATATATATATATATATATATATATATATATATATATATATATATATATATATATATATATATTTATTTATATTATCTACTGGCGGTCGCAAAAATTAACAATAAATAGATAACTTAGCATTTAAAAAAAACGTACAAATTCACTGAAAAAACCATAGGTTTCACACACGTTATAGTTAGGAATTAGCATTTAAAAAAACTTGCAAATTCACTTAAAAAACCATAGGTTTCACACAAGTTATAGTTAGCTGTACATTTCACTCGTAAAAAACCAATGAAATTCCACGTTATAGTTAGATCAGGTAACTATAACTTGCGCGACCGCAATCCACAATGTGTCATTTGAGATGTCATCATTGAGGTGATGAGTGATGTCACTGACCATGTCATGAGTGATGTAATATGTGACGTCATCAGCAGTTTATTGTGGGCGCGCAAGTTATAGTTACCTGATCTAACTATAACGTGGAATTTCATTGGTTTTTTACGAGTGAAATGTACAGCTAACTATAACTTGTGTGAAACCTATGGTTTTTTGAGTGAATATATATATATATATATATATATATATATATATATATATATATATATATATATATATATATAGTTATTTCCTGCGGAGAGGTCTCAGTGGGGAGACTAGCATATGTTATTCTTACTATCTTACTATGGAATAGTGAGGTCTTACATGTCAGGTGAGTACATTCCCCACCCTACAATGCCTACTACTGAGCCTGGTGAAAGGTGTGATTGGAGAGCCACGGTCTCTTTACACCCTACTCTACACACTGGTTACCTTCATGCAAGGTCTAAGAGGAGAGACCAGTCTTTCCCCATACTCTAGTAGTGGGGATTGCAAGGGATAATTATTGTAATGAATACAAATAAAAATTCCTCCCCTTTAAGTAATTTTACTATCTCGCGAGAGTCTCGTTGGATCGTATATAAAAAAAAAATTAAAAAAAAGAGGGGTACAGAAAATCTAGTGCATATAAGTTATACATTTTACAAGAAGATATGTTCAGTTACAATGTAAATTCCATTACAAAAGTTCACGCTCACGAGGGTAGAGCAGCAAACACAGCCCCCTTGCAGTGGACGTAGAGGACTGTGCGCCTAGCTCCCACGAGACTCAACAATACATTGCATGAGAGCATCGTGTCTCTCACAAGAGGCATCAAGATGGGAAAAAAAGTGGGTAACATAGTACAAACACACTACATAATGAAAGTATAGAGTAGGTCTGAAAAGAGCTTTTTTTAACAAAAATTTTTTTTAAACTGTATTTTTAACATTTGTAACTTTTTTGTATGTTGTTTTTAAAAAAAAGGGTACAGCAAAAACAAGAAACGGAGTTAAAAAAACAACTTCTCCTGCAAACCAAGGGGAAAAAACCCTTGAAAAGAAATGTTAAAAAAATAAAATACTGCCTAGGTGGGCATTTATGATCTTGGATAAGCTTGTCCTGTGTTGCCCTGCTCGTCTCAAAAGAAAAAATGATATGCTTGCATAAGCATCAAAAAGGAGTTTTATTTAGACATGCAGTGTTGCTATCTGTGGAGTGTTGAGTACCTGAGTAAGCACAGTGTCACCAGGTTGAAAAGAAGGGGATGTCGCCACATCCCAGTGGTACTCATTCTGTATTCCTTGTTCTGGCTGCCCTTATCGAACCCCTTTTCACATATTTTACATATGACATATTTCTCAGACACTTTTTTTTCCATCTTGCACAATTCAAACAAAAATGACACACCAAACACTTCTGAGGTGGCTGAATTGTAGGAAAAGCTGTTCATCTTAATCTGAGGAGGACATTCTGGTGACCGAAAATCAGGAATGTCAGAGAGGCAGCTAAAAAGGTCTAAATACAGCAAAACCCTATAGCCAATTAAAGCAACAAGGAAGGAATCTTTATTTTTTAAATACATTCACATGAACCAATCACAATCCTTCTTTCCTCTCCTGAGTGTCCGTGGGTCTCTCGAGTTCGTACAAAAAAAGAGGACTTTTTTCATATCTCAAATGCAACAATACATCTAAGGTACTACCAAAGGTAACATAATAGTTAGGTGTGATAAAAGGATCTTTTTTTTTAAAGCTAAGAAATTCACTGAGAAAAACAAAGGTTAAAGTAACGATATAGTTAGGTGAATTTGTCAGTGTGAACATTAAAGTTCTGAACTAAAAAAACAAAGAAATTACCGAGTTATAGTTAGCAGTACTAATTATAACTTGCGCCTCCCGCCGTTCACTGCTTATGACCTCACATATGACATCACTCATGACATGTTCCATGACATTATTCAATGAGTTTGTTTGTTTTATAGTTTGCATAGTGGAGGGTAACTACTATTACTTTTCTATCTATTTCTGTACAGCCTGTGTACAGCTAATCTGTATAAGTGTTTACAAAACACCAGTGCTCCTAAAGCACTATAGGTGTGTAGAGGCATTGAACATGTTATAAATCTCTGTGTGCAGGTGACAGTTGACTTTTGTTCATTTCATTCCACAAAAGTTTTTAATTCTGCAGAAAACGTTTACACTGGGCAAAGATTCTACATAGTACATAATAAGTATTGTAAATAGCCTTGAATTGTTAAACAGAATCGTCTCAGCATGATTATTTCTACTTAACAAAAAAACTGTGTGCACCAGCTACTAACCTATGTACATGTGCTTGTTTTGCTTCAGAAGATGGGCTATCCATATTGCTTTTACCACATTATAAAAGGCTGCAGATAGTATGATCTTTAGCACCTTCCGACCTTGGCTATTTTAAATGAATAGTTGCTCTTAGGGCAAGTTTTGCATAGACTGTACACTGTGCTTAGTAGTTCTTTTTACTACTCCATGGTGTATTTATCATGAGAGTTTCACTGTCTGCAAACAGTCTGGTACAGAATTAACGATCTTCATAGAGCGAATACTATTTACAGTATTCACTTCTCTACTTATATCAACTTAATTTCTCAGTGTACGTTATGTGACTGTCAGGCGTTTGATACAAATAATAGCTGTCCATACTAGCGCATTGTTTTTGGAAGAAACGGTCAGTATTTGGAACTTGGCTTGCTCTGAGCAGGCGTTTACAGATTGGACACCGTATCCAGTGAGTTTTCCATATAGTTGTGGTTGATCTTAATGTGAACTATGCTATCCGCGAAGCATATAGCATAGGGCCAATGTGGTACACAATCCGTACTTCCTACAGCTAATGGAGCCGTTTCTGTGATGGCATTAATCATGGCTCATATTCCTTTGAGTTATTTTGTACTTACATTTAGAGCTCTAAAACAGTACCCATTTATAAAGCAATGTGTACAAAAAATGCTTGGACGAAGTCATCAATGATGTAATTTGAGAGGTCATCAGTGATGCCATAAATGTCAAAGAACATGTCATGAGTGATACAATATGTTAGGTCATAAGCTGTGCATGGCGGGGCGCAAGTTATAGTTAGCTCTATAACTGGTGAATTTCAGTGTTTTTTTGTTGTTCAATACCATTATCTTGACACTGGCATATTCACCTAGCTATAACATTACTTTAACCTTTGTTTTTACAGCGAGAATATATAATTCACTGTAAAATAAAAATAAAAAAAGTTCAAGTAGAGTAATAGTTAGGTGAATATGCCAGTGACAACATTAAGTTTTTGAACTAGAAAAAAACACTGAAATTCACCAGTTATAGTTAGCAGAGCAAACTATATCTTGCGTCCCCGCCAGGGACTACTTATGACATCACAAATTGCATCACTCAACATTGGGTAATATATTACCACCATACATAAAGCCAATTCCCCCACTGCTCACATACAAAGCAGGAGGTGGGCAAGAGGGCCTGGCCGCAGTGACCAAACTACCTGGAGCCAGCACCATTGCTTACTACCAACGTGGAAGTGGCTCGGTTAAATAGGCAGAGCTTGGCGGGGGATTTGGCACTTTTGCATACACCGCAGCAATTAAAAGGGAGAACCGTGGACTCTGTCCAAGACAAATGGGATCTTACTTGTCTCCTGGTCTGAGAGCAGTCACTAAAGAGATTGCGCTCCAATAAATCAATGATACATTCGCCTCCATCAAGGATTTCAGATTGCGTTTCAACAAGCAATTGTAAAAAAAAAAAAAAAAAACAGTTTGTGGCCGAACGGCTAGAGCCTTGCAGCTGGGGAACGGTGTTCGAGTCTCAGCAGGGATGCTCAACATTCTGTGATTCTGGGCAAATCACTTAATCTCCCCATACGTAATAAAAAATGAATGTTCCCATCTGTAACGCAACTGGTGCTCACGTAAGTATAAGTAAGTATAAAAAGGCTTATAAAGCGCTCGAATACCATAAGGTGTCTTGGCGCTGTGGTGTATGTGACTTGCAGGAGAATAAAATTACAGCTGGACCTGGAATAGGTGATGCTTGAGCAATTTTCTGAAGAGAACATAGCTAGGTTGGAGTCGCAACTCGACAGGCAGTTGGTTCCATAATCTCGCTGCACAGATGGCGAAGGAACGCCCACCCCATCTGGCAAGATTGAATCTGGCGATACACATTAGGCCAAGATTGGCCGATCGCGGAGCACGGAGCGGAGTGTAGGGTATAAACCTGTCAGTCCCATAGTTCGCGCCCCCGTCAAAACGAGCCCGATGCACCAAACAAAGTGCCTTGAACTCGATTCTTTGTTGAACCGGAAGCCAGTGGAGGGAGTTCCTTCCCGCAGAGGTGGAGCAGCCCCTGGGTAAGTTAAGGATAACCCGGACTGCGGCTTTCTGCAAGGATTGGAGCTTTCTGACCTGAAATTTGTCGGTGCCCAAAAACAGGGCGTTGCAGTAGTCCAGTCTGGACATGAAAAGAGCAGCCATCACAGTCTTTTGTAATGCCAGAGGTATGTATGGAAGAACCTTCCGCAAGGTTTTGAGCAGAAAAAAACAGGAGGACGTGAGGCTGTTGACCTGAGCTGACATGTTTAGCTTTTGATCAAAAACCACCCCCAGGTTCCTCACCTTGGTGACTGGGAGGGGGCATTGCCCAGCTGCCGAAGGCCACCAAAAGGAATTCCAGACTGATGGCCCCTTCCCAAATTCCATCACTTCTGTCTTTTCGGTATTGATTTTTAAAAAACTCCGATGCATCAATTTCATCACATCGGAGAGACAGGCGTGGAATTTGGCCGCTATTTGATCAGGATGCTCAGCAGCTGATATCACTAGCTGTGAGTCATCGGCATAGGACACCAACGTGAAGCCATGCTTCCTAACCAAGCTCGCCAAGGGTTTAACATAAATGTTAAATAAGGTGGGGGAAAGAGCTGAGCCCTGGGGAACACCACAAGGCAGAGCAAAACTGTCCGAATGTAGACCAGCCCAGTTTAGACATTGTGTTCTATCGTCCAGGAAAGAAGAGAGCAGAGTCAGGGCTCGGCCTGCAATCCCAACCTCCTGGAGGCGCTGAATCAGCACCCCATGGTTCACAGTATCGAACGCAGCAGACAAATTCAGAAGGACGAGAATGGCTCGCCCCCCTTTGTCTACTGTCGCCCGAATCCCCTCAGCTGCTGTTATGAGGGCGGACTCTGTGGAATGCCTGGGCCGGAAACCGTGCTGGGACCTGTCCAGCAGGGTATTTTTGTCCAGATGCCCCAGCAGCTTTTGATTAATAGCCTTCTCAGCGACTTTAGCCATCAGAGGAAGGCCCGAGATGGGGCGATAATTCTTAAGATCCGAGGGGTCCAGGGAGGCCTTTTTGAGGAGGGGTTTAACACAGGCTGCTTTCCAGGTGACTGGATAGGTGCCTGCTGCTAGCACCTGATTAATTAGGATCGTGAGACATGGCACTATCCTGTCCGCCGCCAGATGGAAAATGTGTGGGGGACATGGGTCAGAGGCGGCACCTGACTTTATGGAGCCTAATAGTGTCAAAGCCTCCTTGTTGGTTAAAGGATCAAAAGTGGTCAGCCTACAGATAGGCGGCTCCTGCTGAGGATCCAGAGTGGGGGGTCCCAAAGTGTTTAATAAATCCTCATAGATAGTAGTAACCTTAGTGTGAAAGAAGGAGGCAAGCTGGTCACAAAAGAGCTGATCCGGGCTGAACTGGTTGGTCTGCTGCGGACTAGACAAGAAGGCCACCGTTTTAAAGAGTTCTTTAGAGGAATTCCCAGCCTCCGAGATTTTGCGGGAGAAATAATCTTGCTTAGATTTCCTAATGGCCAGCTTGTAGTTGTGCAGGGCCAAGTTGTAAGCTGACTTATGGCTCCTGTTGTAATCAATTCTCCATAGCCGTTCGCGCCGTCTACACTCTACCTTCAGTGCTTTCAGCTCCGGGCCATACCAAGGTGTGCCCGGAGGGCGCCTGTTCTGGGTAGCTGACTGAAGAGGGGCGACCTGATTAATAGCGTCCCCAAGCCAGTTGGTAAATTGGGCGACAGCAGTATCATTATTTTCCTCCAGGATAGGAGGGGGGTTTCCCAGTGCCTCCATCAGAGACACTTTAGTGACCTTCCCCCATCTCCTGAAAAAGATCTTGGTGGGTTTTTGGGGATCACTTCTTACCCTTAAATTTAGGCCAATCTTGAAGAACACTGCCCTGTGGTCGGTCCATGGGAGAGATTCAACCCCATAAAATACCAGGTCTGGGTGGCTGGAAAAAAGACCATCCAGGGTGTGCCCCCTATCATGAGTTGGGGCTGTCACCAGTTGAGATAGTCCATATGCCTCCATACTGTCCAGTAGTCTCGCAGAGTCCGAGTTACTTTCGTCCTCCAGATGTAGACTAAAATCCCCAAGGATCGTATAGGCCGCGAACTCTGTACAAGACTCTAGATGCACCTGGAGGGCCTCAAGAAACGTGGCCCTAGGTCCAGGGGGTCTATACACCAGTAACCCATGGGCAATGTTAGAGTTTTTTAGGAATATGCTAAATTGTAGCGCTTCTGCATGCATATTTTCAATAGCCCTGACCTGAACTTTTAATTGGTCCTTATAAATGATCGCTAAGCCCCCGCCTCTGCCCACCTTTCTGTCAAGACAAAGAAGTGCGTAACTGAATGGTAAAGCGATGTTCCAGTCTGGGCAGGAAGCCGCGTTGGTCCAAGTTTCCGTAACGAAGGTCATATCCGGAGAATGTTCGGTCAGAAACAATTCAAGTTCGTGTTTGTGTTTGACCACAGAGAGAGCATTCAAAAGGATACAGACCAAATGATTGTTTAGACTCACCCCCAATTCCTGGTTGATAGGTCGCCTCTGAGTGTCATTGGGGTCGACAGCGTATCCTATTCCAGGCATCGTGCATGGGGGATGGGTAACTCCTGCTTCATGACTCTTAATCTCTCTAGCAGCGGTAAAACCGCATCCGGGGCAGAGGTAGCTGTTTAGGTGTTCTGGGTCTGGGACAGGGATACAGTCTACCTTTTTCTTCACCTGTAAAGCTAGCAGGCTGGAACGAGTATATCGTAAGGGAAAGGGGGTAGGAAAGGGGGTGGGGGGGCACTGGCACGCTCCTGGCGCGGACGGGCGCAGACGGGCGTTCGCGCCAGCGTTCGTTATATGGGGACCGGGAGGTTAGCGCTGGACTGCTAACCTCTTCCGGGGCAATGGGGGCGGGCCCGCTCGCACGGATGGGCAGCACACACCCACACAGGAGAACCGGGAGACGTGCTCCGGCTCCAAAAGAGGTATTCAGAGTAAAACCAGTTAAAAATGAACTGCTTAAAAATTTTAAAACATGAAGAAATACACAGGCATCACAGTTTTAAGAAACTTATTCCGCGTTGCATTGATCATAAAAAGTATGGAGCCAAGAAAGCACTGTCGCAGCCCGTACCTAGAATAGCTGAGACACTGCTGTAGTCACCACACGTAAAACTTTCTGATACCTTCGGGTCTAGTTTGAGCTATATAAACCCTCCTACCCCCCCCCCCCCCCCCCCCGACACCCCCCAAAAAAAACTGACCATCAGCCTGCAAAATGACAGGAACAACGTTGCAGACTTCTAACGTGGAAGTGGCGCAGCCAAACAGGAGGAGTTTGTAGGTGACTTAACGTCTTTGCGTACTCAACAGCAATTTGAAAGAGAAAATCTTGAACAGTATTTTTTTCCCGGGAAGGGGGCTGCGTGCCCCCCCCATCCCCTGAGCCTCATTAGGCCTTTGGTACTCCATCCCCCAGGGCCTCAAGTATATTAAAGGGGAGGAGGGCTGCTTCCCAAGCCTATGTTGGTCCCAGGGACCCCATTCCCCAAGGGGTCCTTTTTAAAGAGGTGGGTGCCCCTGTGCCCAATCAGAGCACTCACCATGCAGACATTGGGCCAGGGGGAGGGGGAAGCACCAGGGCCCCTGCCGGCTCCCCACATGCTGGGAGAGCCGGCATTGCTCCCTCCTGCAGGAAGCAGCTATTTAAGCTGCTCCTTTAGAGCGGGAGCAATATCGCATCAGTGAGGGCAGACAAACTAATCAAAAGTCTGCTCCTAGCCAGCAGGAGCATTTTTAGAGCTCTCGCCAGCTGGGAGTAGACTTTTTGTTTGCTCGCATTTGGCTGGAGCTTTGCCAGATGGAAGCAAACACAAGTTTCCTTGACTGTGCACGTGTGTGCAGGGAAACTGCTGTGTCCCGGGGTGGGCTCCACTGGACATAGCAAGTGAGATGGCCCCGGGTAAAGAGGTCCCTGGGGCCAATAAAGGCTCAGGGGGTCCCCCCTTTAGAAAAAATTACAGTGGGCCCAGGGGATGGGGTGCCCGGGGCCGAATATGGCCCCTTCACACCATATTTGATTTAATGGGCTCAGGAGGATGGGGCCCCCGTAGCAGATTACAGCTTGGGGGGGGGGGGGGCAGGGGGGGCGATCACCCCCTTCCGTTAATTAAGGAATGCGGCCCAAGGCTGTTTTGCTTTTTGGCCCGATGGAGATTCTTATGGGTCCTCCACATGGAGCGCAGGGTGTCATATTATCACTACCCTGCCCCTTATATCACTTTTTTTTAAAAAAATTCAGGACAGGTGACTAAGTCCCCAAGTCATGTAATGGCAGCAGCAGCATTTTTCTGATGTTGCTGGCAGCCAATTAAAGTGCATGGTCCTGCGGGAGAATGAACTTTATTAATTTTACAAGACAGAAAAATTAAGACAACAAGCACGTTAGTGGTGGGCATACAGCATTACATTCCAATAGCAGTGTGCTGGAGTGGTAAAGAATATAGACATTACATATAGCCACAACTAACAGTACATGTTATATGTAGGCGGGACAAAGATGTACAATAAAGCAGAGTGCCAGTTGGATCACGCAGGTACAAAGTATGGTGGCTGGAGAATTGCAGTCCTGTACCTGCGGCAGCCAAGAGGCATACGGATCAGTTGCCAAAAGGTAGTCCCTAAGAGGCTGCCAAATATCCTTTGGCCTGGAGGTGGACAGTTGCAGCGTGGCATACAGCTCGCTCGTGGGGTCACAATAGATCATACTGGCTATCCAAGTAGAGATAGGTAGTCGAATACTGCTACCTCCATTCAACAATATTTCTCTTTTAGCCAATAAAAGTGCCATAGCAGTGAATCAACTGATTGATTTAGGGATGTCTGCCACATAGTCCAAAAGAGCTGTAAGGTGGTCTGGGTGAAACTCTGTGTCTGTCATTACGTAAAGGTTTGAATACTTAGCCCCAGTATATACTGATATGTGGACAAGTCAGGTGTGCATAGTCAGCCCCTGGCATAGTACATTTCAGGCAGTTGGGGTGATCTAGTGGGATCCATTTTGACCAGTGAGCTCTGGGTATCAAATGCGCTGACAAGGAATTTAAAGTGGAGCAGTTTGTGCCTGTGAGCAGTAGTACGACTCTTTGCAAGTTAGGGAGCGGCCGAAGTCTGTCCCCATTTCTCATATATCTTCTAGTCTTGGGTGGCCTTCAAGGACATGCAGGCTTTATAGCCTGGAAATCATCCTACCCCCTCAAAGTCTGGTGTCATCGATATGTGAAACGACATGACCATCGTGTGCAGGTCACATTTATCAAGTGAACATTGTAACACTCGTTCTCAAGTCGGGGAGAGCCACGGCTTATTCACCAGTGAAAGTAGTGAAGAATACAAATGACCCCTGCATAAGTGGCAGTTGAGTTTACACCACGCCCAACTCATGGTGGGTAGGGTTAGTATGTCAGTGGGATCTAATTTACTTCCTGCGGTAGGATGGACAACAGAATGTCTGCAGCATAGAACCAAGGTGATACAAACGACCATTGAGCCGACAAGAAGTATACTGAAAGTCGGGAACGCCCAATCCGCTCCTTTCATAGGGAAGCACAAGTGTATCCCATTGAATCCATAGCCTACGGACAGCCAAAATGAGGCGCAGCTCCAGACCCCAAAGGGGGAGGGGGGGAGAATGCACTGGTTAAGGGTATAGGAATGTTTAGGAAGAGGTAAAGAAAGACGGCCGCCTGCATTTCCAGGGAAACCCTACTGAGCACCTCAAATACTGTGCAAAAGTTGAAGAACGTAAATCTGTGGGGCGCAAATCGAGTCTGGTCCAGCAAGACAATCTAATCCATCAGCAGTACCAAGTGGGTTGCAATCACTTTGGCTTGGATTTTATTATCTAAATTTAATAAGGATAGGGGTCGGTATGAAGTGCAAAGCGGATGGTCCCTACCGGGCTTCAACAAGAGTGTGATGACAGTTTCTTTCAAAGAGAGTGGCAAAGATCCCTCCTCGAGGGCCTCAACATACATTTTCAAAAGGTGGGGAGTGAGAATGTGCTTATAAGTTTTATAAAAAACACCCGTCAAGCCATCCAAGATTGGGGCATTGGTGCCCCTAGGGCATCAACGGCCTGCGCAAAATGTCTCTGCAGGAATAGGCTTGCTCAGGAATTGATGCTGTGCAGCCATAATCCATACCATCACTACCAGGTAGGCTGCTCTAGATTCTGCCATCCCCTCCCTGTCAAGCTTGGTGGAGTGCAGCTGCTCCTAGTAGTGCAGGAGTGCACCAGTGATGACAGTATTATCAGTAACCTGTTCCCCTCCTGGTAGGAGGAGTTCAAGTATAAAGTGAGGATAACGATGCAAGTGGAGGAGGTGAGCTCACCCTCACCATACTGACAGACCTTTGCACATTTATCCAAAAAAGCAACCTCTCTCTTGGCCAGAGAGCAAAACTCGACCAACAGAGAAGAGCGGGAGAGTAACTGGGCCCCACCCTGCTGCTGTGCATCAACTTGATCAATATCTTTCAATTCGGCCTCTATCCGTGTGATGCTATTTCAAACGTCGCAAAGGACCCCAGGTGTGTTTCGAGATACATATTCCACAAATGTATGCCTTAAAGGTATCCCACAGGATGGCCTGGCGAGCCACGGAGCCAGTATTGCAAAATATTCCTATATGGAGTCATGGATTTCAGAACGGAACACTGCATCCAAGAGAACACTGTTTGGGAAACACCACTGTCGCTCTACCCCCGCCAAAAGGAATACGCAGAACCATCTTCACAGGGGAGTGATCTAACAGTGTACGTGGCAAGTGTTGCATGTCCTCGGAGGATGAATATGCGCTGTCGAAAACAGAATAGCTCACGTTATATTTAATCTGTTTCACTATTACCAAGTAACACTTCAGCAACTTTTTTCGGTTACCGGCCGCCTAAAGCATTTTTACCCGCGATCGCACTGATTGTATTATTTCACGTTTATCGCAAAATGCTGCACCACTTTTTCTTAATCGTACCATATTGCCCTAACTAACCCATTTAAACCTCTTGTTTTTAACACTGCAATATTGTAACACTTAACACCTTGTGATTTATTTTTTTTGATAAACAAATTTATTGTGTTTTGCAACAGCTTGTGATTTAATTATATTGATAGTCACTTTACTAATAGGCTAAAATTGTTCACTAGAACAAATTTAATGCGCACATTATCACAAAAAGTTTTATTTTTATTCTAGATACCCCCAGCATGATTCATTAACAAGTACGAACTTACAAGTGTAAACACACATTTTGATATGCCAGTAATATATAAGCACGAAGAAAGACCGCGCTTTGATTTAAACCAGCATTATATTCGATTGTGATTAGCGTGACAGCATGAATTTAAATGCATCACAACATTGTTGAAATGCAATTAATTATTAATTTTTAGTACCTCATGATGCTATATTGCTTGTTTTAGCACTGATCCCTGACGAAGGGTGGAAAACCCGAAATGCATAGGATATTTCTATCCAGTCATTAAGATTTAAGCTTGTTTGCAATAAACAGATGAAATAATGATGACAAGCACCAATAAATGAATAAAAACATTGATTGAACATTCCCTTTCGATTATCTTTATTCATAATTTGACGATCCTATAATTTGGACGCAATGTTGAGCCCAGGGGTGTAGAACCAAGAAAAGCCCACCTCAAGGAGGAGTGGGGGCTTGGCGGTGCAGGAATCACCCGAGTCTACTCTTACCCTCCTTATATAATAAAGTGGAACGGAAACCTTCGTCTGCAGAGAGAACCACCTTTATTACAATAGCCCGGGCTATGGAACAGAGTCCCAAGCTAGTCAGAGACAAAACCCAGGAGGCTGCTGCTTTACTCCACAGCGAACAAGCTTATATACATTTTTACTCCACTCTTTTGGCATTCAGTCCATTTTTCAATCAGGGCGGTGTTTGCAGTTGATAACCTGATTAAGGCGATGTTTGTACTTGATGACCTGATCAAGGCAGTGTTTGTAGTTGATGACCTGATCAAAGCTGGGCATTCAGACCATTGTTCAATCAGCTTGATCAAGGCTCGGCATTCGGACCATTGTCCAGATAACCTGATCAAGGTGTCAAGGATGTTTACCCAGCATGAAGCAGAAGATGAAAAACAAGCTTGTTTACTCAGGGCGTAGGTGTCTCATGGCTTTCTGTTGATGAATTGTCTAACTGAAAAGAACAGGGGGGCTTGGGTCTGCGATAGTTTTGAGCGTCAGCAGAAATGGAGGCTGTAGGCAGGGTTTTGTCACGAGATGGCAAGGAATGGAGGAATGTAAGGAAATTAATAGAACCTAGTGAAAACTAATTTTCTTCAGGGGGACACACCCCTCCCAGGATGTGCAGCTATAAGTGTTGCATGTCCCCCAGCCACAGGAGGGCATCAGCCGACAAGAACCAGCAGTCAAAACGCTTCCACACAGAGTGAGGTGCAGAGTAAAATGCATATGCGGTGTAGTAGAGCTCGTGCTGCTGCCTGCGGTTTATGAACGCTATGGGTCCCAGTGGTGTCAGTCAGTGGGTTATGTACCATGTTGATATCTCCCACCAGGATAACAGTAAGGGCGTCAAAGCGATCCATAATGGAGGAGAGTTCATGAAAAAAGTTTGGGGCATCCACAGGTGCATAAACATTTACGTGTAGTATACTTGGGTCAACCAACTGGCCTTCCAGAACCACATAATGGCCTTCCTTCTCAACAAACCTGGCTGAGAGGCTAAAGGGGACACTTTTGTGAAACTAGAGAAATATCAGTGAGAACCCCATGCTTTCACAAATATGGGTGGTGGAGGGGAGGAGTCCTGTGAGGGGAGATGAGACTTCTGTAAGAAAGCAACATTCGCAACTTACCTACTGAGATAAGCCAGAACTTGTTTGCCTTTACTGGGGTTGTTTAAGCCTCGAACATTTCATGTTAAGAACGTCATCTAAGCCATTTGTGCCTGCCTCGCCGAAGTCTCAGTCATAATGGGAAAAGTATGGTCTGCATGATAAGGCTGATAGCAAAAGTGGACCCCTCCAAACAGTTGTTAATAAATAAAGAAAAAGACTATAGCAATCCTCAAGTAAACAAGATCTCACCCCCTCCACCCAGACAAAGAACACAATTACCCAGCGAATCCCCCACCAAAACACCCTAAAAAAAACCATTCGAACAGAAACCAGAAGACGTAGTGCGGTATCTATCATGAGGGTGGCCAACAACACAGCTGAAGGAGCCCACATGATCAGGGTACCTGATGTAGAACAAAATATGGTTATACTTAAGTACGAGTTGTCCCATCTAGAATGTTACGACTAGGGTAAGCGTAGGAGGCTATCAAAAGGTGGTTGATCCAAGCAGGACACTGTGTAGAGGCCAGGGGTTGGGAGATCAGCCAGGAGGAAAGAGGTTCACATTCTGTGAAGCTTGTGAGTCCGCCGGTGCATGGTCAGGGGTCGACAGAGGCGATGGGGCACCGCTGGTAGAGAGTTTGACAGAGTCGAAGAACCAAGCCTTCCCATGCAAATCCACTCGCGACCTAGCAGGGTACCGCATATCATATTTGAGGCCCTTCTTACCGAGCAGAGCCCAGACCTCCTGAAAATTGCGGTGGGCCTCCTGCACTGCCAATGTGAAGTCGGGTAGAGAGAGACAGAAGACTCCTGATAGTGCAACAGACCCTGCTCGCACGTTACCCGAAGCACCGTGTCCCGGTCTCTAAAGTTCTGCAAGCAAGCAATTATGGGCCAAGGGGTCGCTCTGCTCAGTGGCTTGGGCCCCATCTATCTATGGGCTCTCTCCACAACAAATGAGTCAGTGAAGCTTTGACTATCAAATAGCTCTACAAGGAACTGCTCCACAAACTGGTCTGTGCGTCCCAAATTTGTGGGCTCCGCGATGCCCAATATACAAATATTGTTCCTCAAGATCTCGCTTCGAAATATTCATCCTTAACAGCGATTGCTTTTAGAAGCCATTTCATCTTGTCAAGACGTTTGTTGAGGTATGTAGCGCCGTACTCTAGGCCCGATATACGTTCTTCTGGGCCATCAAGAAGGGTGCCATGGTGGTTGATCCTCTTCTCCATGCGATCTAAATGGCTTGTCAGTTTGCCAAATAATCTGTAGATCGGAACCCAGCAAGAAGCTCAGCCATGATGGCACTAGCCGTCAGTTGCTCTGCGATGGCAGAGTCATACCCCCATTCCTCAGTGTCTGGCATGGAGTCTGGTTATACAGGTTGTCTGGTTCTCTCGAAGGGGAGCATGCGTTGTTTAGGGTCTTCCCCTCCTCATAGTAGTAGCTGGGAGAAGTTGGCTGGGAGCTGTTGAGTGGGGGGGAACTGGCAGCAACTGAGGCAGGCCGAGGTGCGCTGTGCACAGAGGGTCTACAGAGAACCACATGGTGCACTGAGCAGGTAGGAGAGGTGCAGAGCCCTCCAGGCGCAGCTTAGATGGTACCACATGCCCAGTTAGAGAACATCCAGGTTCCCGCACCCGATGAACCAGGCTTGCATGCACCACCCACAGACAAGTCAAGAGCAGCCCACACCGGACTCATTAGCCAGCCGCCTTACATGTAGTAGTTAGGGAGGTGCTCCACGAGGATCCCAGGAAAAGAAAATGCAGCGCCCGGAGTGAGGAAGGAGACTGCCCCCCCAGTAAGTAGCATGCAGCCACAGAATGTCAGTAAACAGAAAGGTGCCCCCCCCCCCATCCTCCCCCAGGCCACCAATGTACAGCAGTACTGGTGCATGCTGTGAAACAAAGGAACAACAGGGAGGAGCCCTCAGGGAGGTTGCAAACCAATGGCAAAGGAGCCGCGCCGGCTGCACACCGTAGCCTGGTCCCAGCTGCAGAGAACACAAATTCAGGCAACTAGTATGCATGCCAGCAGTCACTGCCCTCTTCACCCCTTACCGTGAGGCACAGGCGGCGCTACAGAGTACTGGCATCGTAGCACTCTAGTGCTCAGCAGATCTGGAAAGGGAGCACCGCAGAAAGGCCCTCTGCACCGCCAAGCCGCACCAGCCCGCCGGAGCCAGATGCAGCCTCCAGGCGAGGCGGGACACAGAAGGACAGGGCAGTCGTTCATGCCATGCAGGCAACCACTGGTGTCGTGCCAGTGAGCAGGGGGTCCCTGTAAGGCTAGCAGCCCTCTACTTAGTGTCACCAGATGCACCTATCGCCACGGGCTTCCGTGGAAGACTGGGCCAATTCCGCTCACCTATTTGTCGTGCAGCCTCTATGACTCACACCTCAGCCCAGATACGGGAGATTGCGCAACTGAGAGTGGAGCGATGGGCGGCCCATGGCCTATGTGCAGAGATTATGGACTGGGCCTGTAAACCAAAGATATGGGGTTGTCATAGCCAAAGCTTCAATGCCGCACAGCCATCTTGGTCACCAGCGTGACCACGCACCCAGTGAACCACAATGTTTATCATACTAATGAGTACACAGTGTCTATTTGTGGAGCAGTAGCTTATATTACAGTATCAGTGACGTAATTAAAGATGTCTCATCTGTGATGTCACAAAACATCACAAGTGATGTAATATGGATGTGAAAGGAGGGAATGTCAGGGGCGCAAGCTCTAGGCAGGGGCACTGGACGTTTCTGCACGATTATGGATTTGATGCATTGGTCACATGATCCATTATCTGCTATGTAATTTGCCAATTTTAACCAAAAAACTGCATCTAGTTAGGCACCGAACGTGGCCTGTACTATAGAGAGGATTATTTTGTATGTTTACACACATTTTGTATTCCATTTTGTTTGGGGGGAGGGGACCAATGGGAAAAGAAGCCCTCTCAGCTAATGACAGTGATTACTTTTTGACGATGCAGTACAGAGGTACTCCTGCCGGACGAAACTCCTGTATATCACTATATTTTGAACCTTTGTTGTAACCACGGCAGGCAGCAGGCCATGTGTGGTTGGCCACGGGGCCAGGATATGACCAGGCCCTGCGTCCAACCGACTGTGAGCAGCCAGCCCCACACCACACACGCTTCTGGCATGCAAAGCGTGCAGTTGATCTCACAGGTCCTGGCCACACTCCGGCAATTAATGGATCTGTAATACGTTAGTCGGTCATGGCCCCAAACCGATATTAATGGATAGCTGTAATAGTCTTGCCCCAAATTTAACAATTCTAATATGCACTTTGAGTGTAAAACTTAACATTTCATCATCGCCAGGTTGACATTTGTTGCAATTTGGTTTCTAGTCTCATTTTTTGCTTCTTTGCACACATTTATGACTTGTAGACCATTAGATTCCAGCGCTAGAGACAAAAATGTAAAGATGAGTTGTCCTTCTTTGCCAACGTCGATTAATGATCATGCTTTTTTCCCTTGCAGGACAAAAGTCTACCACATCCAGTCCTTCGAGGTGGTTTTCAAATATACCCACTGTAAGAAAGTGGCTCTGTATATACTGTTCCCAAATAGGTACAGTGTACACAGAGTCCACAGTCCCCAGAGGTTTGGCAGAGGCTAAAGTTCGATATAACCTTACTCTCTAAAGTGGGAGCTTGGTCGAGCAGTAAGGCAGTATCAGAGGACAGAGTAAAGCATTTGTTGAACACTATCAGTCAGCAAATTGTCTCACACACTCAAGAACTGAACTCTAGGCCAATGGTTTGTATATAAAAAATATGCTTGTTTTATTTTAGAACCAACAATAAGTATCAAAATATACTTTCTCAGAATGAGATGCTTTAGATAAATACTTTCAATAGGTAATTGACTTTTGAATGCAATAGATACAGTTGTTGCAATAGGCAACACAATTTCAAACACAATTATACATTGAGCTCAATGGGAATTTCTAGTTAAATGCAATTGATTACTTTTTGGATTACTTTTCTTACCACAGGACTGGATCATAGATTCAGTCCTGGGACATCTCCTGTAAACAGTTGAGTAAATATGTTTTGGTTACAGTTGTGATTTTTAAGGAATATTATTGTATTTTAAAAGTTGACACTTAGAAACTTTTTCACATAGAATCACCAATGTTGTCGTATGGGAGGAAATTCACATAGCAGGTAAGTAGGGTTATCATTACTTTTTCTAACTCAGGGTTGGATCCTCGATCCAGCACTGGTGCATCTCCTGTAAACAGTTGAAAGAATAAGTTTTTGTTATACAGGCGATTTTTTTTTTTTGGAAACCTTTATTACAAAGTTCAAGAGATATACAAGTATGGGCCTACAACCTTCAGGCCGGCCGCTAGTAGACAGTGAGACCATGAAACACATTCATAAACACAAGCAGCAAGCAGTAAAAAAGTCCCACAGATCAAAAATATCAATTGCGGCCACATTGCCCAAACATCCCAAATGGCGGTTTCATTTTAAATGAAAAACGAAAAACAAACCCACAAGGCGGCAAAAGTCTAGGCAACAGTATGTGCTCCCCTCGGGAGGGCTCTACCAACCTACAAGAATAGGAGATAGGAGGGGGGAAGGGCAGGGGCAGAGACAAAGTGGTCACGATAACACAGAGTCAAGAGAATGTGCAGACTAGGGAGACAGGGCCGCCGCATACAGGCGATTTTTAACAAATATTTGTAAGTTTGCAAAATCGACACTTAGAAGAATTTCTGGCAAAAACCAGGCAATGTTATCCTATGGAGGCAAATCAAGTTAGCGGTAAGTACGGTTGTAATTACTTTGCAGGGTCAGAGCTGGGCACCAAGATCCAGCACTGGGATCTCTCCTGATAGCAGGTGAGTAAATTAGTTTTCGTTATTTGGCTGATTTTAGACGAATATTTTAAAGTTTCAAAACTCGACACTTAGAAGAATTTCCAAGTGAACCCAGTCAATGTTACCCTATGGAAGAAAAGTGAGTTATCGGCTTTTGGGTAAGTACTCGACTGGCAGAGTTAAGGTTCTGGGCATAGACTCAGGGGTCTCCCAGGGTCAGGTAGGTATAGTTGTTACACCCTCAGCGGCACAGGGGCAGCCAGGTGCAGAGAGTTAGGCCCAATGTTATCCTATGGGAGGCAGGGGGCCTTTGGTTGGTGGCTGCTGGCTAGCAGGCCACATGGTTGTGGGAGCTGGGCTCCTGGTCACTTACTCAGGGCAAGTGGGGAAGGAGATTAGAGTATAGGTTGCACTGCCAGGGGCATTGGGGCAGCTGGGTGCAGGGTGCTATTGAGCCGTCGGGCGCTCAATGGATTTCAATGGAGAAGCTGAAGGACGAACAAAGGCTGCAAGTCTGGGGACGTAGATTCTTCAGGTGAGACCACCACTTCGAGAGGTAAGTTGGGTAGTTGGAGGATAAGTAGGCACCCAAGAGTTGGGCACAGGGGGCCGCAGGGCACCGGGTGCAAGGGAGCCTTTTGGCGTCAGGCAATCTTACAATCTGCTGGTCGCGGTTGGAGGGGTCCCTGGTTCTGAGGCTGCAGGCGTCGCCAGGAGCATCGAGGTGGGTCTTTGGGTGCTGGATTCGGGGTCACAGTGACCGGGGGGACGTCCTCGCGGTCTTTGTCCACTCCGGCACAGGCCAGGCTTGGCGGGTGCATAGTGTGCAGGAGTCGTGGTTCCTGGCTGATGCCAGGGGCTTGTTACTTGCTTTGAGCAGTACCACTGCTCGTGGGAGTCCCAGTTAGAGTCACAAAGCAGTCAGGTCCTCTGGGGTTTTTGAGGTTGCTGACCCCTGGAGATGCCGGGGTTTAGCAGGAGCAGGTTAGAGGGTCGACAGGCCTGTAGGGCTGGGGCAAAATCAGTTGGTGTCTTCCTCGTTAGCAGTTGCACGGCAGGTCTTCTTGCTTCTTGATCTTTCTTGTTTCGGAATCTGGATCTGAGGAAGGAAGGTTCAGGGTGCCCCAAAATACTAAATTTAGGGGCGTTACAGGTAGGTAAAGGGCAGGGACCAATGGGTCCCTTACCTGGGGTGGGTACACCCCTATCCTCCCACTCTCCTGTGGGAGGGGGGCAGTAGCCTAGTCCTGATTGGGCAGGGTTCCCCATCTTCAAGATGGCAAGAGCCCGGAGATGTGCTTCACCTCGCCTCCCCCACCGGAGGTGTGGGTTTGGCAGAGGCTGACACCCCCCCTTTCCTTCCTTGGGGTTTCCCGCCAGAGTGGGGGTCAGAACCGGTGGGGCCAGTTGCTGAGAACAGCAAGTGGCCTGGAGAAGCTCACAAAGGCGGCATGCCTTTGAAGCTTCCCCTGCCCATCCTGGGGGAGGAGACCTAGCACCTCGCCCAGGATGTGCATTGTTGCCGACCCAGGAGAGCGGATGGCTCTCTTCCCAGGGGTCCAGCAACATGTCTGCTGTGTGGCAGCCCCTCAGTCAAGACGTGGATTGTAGGTTAGGTTCAGGGGGCAACTCTAAGTTGCCCTCTGTCGTGCATTGTACATTAAATCCCACACTGGCATCAGTCTAGGTGTAATGTGCTGAGACGTTTGATATCAAACTTATCAGTCTTCAGTGTTGCCATCATGGTGCTGTGGAGTTCGTGTTGACGACCTCCCAGCACCATATACTCTTAATGGCAGCATTGCACTTACAGTGCCCAGGAATGGACCTGGGTACTGTAGGGGCACAGGGCTCATGCACCTGTACCCACACCACTGGCATAGGGCACCCAGCCAGAGGGGTGGCTGAGGTATGCCAGGGCAGTGTGTGTTGTAGGCATGGCACACAGGGATGTGTGCCATGTCGACACTCAGCCTGCAGGGGCAGTGTGTGTGTGTCAGGGTACAGGGCCACTAAGGGTAGCACAATAAGTGCTGCAGCCCTTAGGGGCCTTCTCTGGTCACAAGGCCCTGGGTACCTAGTGTACCATTTACCAGGGGCTGACATGTGGCCAGAGATGCAAATTGGGTTTAGGCTTCAACACAGTTTTAGGGAAGGAACATAGGCCATGGGTACCTGATTGGCAGGAGCCCAGGGCACACTCAGTCAAAGTACATCAGCAATTCAGCATAAAGTGGGGGCATACTATGCAAGAAAGATGGCACTTTCTCACACCCACCCATTCTTCCCACTCTATTGGTGGTGGGCCAGACTGTGGTAAACACAATGGGGGTGAAATTATGGCAATACATGACTCCACAGTACAAAATGAGTAATGTAAAGAGGAGTAATAAGTTAATGAGTGATAGAGAAATGGGGTTTCCTTTTTATGGTGGTGTTGATATAAGAAACAAATCACTTCCAAAAATTTCTCAGCAACCTGAGATATGGCTGTTAACAGCCGCTCTTCTAATGCTTTATGGGAACGTCACTTCCTTTACCACGTTGGAGATATTCAGAGTACTCTGTGTGTAATGCAGGGCTTCCAGCGCAATTCCTAACCAGTGAGGAAGAGCGAGCAGAACTCGGAGCCGCAGTGTGTAGAACGCCTTTGTTGTTTGGACTGTTCACCTCTTCCTAAAGTTCGGCCAGCTCTCTGAAATACTCTGCTTTCATGTACGGTTCCTTGGACCACCTCACTGGGTTGTGGCACCTTCAGGCCAGTATCATCAAAATAGGAGACTCGGAGCGTGGCCAAGATGGCGAGCGGGAAGGACATGCTTCGCTTCATCTCCACGCTCCCGGGCACCCAACTCTGCCCCAAAGTGTGTTTTAACCCCTATGACCGCTTCGAGACGCAGGAGGAACAAACCCACAGCCCCGCTGTAACTTTGACTAGGCGTATGCAGTAGCTGGGGGCAGAAGGGATCGTTTAATCCCCAGACAGCAGACTGTGATGCGGCATTTCAAAATGGTGGCCGGACCTGGCCAAAAATCGAAAGCACCTACAGAGCGAAAGGGGCACCGTAGGGGTCAGATCCTTGCTCCGGGATCCCTCGGCGGCAACGCCTCAGTGTGGGACAGCGTACGTAGCGGCCCACATCTGGCACCGGCGCGGAGGCTCCAGAGACAGGAGCGGGAAATCAGCTGCAAGAGGGGAGCCTGGGAAGCACGTGGGGCCTGCACCTCCTGCAGGTTGATTGAAGTGCAGGTGGGGGTCGACCCTGTCAGTGGAGGGCCCGGCGGCGAAGGGACTCGGCCAGATGCATCGGCTGGCTTGCCATCCCAGGGTGAGGCCACCGCGAGCGGGGCTGGCCTGCTGCACACCAACGAGGATACCGGGGCCTTGCCGCCAGGGGCCGGCGAGACAGTAGAGAGCTGCGGGAGCGCTTGGGCGGCCACAACATGGTAAGAGCGACACAGGGGCAGCTGAAGGAGGCAGTGCATGGTGCAGGGGAGCAGCGGCCAGACTCATCGGCTGGCGCCCACACAGCATCGCTGCACGCTCTCTGGGGCCAGTTCCGGTGGCCGGGGAGCCCGCCGATAACCCGCATGGCCCAAGTGGCAGCCCCACCAGGCCCGACCGCACACAGCCAATAGCTCACATCAGCGAACGCACCCGGCTAGGGCGCGATCAGGCAATCAGCATAAGATCAGACAATCAGCAGCGCAGGGCCCAACTACAGGGAGCAAGAGCAGGTGAGCGGCCGCACATAAGGGACATCGGCCAGGGATATCGACTGGCGCCCGCTCTGCATGGAGACATAGCTGTCGGCGGAGGAGAGTGCGACGAGAGCAGGAGCCTTACTTACGGCTGTGGGGGAGGGCCAACTTTCACCAGCGCGGGACAGGCGAGGCAGCGAGGGGGCCCAGCCACCATCGAGGCCTCGCACGTCAGGGGCCCAGTGGCAGAGCTGCCCATGGGAATCCAAGCGACTACAACGGGCCTCAGGGAACGGCAACTCGGCCCCATAGTCTTATCGCATAGGCAGGTGACAGCAAAGGCCGGCGAGAAGGGAGCGATGGGAGCTCCATCACACACGACAATCTGGCCTAACTAGAGGTGGCTCCACAGCTTGGCTGGTGACCGTATACTAGAGAACGAGAGAGGGTCGGGCTCTGGGGCCCCATGACTGTGCGTGAATCAACCCCCAGGCTAGAGCGGGGATGCTGTAGGCATCCCTCACGGGAGAAATGGAGTAGTTTATTTTCTGTAACTCCAGTTCTGTAGTAGGGGATATCTCTGTTATAGTCATAATCTAGTGAATAGTCCCGCCCATGTGCGTTGACCCCGGAGCAATAAAAATAATCTCTTAAGTTGTCAAGCCATGCAGACCTGCATCTACACTTAAGAGAGAATTCAAAGACAGATAATGCAACCTATATACACAGGCTACACTGTCCAGTACTTCAACTAGAAAATTCCACCAACATCCACAAACAGCACTGCCTGTCCAGCTTTTTCCACAGAGAAAAACCTGCCTCTACCAGCAAAAGCCTCTGGAATGATAGAGAGGGAGGAATGGACAGACAAGCCCAATAGGCTGCCATTATGTGGCTCAGAACAAGATACTGTGCCTTTAAGAAAACGTTCCAGAACTTTTCCAGTATCCCAGAATGCACAGCAGGTCCCTTTTACTTTCAGTTCTTTTTGAAGGCGTAGCACGCCAGACCTGTAGCATTCCTTACATTTAACATTTATCTCTCCACAGGGGAGGAGGGTGGGCGCTTAGGACTATAACAGAGATACCCCTACTACAGAACTGGAGTTACAGAAAAGAAACTACTCCTTCTGTAATAGGGGATCTCTGTGTATAGTCATAATCTAGTGAATAGAATGGCAAGCCCATCCCCACACCAAAACGGCGGTGGAGAAGACTACAAAATAATACCACTACTGTGCGAACAAATTTCGCAGCGGAGCCTGCCCAACCTTAGCACCTGCCCTGGCATCCGTGTCCAGACAGTAATGCGCAGCAAAGGTATGGACCGACCTCCAAGTGGCCGCCTTGCAGATTTCTGCAATCGGAACATTACGCAGCAAAGCAGTCGTGGCAGCTTTGCCCCTGTTGGAATGAGCCTTAGGTTTACCCCCTAAGGTCTTATTAGCCTTTTGGTAACACAATTGTATACAGGACACAATCCACCGAGAGATGGACTGTTTGGAGGTAGCAAGACCGGTCCTGACTGATCCATAATTGATAAACAATTGGTCTGACCTACGAATATCTTTGGTCTTATCCAGATAAAACTTCAACACCCTCCTAACGTCCAGGGAATGTAGAGACCTTTCCGCTGGAGAAGAGGGATTCTGAAAAAACGTAGATAAAGTTATGGTCTGGTTGACATGAAAACCAGATATAACCTTAGGAAGAAATTTAGGGTGAGTACGCATAACAACCTTAGTAGCATGAAATACCGTATAAGGTTCTTGGCAACACAACGCCTGAAGTTCACTCACCCTGCAGGCCGATGTAATGGCCACTAGGAACGCCGCCTTCCAAGACAGGTGCTGCAACGAAGCCTTGTGAATAGGCTCAAAAGGCTCCTTCATCAATCTGGACAGCACCACATTCAATTCCCATGAAGGCGAAGGAAGTCTGACAGGAGGGAACACTTTCTCCAAGCCTTCCAAAAAATCCTTGATCACAGGGATCTGAAAAAAGGAAGTCTGTGAAGGGCATTTCCTGTTAGCAGTCAAAGCAGCGAGATGAACCTTAATGGAATGGAAATTAAGGCCAGACTGCGCCAAATGCAAAAGGTACGGAAGGATGACATCTTCCTTACATGTCGTCGGGTCAAAGTTCTTGGACTTGCACCAGATGCAGAATCTCTTCCACTTGTAAGCCTAGGACGTCCTAGTGGAAGGTCGCTTAGCCTCCTTCAGTATATCCATACAATCTGCTGGTAGATTCAAATGGCCATATTGCACTATCTCAGGAGCCATGCCGCCAAACTCAAAGACGAGAGGTTGGGGTGCACCAACTGCCCCCCAAACTTCGTGAGAAGGTCCGGCCTGCACGGCAGCCGTATGCGAGGAAGGAGAGACCAGTGAAGCAGGTCCGTGAACCACCACTGTCTGGGCCATTCCGGGGCAATCAGGATCATCCGTGCCCCAGACTGGGACAGCTTGATGAGCACCGCCGGAATCAGGGGAATGGGTGGAAAAGCGTACGGAAAGCTGTTCGACCAGTCGATCCATAGTGCATTCCCCAGCGTCCCCCGCTGGTAGTACCTGGATGCGAAGTCTCGGCATTTGCTGTTTTCGGCGGTGGCGAACAGATCTATATCTGGAGTCCCCCACCTTGAGAAGACGTCCCCTAGTACTTCGTCGTTTATGACCCATTTGTGGTTTTCCTGAATCAGTCTGCTCAGTGCGTCCGCCTGAACATTCTGCACACCTGGGAGATGCGTGGCCGTAATCGTCAGTCCTCGGGCCAGAAGCCAGTGCCAGATCGACTGCGCCTCCTGCGACAGAGTGCGTGATCTCGACCCCCCTGCTTGTTGAGGTAATACATTGTGTTGTATTGTCCGTCTGTACCAGCAGCGAGGTGGTCTGGAAGGACGGATGGAAGGCCTTCAATGCCAAGTAAACTGCTCTGAGTTCCAGGAAATTGATGTGGTACGTCGACTCCAACGGGGACCACTTTCCTTGTATCTGTAAGTCTCCGGAATGCGCTCCCCAGCCTTGGAGACGCATCCGTCACGATCCTCTTCGTGGGAATGTCCTTGTGGAAGGGAACCCCCCTGAGGAGATTTTCCGCCGAACACCACCACTTCAGCGACTGAAGAGCATGCAGAGACAGCCGTATCTTGTCGTCCCAAGAACCTGTCCTCTGATCCCACTGATCCTCCAAGCCCTCCTGCAGTGGTCTCATGTGCAGCCGTGCGTGAGGAAGATACAGGAGGCCATCGATCCCAGCAGCAAAGACACCTTCCTCACTGTCGTCGATGGGGTGGTCATAAGAGCCTGAGCCTTCCGAAGGAGTGATAACCGGCTCTCCTCCGAAGGAGACACGCTTGCTGACAGCGTATTGATGGAGGCCCCCCAAGTACTGTATGCACTGGACCGGAATCGGGACAGACTTGGACATGTTGACGTGCAACCCCAGCTTGTTCAAGACAACGCACGTCTTCTGGAAGTGCGCTTGTGCTTCCGAGAAGGAGCCGGCCTTGATCAACCAATCGTCCAGGTACGGGTAGACAAACACCTTGTTCCTCCGCAGGTGTGCAGCTACCACCGCCATGCACTTCGAGAAGGTCCTGGGCGCAGACTTTAGCCCAAATGGCAGTACTGTGTATTGATAATGATTGGCGCCGACTTGGAATAGCAGGAACTTCCTGAGCAATGGGCACATGGAAGTACGCATCCTGTAGGTCTATGGCACAGAGCCAGTCTCCCCGTTGCAGCTGAGGGTAAATCTGATGCAACGATAGCATGCGGAATTTCTCTCTGCAAATCCATTTGTTTGCCTGCCGCAAATCCAGAATGGGCCTGAACTCGTTCTTGTCCTTCTTGCGAACCAGGAAGAACAGAGAGTACAGACCTCTTCCCCTTTGAGACAGAGGTACGTCTTCCACCGCCTTTTTTCTCAACAGGATATCTGCCTCCGCCTGGAGCTCTCGCAGTTGATACTCTGAGTTTACCGGCGGAATCGCTGGAGGCGGGCTGATGAACCGAAGACTGTATCCATTGCAAACAATATTCAGCACCCACTTGTCCCGAGTAATTTTTCTCCACTCTGCCAGAAAAAATTGAACGCTTCCCCCCACTGGAGTGGGTAACGGTTGCAGGGGAAGTAATCGCTCAGGGCCGAGACCCAGCCGGGCCCTTGGTCGCTGTAGCGGACTGCTGGCCTCCTCTACCCTTCTGGCGCTTCTGGAAGGGTTTCCGGAACTGCTGCTGCTGTTGTTGCTGCTGTCCCGAGGCCTGCTCACGCCCCCTGCCTGCAGCCCCGAACCGTCTCTGGAACGGGCGCTTTTTCCTCTCAGGCTTCTCCAACCCGACAGCCGTCAGGGTCTCTGCCTCCGTCTTCATGCGGGCCATTTTGTCATCCGCATGCTTGCCGAACAGGGTCTCCCCCGAGAAAGGCAGGTTGGCCACTCTTTGTTGTGCCTCCGGCTTGAGTGAGGTAAGGCGAAGCCAAGCGTGACGCCGTTGGTTGATGCCATGACAATATCCATGTGCCGCTAACAGAGACACATCCGCCGCCGCGCTGATAATCTGATTCGACACCAGCATCCCCTCACGCAAAGTCTCTAGGAAGTCCTCCTTCTTGTCGCGTGGCAGCAGCTCCGCGTACTGCTGGAGAGACTCCCAGAGGGCCCGGTCGTAGCGCCCCAACAGAGCCCCGGCACTTGCTGCCTTCATGGTGGTAGAAGCCGTCCCACAGACCTTTCTGCCCGCCGAGTCTAGCCAACGGCTATCCTTATCAGGCGGCACCGTCGAGGAAGGAGTGGTAGCATGCTGCTTCCTTGCCGCCGTCACAATGACCGAGTCCGGTTTCGGGTCCATCCTCAAAGGTCCGGTCAGAGTCCGGCGCCCGATACTTCTCCAGGAGCCTGGAGGGGGCTGGTTTCGTCACCGCCGGAGTGAGGAACAACTCCGTAGCGGGCTCCACCAATCCCGGCACTAGTGGCAGCAGGGGGCGAGAAAGGTGCTTCTTGTGCAGCGTCTCGAAGATCACGGACGTCGTAGGTGTCGGCACAGTCACCGTGATCCCTAGCTTGGCCGCACCCCTCAGTAGCAACCTCCTGGAAGGAGACTATATCGTCGACAGGCGAAACTCCCGTCCTTGGCGAGTCAGACAGCGTCGGCGAGTAGTCCCTGGCAGACGATTGGGTGCGGGATCTGGTGTTGCGCCTCCTGCGGCGTCGCCCAGATGTCAATGATGCCCGTCCACGACTCCGTGATCTCCCTCTCCGTCCAGAGCGGGAGCGCGATCTGCTCGGCTTCGGCCGCTTCGGAGTTCTCTTCGGCGGCGTCAGATACCTAGGCAACGACACCGACCGTGGCGGGGCCAGAGGTGGTCCCGACGGTGTGTGAGGCGGAATGTTATGAGGAGGAGGAGGAGGCGGAGGCGGCGGTGGTGGTAGTGGTGGTGGCGGAGGCGGTGGTGTAGGGGTCCGCGGTGAGGGCTCCCTTGGCAAAGGAGGAAAGGGTGGCGACCTCGGCTTAGGAGGTGTATACACCACTGAGTACACCTAGCCCGGTGACTCCGTTCTCTTCCTTCGTGACCCCGAGGAACTCCTGGCGTCAGGACTCCGCCTGCGCCTCCTCGGTGTCGATGAACGCCTCCTCGGCGGCGAACGCCTCCTCGGCGGCGAACGCCTCCTCGACGGCGAACGCCTCCTCGACGGCGAACGCCTCCTCGACGGCGAACGCCTCCTCGACGGCGAACGCCTCCTCGACGGCGAACGCCTCCTCGACGGCGAACGCCTCCTCGACAGCGAACGCCTCCTCGACAGCGAACGCCTCCTCGACAGCGAACGCCTCCTCGACAGCGAACGCCTCCTCGACAGCGAACGCCTCCTCGACAGCGAACGCCTCCTCGACAGCGAACGCCTCCTCGACAGCGAACGCCTCCTCGACAGCGAACGCCTCCTCGACAGCGAACGCCTCCTCGACAGCGAACGCCTCCTCGACAGCGAACGCATGGGACATGGGAAGGCAGACGATGCACACCCTGTGTGGGTCTGACTTGGCCTTCTTCCTCTCGTACTCTGGGCAACTGTCAAACAAGCCAGGCATGTTGACCACACAGAGCACACACAAGAAGGAAGGCAACAAGGTACTTAATATAGCACTTGAAAAGTGAACAAATCCCAATAAACCCTTGAAAAAGGGAGAGCTCAATGCTCCAGGGTCCTGCTAGCAGGAGCCGGAAAATAGAACTGAAAGTAAAAGGGACCTGCTGTGCATTCTGGGATACTGGAAAAGTTCTGGAAAGTTTTCTTAAAGGCACAGTATCCTGTTCTGAGCCACATAATGGCAGCCTATGGGGCTTGTCTGTCCATTCCTCCCTCTCTATCATTCCAGAGGCTTTTGCTGGTAGAGGCAGGTTTTTCTCTGTGGAAAAAGCTGGACAGGCAGTGCTGTTTGTGGATGTTGGTGGAATTTTCTAGTTCAAATACTGGACAGTGTAGCCTGTGGATATAGGCTGCATTATCTGTCTTTGAATTCTCTCTTAAGTGTAGATGCAGGTCTGCATGGCTTGACAATTTAAGAGATTATTTTTATTGCTCCGGGGTCCACGCACATGGGCGGGACTATTCACTAGATTATGACTATACACAGAGATTCCCTACTGCAGAACCAGGCTTGCTTGTACTAAAGCGGGGGCGAAGTGGCTGCGGAAGGGAGGGGCCCGCTCAGAGCAGAGGAACAGCAACAGAGACCACCGCCAGGAGACCGAGGACTTTCAGGACCCCAGGGCGCCAGATCGTTGAGAAATAGTAGCATTGTCGGACCCTTGGGATCGGCACACCACACAACACGAAACGCTTAGCCTCACCATCGTGAGCTCTGCCCCCGCAGCCGCGCAGGAGCTCGGAACCTAAGTGACTCTACCCACATTTGCTCGGAGCTACGACAAGCTATCGCCGACCCTCTGATAACATGAAAAGGAGCGGGGGCCCTCGCTTGGGTCACCTTCTAGAGCGAAGCGGCGAATCCTAGGAAGCTGAAGAGAATACGGCTGTGTGCCAATCACCGGCGTACAAGACGCCATAAGCAGGCCTCCAACGCGACCGGGGTGGGGCCCTCAAACGGAGACCCGCCTTGTCCGCTGCAGACATGAAGACGCAGCAAACCAAGGAGGACCGAACATTGAAGGATATGCTCACTTAACCGGCACCGACGAGCTCTGATGTAGAGGGGGGAAAGGGCCCGATTACCCATGCTTTTCTAGAGACATTATTCAACACCCTGCGGGACGATTTGCAAACTCTGAAAAGCAAAGTGGCGGGGGAAGTGAGAGAGATAAGATGAGATGTGGATACTTTAGGAAATCGAGTGGCCGCGATGAGATGTGGATACTTTAGGAAACCGAGTGGCCGCGATTGAAGATCAGGAGTAAACAAGGGAGGAGGAGGTGACAACTCCTGCAGGAGGTGATCCGCTTGAGGGAACTGCAGATAGACCTCCAGGCACATACCGAGGATCTTGTAAATGCTCCCGGCGGAATTACGTACGCGTCCGGAGAGTAACGTTGGATGCAGAAGGGACGGACATGGTCCAATACCTACAGGCCCTGTTTCGAGAGATACTCAGGGACTCAGAAGAAATGGAGATCCGCATTGATAGAGTCCACAGTGTTGGTCTGCGCCGGAGGGCCCCGGCGTCACCACCAGATATCCAGGCCTTCTTGCCAGACCACTCTCTGAAGGAACGCTTTCTCCGGGAGGCCAGAGCGAAACAACCGATCCAATACCAGGGTCACAACATAGCACTGTATCAGGACTTGGCTGCCATCACCCTCCCAAAAAGGCGAGACTTTCGAGAAGTGACCTCCCACCTGCGTAACAAAGGAGTAGCATACTCCTGGGACCATCCATTTCGCATAATATTTAAATGGGAAGGCAGGCTACACCAGATCCGATCGCTGCAAGAGGCCTGTAAGCTGCTGGGCCTGCCACTTCACAGCCCTGACGACAAGCTCAACACTAGTCAGCGGCCACCCCGAGAGCGATGGCAGAGAGTTGGTACGAGAAATCTCTCAGGAGCTTCCTGGGGGCCCGACCCCGAAGCTATGGTGCAGGAACGAAAGGCAGCATTGGTGTTGGTGCTCAAAGACACAGCGTCTAATGATAGCTGAAAATGAGATCCTGTGCACACGTATGGATAATTAACTGGTTCTGTTTGTATTCAACATAATCCAGAAAGTGTCTGAGAATTCTTATTATGAATATACACTGGTCGACATCAGGCGTGTTGCGTGCAAGATTTCTTTTAATGAAATGTTCAACTCAATATACATAAGAAAATAATCAGCCGACACGTGTTTCGTCACAACGTGTAGCTGTTGTGACTCATCAGGGCTAAGGAAGGAAAAGGAATAGGGAAAAATAAAAGTAAACGCAAGGTGTCAAAAATTAGAACAAAATAGAATAAATTAAATAAATGGAACCATGGCCACTGTCATAACATAATGAAAGCCAAGGAAAAAGGACGACGCCAGAAGAACCGGCTCAAAGTGCGGTGTTGGGAAGGAGACGGAGGATTCTACGGTGTGCTGGGAAAGGGGAGCAAAGTGTAAGAGATCGGCGCTCAAAACACTCAGTGCTGACCCCAATATCATCATAAGAGAAGCGGATAAAGGGGGTAATGTGATCATTATGAACCGTGCGGACTACCACAATGAAATAACGGGTCAACTCCAAGACCAAACTTGCTATGAACATCTCAACTACAATCCAATTGGCCATTTGAGCAATCTCATCAACAAAAGAACACTAACCTGGCAAACTCTAGGTATCATTGATGAAGACGAGGCCCGGTACCTGAAAGTAACTAAACCCACCTTTCCCGTGCTTTATACCCTTACGAAGATTCACAAACGAGCACCTTTTCCACCAGGACGACCAATAATCTCAGGTATAGGCGGTCCCACAGAAAAGCTTTCACAATATGTTGACCTCTTTCTCAACCCCATTGTCAAAAATCTGCCGTCCTATATTCAAGATACGAAACACATTCTAAGCATCCTTACAGACATACAATGGCAACCCAATATGATCATGGCTACCCTGGATGTAGTTTCTCTTTACACATCCATCAAACCAGACCTAGGTTTAGAGGTAGTGACCAAATCTCTCCAACACCGTTCAGCATCATTGTGGGAACACACCAATATGATTTCAAGTATGATGGAGATTATACTTAATAACAACTACTTCCTATATGACAACCAATGGTATAAACAGACAAAGGGAGTAGCAATGGGTTCGAGGGGGAAGGTACATTGACGACTGCTTGCTATTTTGGTCTGGCTCACTAGACCAACTTGACTCCTTCTGCAACCATCTCAACTCCAACAACATGAATATGAAATTCACATGCCAAGCCAGTAATAATTGTGTCTCTTTCCTTGACATTGAACTTTACGTGAAAAATGACACCCTACACAGCAAGCTGTATCGCAAGGAAACTTCTTGCAACGCGATCCTTCACGCAAGCAGTGCCCATCCCCTGCACCAGATACAAACAATTCCCTACGGAGAGTTTTCCAGGGCTAGGAGAAATTGTAGCGAGGAAACTGAATTCAAAGACTGTTTGAACGACATGCAACACAGATTCTTTCAACGCGGTTATAAACCCTTGATCATCAAGAAAGCAACCAACAGAGTTAAAAACATCCGAAGAGTAATGACCCTACAACCAAAAACCCCCAAAGAAACACAGACAAACTGTGAGACTAATCACAGAGTACAATGCCATCAGCACCACCATGCGCAAAAGCTTCAATAAACACTGGAATACTCTACTGACCGACAAATCGCTAAAGAACAACATAACAGCTCACCCACAAATCACCTTCAGAAGAGGAAGAACTCTTGGAAATAGACTATGCCCCACCACACCACGCTCAGCTACAACTTCCTCCTGGCTAACCAGCCACACGGTTGGTTTTTTCAAATGTGGAAGTTGTGGAACTTGCAAATGGGCCATGAATGGCACCAAAGATTTCAGTGGATGGAATGGCAAAAAATACAACATCACTGTTAACATCAAGTGCAACTCCAACTTTGTCATTTACATCCTACAATGCACCTGCAAATTACAATATGTGGGAAGTACGATCAGACCTCTAAAAGAACGTATCAGCGAGCATGTCAGAGCTATGCACAACGAAGATGCCAAGTACCCTATGGCTTCGCACATAGCTACATGCAAAACACAAGGACCACGCAAGAGCCTAACCTTTTTTGGAATTGACATCGCCAAAAACAGTGCCAGAGGTGGCAATCGTGAATTAAGACTGAGAAGACAAGAAGCGTCATGGATCATGCGTCTTCAGTCGGTCAAACATGGTCTCAACATTGACCATGAACTACAGTATTTTTTAGGGTCTTGACTCTTCAAACCTGATGTTTTCTGTATATTTATGTAGGTCTCTCTCTTTACTCCTACAGGTCCGCCAGCTGTATTGTATTAACATGTTTCTCTGAACATGGTGGTGAATATTACGGTTTTCCCACCTACCTCTTTACCTTGTTGACTCTGGTAGTATACCTTACTGGTTTCTTTGTATTCTGGATTTTACTCTTTTTTGCCCTTTCAGGTGTTAGCCTTCTATCGTCTAATCATGCTTAATGTTGCTACCCATGACTATTGTTCACCTAGCCTTAATGGCCCCATCATATTTTCACTGTCATGCTTTATGGCCTGTTTTGTTATCTATGTTATTATTTTGTTACAATCTTACATTTGTACCACCCCAGCTTTTTCTCTAATGGATCCTTTTCTGTGTGTCATTTGTAGAACTCTTACCTGGTTTCTTTATACTTAGTAACATACTTACTGTCCTGTTCATTTCTATATCCCCTGTAATTTTCACCTTTGTTTGTCCTTTCTCTCTGCTGACCTTCCGTCCCCATATTTCACGCACGTTACCTAGTATCACTATATCGATCCATTCATGTTACTTTCCATTGTCCTCACTTCCGGTTCTACAACCGGAAGCACCTTCAGCCGCTCTAGTCGTTTTTAGACCTGGAGACTATTTTATTTCCGGTCTTTCCAACACTCGGCATTCCGCACCTTGGAATCGTGAGCTGATCCCACATCCGAGACCGCTCCACAACCGGTAAGGCTCTGCACTGCACACCCCTTCCCTTTTTGTATTAATTTTGTACCACTTTTACTGATCCACACTCCCTGTCTTTTCGACGCTACAGATCCTGCTACTTGAGCATTTACCCGTTCGATCCCAGCTCCCGCCCTTTCCTCGGCGGGATATTTCCTTCTCCTCAGGCGACTTCTTACAGAGGTCATTTCCGATATAACCACCTTCCGTTACAGGTAGCTGCCACTTCTTGTATTTATTTTCTTCCTATATTTGCTTATTTTACCTGTGCTCCTGTCACGTTTCATTACTGCTTTTCTAACGCAGGATGTTCTCTTGCACCAGTATTTTCATCAATCTACTGTGATACGAACTTGTGAACCCCGGTTTATCCAATTATGCCCTGTACTTGTCATGCACCCCTTTGTTTCAATTTTGAATTCTTGTTACTGACAGACACCACCCGCTTACTAAACGTAATGTGTGCAACAATGGGTGATTGTCACTTTTGACTTCCTTGCAGTTTCCCGTATTTTCACTCTAGACATATTCTTGCTTTCTTTTATGAATGTCATCATTAAGTTCCGATAGCTATTTACAATGTTCTGTATTCTCGAAGCTAATGTTGGGTTTTGAGCCATTTGACCTCCATGCCGTTTCCTGACCAACATTTGTTCTCCATTTGACTGTTTCCGTTTTATTATGTTTTCAGCATTATTGTGTTTACTCTATGAATCCCCTTCCATATTTGACCGCCATATGTTATGTATCTGTCCTCATGCCGTTAACGTATCCTTTCACTGGCATGACACACCCTATATAGCTTAGATTGTTATTGCCTTTTTTCGCATTTCTACACTGTCGATTACTAGTCTTATTTATGCACGTCACACGGCATTCTACTCTTACTTAGGTCCATTCACTTACTATACCTTCTACCTTTCCTGTAATAGCCACAGGCTTATCCATTCTGTTAGATTCAGGTACTTTCACGGTTATTTTTATTCCTTGCATTATTCTGCCTGCCTCACTTGATTGTACTCTCCGCTTTACGTTAACCACGACCTTCCTTCACTATCTTGTTACACTTTGCTCCCCTTTCCCAGCACACCGTAGAATCCTCCGTCTCCTTCACAACACCGCACTTTGAGCCGGTTCTTCTGGCGTCGTCCTTTTTCCTTGGCTTTCATTATGTTATGACAGTGGCCATGGTTCCATTTATTTAATTTATTCTATTTTGTTCTAATTTTTGACACCTTGCGTTTACTTTTATTTTTCCCTATTCCTTTTCCTTCCTTAGCCCTGATGAGTCACAACAGCTACACGTTGTGACGAAACACGTGTCGGCTGATTATTTTCTTATGTATATTGAGTTGAACATTTCATTAAAAGAAATCTTGCACGCAACACGCCTGATGTCGACCAGTGTATATTCATAATAAGAATTCTCAGACACTTTCTGGATTATGTTGAATACAAACAGAACAAGTTAATTATCCATACGTGTGCACAGAATCTCATTTTCAGTTACTGATGTGGGCCATGACCTACGCATTGCAGGGGTAATTTCATTGGGTTTGTCCCCCCTGACCTGGTAGCACCGGAAACTATTGTTCTTTATACTCGACTACGTACACGCTTGAGCGCCAAGCTTCCTCCAAATCAATCAAACCCTTACCACTGCCGAGACGTCTAATGATAGCTCCTGACAGCTGCCATTTGAAGTGCGGTAGGGGGCGAGGGGGAACGTTTCATCTATTAAGCCACGGAATGTCCCTGTTTACTTTTTCTCCAAGAGATGCGTGATCAAGCCCTGCGGGCTCTGGACATGGGGGGGGTGGGGGGGTGGGGGGGGGGGGGTGGGAGGGGACTGGGGAAGTTCAGTTGGGGTTAGGGTGGGGGAGGTGGGGAACTGGTGTGCTAATCGCAGGGGAGGGGGACACAGCTGTTTCGGCGGGGCTTGGCCCGCAGGCAGATGCAGCTGCGTGTGACCACCTATCCTCCAGGACGCACTCAGAGTTACGCATTCCAACTCTTAATGTACGTGGCCTAAATAGCCCCAACAAACGGAAATCCATATGGTCATATCTCGAGCACTCAGGGGCGGATGTATGTCTCCTACAAGAGACTGATCTTCTGTCCAAGGATTGGCCTCGGTTGCAGTCCAGAGCATTCCCCCCAATAGTTTTTCTCTTCCACCCAGGACAAAAAGGCTGGGGTGGCCATATTGGTGGCTAACCGCTTCGCCAGGAATGTGGGCGCTAAAGTAGCAGAGGTCGGCTTTTAGCAAACAAGCTGTGGGTGGGAGGTTTGCCCCTGGTGGTGAGGTCTCTATGTACCCAACACTGGACAGGAGATGTTCCTCAAGACGGCCCTGTCCGATGTCCTGGGAGCACAAGAGTGCTGGGTAATTGTAGGAGGTGACCTGAACTTGGTTATGGATACATCAGCAGACCGGTCTAGCCGCAGTTACGCTCAGACAGGGGTAATATCTGCGGAGGGTCGGCAGTGGCTACAGAACCAGGAGCTCATAGATTTATGGAGGGCAGCTCATCCCCAAGCCTCGCAATTTTCCTACTACTCCCACGCACATCACACGTATGCCCGTCTAGACCATTTGCTGGTCACTATAATGCCAGCAGCCCTATCCGACCATGATGCGGTACAAGCGACCCTGTGGGTCCCGCAACCACGTAGGACGGGCGGGGGTTGGAGACAGAGAGGGCATGTTACATAAACCAGCAGTGCAGGAGCAGATCCTCAAATGTATCACAGACTACCTCGAAAACAATGACTCCCCGGATGTCTCCAGGTCCACCTTGTGGGAGGGCTCTTAAAGCGGTGGTACAGGGAGAACTGATAGCCATGTCCTCCACCGAGACTAGGGAGCAAAGGGCTAAACGCCACCAACTCACCACCCAAGTTTTGGAACTAGAGAGGGTGCACAGCAGGACTGGGGCACCCAGGGTTTGGCATCAACTCAAGGCGGCGCGGGCCCAGTTAGCCGGACTCGACCTCGACAAGGCCGAATATGCAGCACTTCGGCTCAAGCACTCCTACTACATAGGTGGAGACAGGACAGGACACATTCTCGCGAGCAAACTGGGAGCCCGCACCTTACATTCCAAAGTACACTCTCTCAAAACAACCTCGGGGACAGTGGCCAACAGTGATGCGGAGATAGCTCGGGTCTTTCAAACATTTTATGCCGAGCTATATCATAGGGAGACCCCTTCACCGGCCTGTGTAGACACCCATCTCGAAGAGACCCACGTAACCGGCCTAAGTTCAACCCACACCGATTCGTTGGATGCGCCCATACATATAGAGGAGGTCATAGGGGCAATCTCGCGTCTCAAACCTCGGAAGTCACCGGGACCGGATGGTTTCTCAGCCGGGTTTTATAAAACATTCTGCACGGTGCTGGCCCCCGGTATTGACAAAACTTTTTAACTCCTTCACGGGACCGAGGACGTTCCCTCGGACATGCTAGCAGCTTCCATAGTCGTATTGCCGAAACCCGGAAAAGATAAATCCTTATGCGGCTCCTACTGCCCGGTGTCACTGCTTAATGTGGATCTAAAGTTGTTTACGGGCATATTGGCTGCTAGACTGGGGCCCCTTATGCCGGGCATCATAGAACCCGACCAATCCAGTTTTATTCACAACCTGCAAAGCAGCGATAATACCAAACGCCTATTCCACCTCATCGACCAGGACCACCGCACGGATATGGATGCCCTCCTATTATCGGTGGATGCCGAGAAGGCATTCGACCGGGTAGACTGGGACTTTTTAGACACAACCTTGAGCTCGGGGAGAGGTTTCGGACCTAGGTAGCGAGTTGTTACAGCAAGCCTACGACGACTAGAAGGTTTAATGGGGTAACGTCCAGTCCATTCGAGATCCAACAAGGAACCCGTCACGGGTGCCCGCTGTCGCCTCTTCTTTTTGCCCTCTATTTTGAGCCGCTCGCTCAGAAGATCAGAGAGAATCCCGGCATACTGGGCATCCCGTTTGGGGGGGAAAGGCACACAATAAGTCTCTATGCGGATGACATTATCGCCTCCCTGGAAGCACCAGCGCGATCGGTCCCGGCGTTTCTGCGGAAACCAGAGGCCTTAGGCCGGGTCTCGGGGTTTCGGGTTAAAGTCGGGAAATCAATGGTCCGATATCTGGTGGAGCGGAGCAGATCTGTATCCGAAAATAGATGGCTGTTCAAAGACAGGACGCTGGCCAAACTATCGCTTTGGAAGGCCCCATTCCTTAAACGTGAGGATGGACCTCCCAATCTCAGGGGCTCCCCCATCACACACATCTTGATTAGGGTCTGGGACGAGGTCGCCATTAAGAAGGGGCTGTCCTCTTTCCCTTCGTCCATGACTCCCATTCTCAACAACAAGGACTTTACCCCGGGAGCTGACGAAAGGGCGTTTCAGAGTTGGAGGGAGGCGGAATGCAAGGCAGCAGGACACTTCTTCGATCTGGAGGGGATCCTTTCTTTCCATGACATACGCGCAGAATATGGCATTCCAGAGACCGAACGGTTTCACTACCTGCAATGAAGAGATTGGTTACTCAATACAGAGGTGCGGCGAAGGTCTCTCTGAAGCGGACTAAATTTGAAAAATGGCTTTATACGAAGAACACGGATAAGAAAAGGATCTCTGCGCTATATGATGTGCTATGCCTTCAAGCCCCAAAAGAATACACGGCCGGACAGAGGAGATGGGCGGGAGGATTGGGGATAGACCTCACATCAAAGGAGTGGACTGACATCTACGACCGTGCTACCCACACAGCACGCAATACAGCTAGCAGGGAGGCGGCAGTTAAGGTAGCAATGTACTGGTACTTGATTCCAGTCCGTCTTCATAGGGGTAACCCTGATCGCAGACCAACTTGTTGGCATGGGTGCGGGGCAGAAGGCACGTTAGTACACTTATTATGGGAATGCACAGAATTGACGAGCTATTGGACAGCAATCCTGGACGACGTAGATCGCCAATTTGACACGCAGATCCCGAGATTACCAGCTTATGTGGTTTTGGGCCTACCTAACCCGCTGACGTACCCACAAAGGTCCCGAAAGGGGAAACAAATGGGGCTGGCATTGGGGGCGGCTCTCCAAAACATCATATCGCACTGGGGAACAAGGGTGCAGCCGACATATTTAGGGTGGCTACACAGGCTATGGTACATCTTAGGTATGGAAGGCATACAGGCCACACTCACCAATTCCATGACAAACTTCAATGAAACCTGGCAACCGCTACTCTCACTTTTGTCAACTGAAATTAATGAAATCACATGCCCTAGATACCTGCGCCTTGTCCGCCTGACGGGCTCTGCATTACCGACCTAGCAAAGCTGCAGTACATGTATGCTTGCGCCGCTAACAGTGGCTAGATCAGCCGTTCCCAAGCACACCAGAGTTTGAGGGAGGGTGGGAGGGGTTCTGTTTTTCCTTTTATTTGGTATTTCTTTTACTTTTTTTTCTTCAATGGTATTGCTGTCTAGAGTTGGCGCGAGTTGCCAGAAAGTATAGTGACATTCTGTACATTTCAGTAGGCCCACCCGAGGCCATACTGGGGGCGCCCATTTATTGCATGTCAAGAATGAATATGCATTGTAAAAGGCTTCGTACAGCGAACAGCATTGTACAGGCTTATGGAAATGTTTGTTATCTTATTGCTGAATGCCAATAAAAACAAAGTTAAACCTAAAATAGGAGACTCAAATGTATTCCATTAAATGTTTATATGGAGGCATAACCAGACTGTGGTTATCCCAGGCCATCCAGGAACCAACTGTCTGGATATGGAATGTCAATGCTTAAGGACAATATAAAACAAAATGAACATTCGACAACGCCATAAAGCCAGAGCGGTATAATATTCATTCAGTTCAGGTATTTTCTTTACAACAAGACCCAGAATTCACACAGAGTAACAAATCCCAGAATTCAGAGAAAAATACCTTGACTGGATTATCTATACACGCAAGGAACTGGAAAACGACTTCCAGTAGCCAACCTGTCATTGAAAGGAAAAGAAAGATGCTAACTCGTGTTGTTTACAAACAATTTCTTTTCCCACAAGCCTTCAAGTCACTTTTGCAGATATGGGCTCTCAGCGAGAAAATCACAGATTATCCCATTGTTTTCAAGTCACTGGGGCAGATGCTGCGGCTTGTTAGAAACTGCTTGAGTATGAATGTTGATTATGTGCCCCTCCCACTCTCAGGTTACAGTGGTATAGTATGAAGACTACAGAGAGGAGTGAGGATGTGGCATGCAGAGACATATCACTATAAAACGAAATGCACTGTGAAGTGTTGCTCAACAACAGAATCAGGTTCAGAGACATTAATATTAAGGATGGGCAGGATAAGAACAGAGGTCTCTGCTGCCCTTGATCAGTTAGATTACATCATTACACAGCTACACAAGAGACCAGACTTTGGCTGGGGACATTTTGGGCTAGCCTGGGACATCATGATGGGGAAACAGAGAGTAGGGAAAGTAACAAGCCAGTGTTTAGTATACTTCCCCACGGGATTCAGAATGAACTGAAGTCAAAACGAGGCACAGCAATACAACTATGTCCTGCTTCCTTGCGTTTCCATGATTTCTCTTCGCTCAGAACACGTTAAATCGCAGGCTGAATGTTCCTTTTACATGTGGTCTATGGCACGGTTTTAGGTTGTTTGGCAATGATTAAAGATGTAGAGCTGGAGAGCACCCACCACAGGCAATGGGTAGAGATGGTTTTGCACTGGATTTCTAATAGAGTGTGATGCTTTTGGCTTGAAACATAGCACTTGGTGAAGTGAATAAAGGTACACAACACAGAAAAACAAGATAGCTCTACAACAAATTAAACAAAATCAACACAGCAGATACAAGACCTATCCGCAGTAGAAAACACGCCCAAGCATAACAAAACAAAAGAAAACAATGCACCAACACATGATAAAATAATACCATGACAGCATAAACACAAAACAGCAATACAGACAAAAAAAAAATTGAGTAAAACATTCAAACACAGAAACGACATGGGCCATAGCATGATGTCAGCAAAGGCAGACTGGAGCTTTGTTGCCAGTTTTTAGGTCTTGCGTTCTAAAATACATAGAGTGGGCTTTGAGATCAGCCCCTTGCTCTTGATTGGATGACTTTCTTGCCCCTTGCTCTTGATTGGATGACTTAGTCTATCACAATTCTATGTTCCTTATTCAAAAGCTTTCCTCCCCATAATAGTGTGTGCGGATTCTGGATCATTGCTGCTTCACACTGTTTCAATTCACACTAGTTGCATTCTTCCAATGCTAACCTGAGCGGACTCTGTTATTTTTCATTCTGCACTCCAAAGGACTTCAAGACAAGATATGCCTACATAGATAACACATAATATACAAGTCAACAATCAAAAAGGCAAAAAAAGATACTATTCTAGCCGAATCCACAATACAAAGTGTGCCAATAAAGAATTTTCAAAAAATACTCGCAGAATTCTATAAGCCAAAATGCACAGAAATGCACAATTCCATTTCTCAAGAATATGGTTACAAACTGACAATTGCACAACTAAAGAAAAAATGTTTGATTCTTACTTAAATTGTACAAAAAACGAGGGGGTACTGGGGGCAAAAGAGGGGTCAGCATACGTGCCCTGAGAGGTTAACGGTAAAGAAACAGGTATGCAGTTCCTATGGAGGAAAGGGGGGTATATACTCATCACCAGGAGGGCACTAGAGAGGAGTGCTCCTTGTAGGAGCAAGAACCCTCACACACCCTAAGAGGTATCAAGCTTCATCATCGGGCAGCTCCTCATTGGGCCAGCGCTGCAATGCCCAACGGGCCCCATGAGGGGGCTCTTTGCTGGAGTTCTTTTTTTCCTCCTGATGATGAGAAGGGTGTGATGAGTGTGGTGTATATAGAAGGTGCGTAAAGTGAGGTTAAACTGTAAACTAAAAATAACTATAGGAACCCGCTGAACCAACTTTGATTTAGGAGTTCTATGTTATGATTACAAACCTTAGTAATTGCAAGAAAAGGATATAATGGTCCTTTCTGGCGTGTACTAAGTAAGGATGTGGGTCTACATGTTTCAATGTTTCATGCCTTTTAAAATCTGTGTGATCATGGCATTTCTTCAGGACCAGTAAACCCTTTATCTAGTCACTGAGGGGCGGTTGATGCAAAAGTATAAAACCATACCCTCACCGAATCACACCAAATGAAATAGTTTACCATTAGGGTAACATCCCTGGAAGGACATACAACAGAAGGCAATTGCTCCAGCTTGAAGGGACACTCAGTGGCGTTGAGGCAAACTTTGTTCAGTGCATGCGCTTAGCGGCCGACCTACCCTCGATAGGTATATTACTATTACTTATAGATTTTGTGGATCTTGTCAAAGCGAGTATGCCAGATGGCTGCACCTCTGAACCTTGTCCACCTTAATCTTCAAAAATATTCTACTATCAACTTCAGCAGCCATCTCAGTGGGATCACTCATGAATAACTCCTTAGTGACAGGGTTTTTCCCAGAACACTTACAAAAGGCAGACTTACAGCAATAATAACAAAATTCTAAAACTAACCTAGACAATTTTAAAAAATCAAAACCCCCAACAACTACAGACCCATAGCAAAGTGATAATTAATGGGCTAACCTTTAGAAAGAGCAGCTTTAATACAGATTTCACAATCCACTAAAGACAATTCAATAGTTTCCGACTTCCAAACTGGATCCAGGAAGATGTACTGAATTGGCCTTAATCTCTATCTGGGATGACCTTAAACACTGAGTAGTTCAAAACGGGGTTGCTGCCCTTCTTATCCTGGATCTTTCTCCGGCCTCTGACACAGTGGATCATGACGCACTAATCCAAAGAATTGAATAACGCGGAATAGAGGGCAAGGCTCTCAATTGGATCACACTGTGCTTACACAATAGAACAAATATTATACATACCACTCCATTCTCTTCTTAACCATACAGCATTAAAGCAGGAGTACCTCAAGGCTCAATTAGCTCAGCAATGCTTTCTAACATCTAGATGAAATCATTCCCAGATCTGATCAATGGTTTTCACTTCACCTGCTATAACTACACAAGACGACACACACAAGGTTCTGAAATTGAAAAGTTCAAAGGATACTGTAACATTAAAAATCTTCAGTTGCGTCCCTGGACAAGTTCCTAGACCCATACGATCCGCCTTGACTAGTACGAACAGAACAAAACATTCGGCTCGAAAAGCAAACCCCCACTGGGTCAAGACACTAGCGAGGAAAATAGTAAACTTCTGGTATGCTATCTCTTTTTCTCACAACCTTAATTTCTATCCTTTCCCCTCTCTCCTTTTCCCTTACGGTGACAGTGGATGGGGGCAGTCAAGCATATATCAACCAAAAATGTACTACAACTAACACAGCCAGTTTGGGCTGCCACCCTGTAACGACAAAGCGTTGACGATTACATGTTATATGTTGCAAAAAACAATAAAAAATATATTGAAATAAAAAAATCTTCAGTTGCCTCTGAACCGTTGACCAGTGGATGACCTCAAACTGAATGCCTCCAAAACCGAAATACCCACCTGTGGTGACTGGAAAACCTATGAACCTCTCTGCACCTGCTCTAATGATCTAGGACCGCCACCAAAAATATCTAAGGAGGGAAGACACCTCCGAAATACCATGGATGCCAAGCTGTCTAGGAATCAACAAGTGGATAAAATAGCCAAAATCAACTTACGATTCCCTCCACAACGTTCAAGCTACCATCTATCTTGTCCTATCAAAACTCGATTACGCTAATGGTCTATATTATGGTTCATCTTTCTCAACTATGAGAAGATTACAGAGAAATCAGAGTGCTGCTGCTAGACTCCTCCAAAATGTAAAACCACAAGCACACAACTCACATGCTTTGAGGGCGCTACACTGGTTTCCAGTTTTTCAGAAGATCCACCATCAAGCTCCTTTATATCATACACAAAGTATTGTATGGCGAAGAGCCACTCTTCATCAGGAAGAAAATCAACAAATACACATAACAAAGAAACCTATGCTCAAGAATGGCTCCCCGCTTTAAAGTTCCTACATACTAGAAAAGAAACATGGGTGAAACATCTTACTCTGTTCAAGCAGCAAGACTATAGAATTTGCCAACGACAAACAAGATCCATGGACAACCAACTAAACTTCAGAAGAATAATCAAGAGCCAGCTCTTCCCCACATGATGACTATGCTCACAGTAGTGTACCACAACAGTCTACTCAGACATGACCAACTATGCTTTTTACTATGTGGAGATGAGGTTGTCGTTATACATGTGTCATTGTAAATAGAAGTATGCTTCCTGTTATAAGCAGATGAAAGTGAGAAATGTATACTACACTGCAAGATACATTCGTAAATCAGACCATGACATAATTGCTGCTTTTAGGTACAGATGGGTACATATAGAGTTTATGCCTGCTATTAAAACTTGAGGACATGTCATATGTACATATAAGTTAATAAGTTATTTGAAATAAAACATGCATTAGACAAATGTGCACATCAGACTATGACTAGACTGCTTCTATTTACATGTTGATATTTATATGGGGGGGGGGGGGTTTACTCCAGTCACTAAAACTCTACCAAATGTCATGTGTATATATATGTATGTATAAGTTAATTTCAGTTTTGTTATAAAAATTACTCCCTTCAACCTGTTCCATTCTCCACCTCTCCGAATCATCCCAAAACGTTTTGACTATCAACTCCCAAAAATCCTTCTCAAACTCCCCCCTCCTTTTTTAGCCTTAAGTAGCAGGCACACAAAACCACCACTTATAAAAACAACTTACAACTTTCCCTTACCAATCCTTTCCCATCCCTCCTCTAAACTCTACTAAACGCACAAGTTAATACTTGGGTAACGATATATCTGGAAGAGACATTAGTTAGTGATAGATTCCTTACCTTAGAATATCCCCAGGCGTCAGACTGGATCCGGAAAGTTTTCATCAACAGTACCCCTGCGCGTCGGACGGTGGCGTCGAACGGCTCCGTGTCAGTCGTTGGCGTCTTAAGCGCTGAGATGACGTCACGGAGACTACTTAGGCGCCACCCTCGTGCTCTGACGTAAGTTCTGTACACGACTTTCCACGCCAGGAACGCAGAGACATGCAAGAAACTGGCCACTGGTGCCATGAAACGAGGGCCCAGAAAAGGATGACCTTAACCCTAGAAATCAGTTAGCAGAACGGGGAGGATGGGTAGGGTGGTAAGGAATCTATCACTAACTAATGTCTCTTACAGATATATCGTTACACAAGTAGTAACTTGTGCATCTGAAAGAGACACGTTAGTGATCGATTCCTTACCTTAGAATAGATACCCCAGCAATACCAACCCCGGTGGTGGGTCTGCGAATAGATTACACCAGAAAGTCACGGAGAACAGAACGGCCAAAGAAGCCGTCTCTCCGGACTTGGCTGTCTAAGCAGTAGTGCTTGGTAAAAGTGTGCAGCAAGGCCCACGTAGCTACCTGACAGATGTCCTGCAAGGGAACACCGCGTCCCAAAGCAGTAGTGGCTGCAGTTGCCCTGGTAGAATGGGCACACAGCCCCACAGGAGGCTCCTTCTTAGCTAATGAGTAACAGGATTTGATGCAGAGAACGACCCACGGAGACATGGTCCATTTGTACACAGCCAGACCTTTTTTGGCACCCACACAGCCAACAAAAAGTTGGTCATCCACCCGGAACTGTTGTGTGCGCTTCAGATAGATCGAGAGCGCACGTTTTGGGTCCAGACGATGGAGCCTCTCTTCTTCTTTTGAAGGATGCGGAGGCGGAAAGAAGGTGGGCAAAATTATGGTCTGCCCAATGTGGAAGGGCGTGACAACCTTTGGCAAGAAAGAAGGTTGAGTCCTTAAAACCACTTTGTCCGGATGAACAGAGAGAAAAGGAGAAGAAAGAGCCTGGAGCTCACTCACTCTTCTGGCAGAGGTGATAGCTACCAGGAAAGCCGTCTTTAGAATGAGAAGACGTAAAGGACAGTTATGAAGTGGCTCAAAGGAAGCACACATCAGATAAGTCAAAACAAGATTTAAGTCCCATTGAGGCATAATGAAGGGCATGGGAGGAAACGTGTGTGTAATGCCTTTCAGGAAGAGATTAACAATTGGGGACTTAAAAAGAGAAGGCTGATCTGGAAGACGTAGAAAGGCGGAAATGGCCGAGAGATAACCTTGGACAGCGCCCAGAGCAGAGTCCTGCTGGGCCAAAGAGAGAAGGAACAGCAGAAGGACCTCAGAAAGAGGGGCAGCAAGGGGAATCACAGCCTTTGCTGTGCACCATGCCACAAATTTGTTCCACCTGCAGGCATATACTGTCTTAGTGGAGGGACGCCTGGCTGCCAGAATAATGTCACAGACTTTGGAAGCGGTCAACAGTCGCAGCTCAATCTCCACGCATGGAGGTGGAGGCCGGGCAGGTTCGGGTGGGGGACGTCCCCTGTTGCTGCGACAGAAGATCCTCCCAAAGAGGCAGTCGGATCGGGTGAGTGATCGCCATGCTGAGTAGCTCGGGATACCAGTATCTTCGTGCCCAATCCAGTGCCACAAGGATGACTTGGGCCCGGTCGCGCCGAATCTTCTTCAGCACTCTGGGCAGAAGTGGTATAGGCGGAAAGGCATACAAAAGACCGCAGCTCCACTGTTGACGAAAAGCATCGCCAAGCGAGTGCCGCCTTGGAAATTCCAACGTGCAGAATTGATGACATTGCACGTTCTCTTTGGTGGCAAATAGATCTAACTAAGGCTCTCCCCACTGCAGAAAGAGACATTGCGCCACCTCCGAGTGAAGATGCCATTCATGATCCATCATGCACCGGCGGCTGAGGTCGTCCGCTCTGGCGTTCAAAGAACCTGCCAGGTGTTGAACCACTAAGGTAATGCCTTGATGTTCCAGCCATGTCCAGAGGGTGAGAGCCTCCTGACATACGGTCCACGACCCCACCCCGCCCTGTTTGTTGCAATACCACATGGCGGTGGTGTTGTCCGTTAACACCTGCACTACACTACCCCGGACAAAGGAAAGGAATGCCTTCAGTGCAAGTCGGATCACCCGAAGCTCCAAAAGGTTGATATGGAGCTGGGACTCTGCTGGAGACCAGAGGACCCTGATCTCCGCCTCTCCCATGTGGCCGCCCCATCCCAGGAGGGACGCATCTGTCACCACTGTGTGCTCCGGTTGGGGAAGGGAGAGGGATCTGCCCTGGACCCAATCGCGATTCATGAGCCACCACTGCAAGTTGTGTGCAGTGCCCTCCGAGATCTGGACGTGATCGGACAGGTTATTGACACAAAAGAGATACCACAGCGGACTAATGTTGAGCACATCAATACAAAAGTCCCATGAATCAAGAAGTCCTGTGCCAAGCGTCTCCAAGACCTGCTGCAGATAGGTCCTACTGGGAAGCCCAAGAAGAAATTTTTGAAGAAAAGTGGAGGCGGCACCAGGAATTTAGTCACATGTCCATAAAAGCCATCATATTTCAAAAAAATCCTTTATTCATCTTCCTATAATGATAGGCACACACAGGACAACAGCCAACGCATTTCGTTCCAGTTAATGGAACTTCATCAGGGCATAATGTTGTAAAGATTTCAACAGACTATCACTAATAATGTACCAAGTAGTAATCATCCAATATAGAGCACAAAGTATATGTGTAAAGGTTCAACAACGGTTACTTGGAATAGCGTTACGATTGACGCTTCGGTTGTGGTAAACCATACCCGCAATCCAAAAGGGAAGCATCCGTCACTACTGCTTGCTCCGGTTGGGGAAGGGAGAGGGATCTACCCTGGACCCAATCGCGATTCATGAGTCACCACTGCAAGTCGTGTGCAGTGCCCTCCGAAATCTGGACGTGATCGGACAGGTTACCCTGATGCTGCGCCCACTGGAACTTCAGGTGCCACTGCAGAGCCCGCATATGACATCTGGCATGTTGCACTAGTAGGATGCAGGAGGCCATGAGGCCCAGGAGCCGGAGAGTCATACTGACTGAAACCCAGGATAGAGGCTGAAAGATCGGAATCATAGCCTGAATATCCCGGACTCGCTGCTCGGGAGGATAAACCCGAAACTGCGTCGAATCCAGAACTGCTCCGATGAAGGGGAGCTTCTGAGAGGGACTCAGGTGCGACTTCGGCACGTTGATGGAGAACCCCAGCAAATGCAGGAGGTCGGCTGTAGTCTGGAGGTGGGAGACAACTGCCTGGGGCGAACCCGCCTTCAACAACCAGTCGTCGAGATAGGGAAAGACTGAAACCCCTGATCTGCGCAGATGAGCTGCGACCACTGCCATCACCATTGTGAACACCTGAGGGGCACTGGTAAGGCCGAAGGGGAACACAGCAAACTGAAAGGGCTCTTGGCCCACCGCCCACCGTGAACCACAGGTAACGCCGGTGGGCCGGCAGGCCTGGGATGTGAAAATAAGCATCCTGCAAAGTCCAACGCTACCATCCAGTCTCCAGGGTCGAGGGCAGTCAAGACTTGAGCTGGAGTCAACATCTTGAACCTCTCCTTCCGGAGGAAGCGGTTGACGTTCCTGAGGTCCAAGATGGGACGCAGTCCCCCCTTTTTCCTTCTTGGGGACCAGAAAGTAGTGGGAATAACAACCACGTCCTACTTCTGGCCCAGGAACGCGCTCGATGGCCCCCTTGGTCAAGAGGGCCGTGACTTCCTGCTGGAGAAGCGAAAGGGAGGGAGTGGCCCCTTCAGACAATTTGCTGCACCCACCTGTCCGAGGTAACGGAACGCCAATGGGGAAGGTGCTGGCGAATCCTGCCGCCCACCGGCGTGGGGTGTGCCCCAAAGCTCAGACTAGGAAGGCTTTGAGGCGGATGCTGTGGGAGTGGAGGTGGACTGACTCGCATGCTGGCCCCCTGTCCCGCCACGGCAGGCACCTTCTCCGCGCTGAAGTTGGTTCTGCGCAGGATTCTGGCCGTACGAACGTATCGGGTCACCCCTTCCGTGGCCACGAAAGGAACGAAAAGCAGACGTGGCCAGGCGTGTGGTGAAGAGACCCAATGACTTGGCCGTAGCCCAGGAGTCCCTAAAACGCTCCAGCGCACCATCTGCCTTATCGCCAAAAAGGCAAGAACCATCAAAGGGCATGTCCATAAGAGAACCTTGTACATCCCCTGAAAAATCCAGTGCACCGCAACCAGCCGTGGCGACGGAGGGCCACTGTTGGGAAATCGCCCTACCCAGTGAGTCCGCGGTGTCCAGTCCACACCTGATGGTGAACTTTGCTGCATCTTTCCCTTCAGCAACAGCTTGGGAAAGCACTGTCCGTACCGCCTCCGGACAGTGAGGCAACACCGGCGCAACCGTGTCCCGCACAGTATGGGAATAGCGGCCCAAGAGGCATGCGGTGTTTACAGACTGCAGCCCTAAGCTGGCAGATTAAAACAGTTTCTTGCCGAACTGTTCCAGCTTCTTGGATTCCTTATACGGCGGAGCGGTAGGGAATGCGCTTTGGGAAGTGGAGGCCTGGATGACCAGGCTCTCCGGGGTTGGGTGGGTGGACAGAAAAGCAGGGTCACCCGGAGCTGGGCAATGGCGCCGGGCCACATTCTTATCCACGGGAACATCCGTGGCCGGTCTAGACCTGGTGCCCATCAAGACGTCAGTTAATGCCTCATTGAATGGAAGCAGGGGCTCCGAAGAGCTTGTCGCCGGCTGAAGTACTTCAGTGAGGAGATTAGTTTTGAGGGTCACTGTAGGCATGTCAAGGTCAAGGGCCTCAGCTGCTCTACGGAGCGCCATAGTTTATGTGGTGCCCTCTTCCATAGCCACAGCAGGAGGAGAAAGAAAACCAGGGTCAGAGGAAAGGTCAAGACCACCGGCATCCTCTAGCTCATCTGTCTTTTCCTGTTCTGAACCGCACTGCCCAAGGAACAGGCTGCGGAGGTGGTTGGGTGGGGGGGGGGGGGGGGGGGGGGGTACAGGTGAATACAAAGGGTCGAACGGAACGACGACGGGAACGGCGCCGGTTGACGCCTGTCCGGCTCAGTGTCCCAATTAGGGTCCCAACCAGGATCAAAACTGTCTGGAAACCCGGGCAAGGGCGGTGGTGGAACGAACGGAACCCACTGCGGCGCTGGCAGCGGAGCCGGCGGCAAAGGAGGGCCCTCAACTGGGACCGTGGGGTCGAAGGGGTGCCAGCGGGAGACCGAGGCCTGAAGAGGCGGTCCATGGCTGCAAGAAAATCTTGCACCTGGGCAGGAGTCGCCGACGGAACCGGATAAGGTGAGTAGGCCGTGGGACTCACAGGCTCCAAAGGAGCAGTGGGGGTGGTACTCCCGGCCCCCTCGTCCGTGTCCGGAGACTGATGAGGGGACGTCGGAGAGCGGAAACGCTTCTTCGACTTCTCCTTAGGATGTCTCTTATCCGAATCAGAGTGGGACGACTTCGACACCGGGGAGCGAAGATGATGGCTCCGCGAGCAGTTCCTCTCGAGCGCCCCTGGACCTCGAACGGCACGGAGACAACTGCCGGGCCTCCAGTAGCTTACGGGACCGCTCCCGCAAGGCCTTCGGAGCCCTGGCCAGTCGGAACATGACCGAGAGTCATGGTCGCGCTCCAGACAGAAGAGACAGACGCCATGGGGGTCGGCCACCAACAATGTACAGCGACAAGCTCCGCAGGATTTAAATCCAGGCATCCCTACTTGGCACCAGGAGTCAAAGACTCAAAAATGGAAGACAAAAAGTCTCAAAAGTTTAGTCAAAAAGTGACTGGGGTACGTACTCTAACTGGATCTGCGCTTGCTGGCGCGGAAAAATAAAGAACCGACGTCAGCGCGCATGGGTGGCGCCTAAGTAGTCTCCGTGACGTCATCTCGGCGCTTACGACACCAGCGACGGATGCGGAGCTGCACAACGCCACCTTCCGATGCGCAGGGGTACTGCTGACGAAAACTTTCCGGATCCAGTCTGACGCCTCAGGATATTCTAAGGTAAGGAATCTATCACTAATGTGTCTCTTTCAGATCCATAAGAAAATCAAGAGCACAGACCTTACACAACCTATGCACACAGAAAAAAACACATTTATTACTAACTATTAAACTCTATTCTTGGGTCTCAAAGTAGCGTGGTACTCGCTGCAAAGTGCTTCAATGCTTCATCAGCGGTAGTAAGCGCTATATAATTACAATTTACAATTTTAATCTAAGTGGCCAATATAGACAAGGTTGTCGGATTGTGTGTGATAAGTAGTCATGAGCCAACAGAAGAGCAATACGGGATGTATGGTGATGAAACTACTGTGGAGTCAGGTAGATTTCAGTGTGTTGCCTGTTCAATAGATAAGACTGTCTGAAAGACCAGGGTCTATTGGGAACAGAATCACAGAATGTTCATATAAAGCAGGGTCACTGAAACCCATTACTCAGATATTAAAGTGTTCTTGGTCTCAGGCAATGACTGGAGGAGAGGGGAGTATACTGGGAGCATAATACTTGTGAACTTGGATACTTTAGAGGAGAATGGTGTCACAACAATGGAGTTTAAGAAACCTATTTGGGCAAACCGACAAGTATGCCTCCTTTAGACAAAGTACCTCCCAATAAGGCAATACTGAAAATGGCGGACCATTTCCCTAAAACCTCTACTGCATTATTTACGGGATCCACTTCTGACTGAAACTGTGGCAATATTTCTGCCATCCTCTGTCAGCATGGTTGAATTATTGTCAAAAACAGGGTTCCTGAAGGTTTATCCCCAAATTGGGTGCCATTTCCAGAAATTGCACAACAGTGCCCCTTGTACTCGGACAAGTAAAAGCTTTTCTGTTTGGGATCACCATTATTTCAATGCCCATCACGGACTGAAAGGGTTGCCCGCAGCAATGACATCAGAGAGGCCACCTGAGCTAAATGGGGCTGCCCCTCTACACAATGTTCATTGATGTCCAGATCACCACCTTCCCTAGCATTCTAACTGACCCAGGAGAATGCAGATATGGGTGAATGGAACACCTGTTACATATTTGTACATTTCTACCTGGAATTCTGTAGTACCTGTATAAACGCCAGTCCATAATTTCTTTATAATCACCGACTTGTGACGCACCAAGTTGCCGATTATAAAGAAAAGACGTCAGAAATCAACTATTGTAAGTTGTTACAGTCGAATTCTGACGTCACAATTCCTGTTGCCAGAACCAGCAGCCAAGGTGAAAGGCAAGTCACGGAGCATAACTGAAGCAGGCTTTTAAGGCAAACGAAAATTAACGTTGCTTTTCTTTCTTCTGCTCTATTTTTTTTAGCTTACAAAGACAAGCAGATAGAATATATTTATTTTTTGCACTCCTTAGATAGTTAAAGAAAAGGTAGAATCTTTCTGCACGTTTTTACACATTCGAGCTAGTGCAGCTTTTTAAATAAAAAAAAAAAGAAACTCACTTATCTAGCCAGCACTATATAAAACTCTCCAAAAAAAAAAAAAAATCAACTGCTTCTAATATCCGTTTGCATGGATAACCAACAGTTTGTTGATGCCTCACTAGAGGTTTTATTTTCATTCTTGAAATTTGCAAACCTGCTCGCTCTTTCATATGAAAGAGCTACGCACCCAGGTTTTTAGTGGATTCTGGTAAAGGTGATAGGGTTACAATGTCTTACATTGGATAAAGTGCCTCCTGGCGTACAGGATATAGGTACTGTAAGTCACCTTGGAGTTCCATAACCTTATAAAGAAACTCCGCCTTGGGCTCGTTCCTCTATATACTTATGGATCTCCTCTGTAACTTACAATATCCTTATCATTTACGGCAGGGGGTACTTAATCTCCTAGATCATCTGTATATAAATGACCAAAATAGCGTCTGTTTGTGGTTGACACATAAGGCCACACAATAGTATCTTTATGACTGCAAGTGGGCTTTTCTGTACTTATTTTAATTGGAACGCATCCAATCTTCTTGTACATTTTGTTGTGGTGTTTAGAAAAAAGGTGAATTTGTTCATCAATGTTTTCAACAGTTCTTCTGAGGAAAGGAAGAATTCAGAAATAGCTGCTTGTTACATCATGGCTAAAGTTCAGACAGTGTGAAAGATGGCTCAAAAATTAACAAAGAAGAAAACCATCCAAACTCTCCAGTCTGCCCAGAGCCACAAGAGCTCAGCACCTCTCTTCACTTTTTAGACAGACACTTCAGGGCTCTTCTGGCAGCTACTAAAAGATCCTTCTAAAATTGGATGCCATTTAAAAGACACATTTTGTTCTATAAAAATGACCTTTCTGTTGAGAATAACAATTTCCCCTAGCTCTGGAAGCATCATTAGTGGCTAAACTAACAGGAAACAATCACTTCCTACACAAGATGTTTGTTTACACTACAAAATACCAGGCTCATGTGCCAGATTACCAATATTCCAGAAAAGTTTTAATTTTTCTTTATTTAAAATAGAACAATGTTAAATAACAAACTACTATATTAGGCTTAAATGTGTTTTTCTTGTTAACATGCCTACAAAGTGAAACATTTATTTCTTCTAAAAAATAAAGAAGCATTGATAGAGTCAATAAGTCTGGCATTGGCTGCCGACCTTTTGGCTAGGCAGTACAAAATACAATTGGTTCTATCGAATTGGTGGAAGGTGGATTATTCACCTTGTACCAAATTCTACCCTGTAACTCAATTTTAAAAGCAAATTGAGCAACTCAATTTCTCATTTGCAAGGGAGATAAAAATAGGGGTCAGAATAAGTACAGAATGCATCTCAATGCAAAGTGTCAAACAATTACACAAGTCCAAATCAGTGCTCCATAGGTGATAAGTGAAAAAAATAGTGCCTGCGCAGTGAATCAAGAAGAAGGAACTAATAGAACACCTATACACCAGTTTTTTGTTATGCCTGTTCAATCTGTGTAAAACCTTGGTTCACCATAAATGGGCTGAATACATCAGTCTTTTAATTGCCCATGTCCCGGAATGCATTAATACAGGCTGGATATAAGATTGTTGACGGTTTGACCCTCCGAAAAGCATGTGCTTTTATTACATCATGGTGGGTTTCATCAGGACTAGATATAAACACACCAGTATGTTATAATACATTGTATCAGACCCCATATAACAATAGATCTTCAAGAATGAATCAATAATTTGAGTCAAAAAATGACTGACCTGGAAACATTGCAGGATGTGGGTGAATTTGTCTAAAAGGAAATAAATTCCCCTCTATTATAGAAGTAATGGGTTAGATTAAATCACTCTGGGAAAAAATATTGAATGGTGGTTTGATGTAAAAACTCACCCGTCTGAAAAATAGAGCAATTCATCTGCTTCCTCGCGTATAAAGGTTATTAGAAGAACTATGGATTAAGAGATAAAAATCAGAAGGTTGAAGAATAAACAGTAACGCTATATCGCTTTTGTGAAGGATAAAAAAAAAAGATGCAGCACCTTGCCGCATGTGTACACGCTCCAGAAAAGCCAAAGATCTACTCCAAAGATGGCCATTAGCCAGAAGCGAGTTTGAACAATTATTTTCTTCTAATAGGCACTCTTACCATTACCTTATACCACACGTTAGTAAGATCAGTTGTCACAGCTTGTCTATATAACTACCTTTTAAATACTTTGATACTCAACTCTCCATCACAGCTCATGCTCACCACCCCTTTATTACACCTCATCCATCTCACACATGATGTTGCCGGACTTCCTACCCTTCAATGAATTGAAAAGGAGGTTTCTCAGTGGAAGTACGAGATGCCATCCTATAACCGACAATTACATCCTGTAAGTCTGCTTTTAAATTTTCCCACATCATCTTGCAATTTTTTTTTTTTTTTAGAATAACATTTTATTGATTTTGTCAATTGCACATACAGAGTCACACTTGTGCCAGCAGCACCATAGAACACTTTTTCTAAATAACGTACAATGAATTACATTCACAATTTTAACACTTCTCAGAGTTCTTTTCGTCGTAGTGCCAAATCCACCACTGGGGATGTACATAAGGTCCCTCTGTACCTATTCCATGCTTTCCATTTCTTTTCCCACTTCTTGGGGCATCCTCGAATTATGAACACTTCCTTTTCGGCTATCATGCATCTGTCTAACTCCTGTACCCATACTCGTAGGGATGGTGCCTCTGCAGCCCCCCAGTGGCGTGCTATTTCCCGTTTGTCCAAGGTGAAGCCCAGCATTACCAATTGCTGCTCGATCTCCGTGAGGTCCGTAGCCTCCCATATGTTAAGTAGGCCCACCTGAGGCGTGAGGGCCAGTGTTTTCCCCAGCGTGGTTTGAAGCTTAGTCGTGGCCCCCTCCCATAACGATTTGACATCTTGCAATTTTAATTTCACGTTTAATTGTTCATTTAAACCTTTCTACCATCCAGTCTTAGGATGGCACAAATAACATTTTATGTTAGATTCCTTTAGTTACCAAGACATGTACTCCTATGACTGGGTGTTAATCGTACCCCACTGTCAGTTAAAAAAGAGGGGCAATTCTCCCCCTTGTTGATGCCGTTCAAGCATTTGATAACTCTGAATAAAAATAGCACTAACACACAGAACTTTAGGCTACCCAAAAATAATACTATAACATAAGGTACTCTGTTCTCTCCTTAAATAGAACCTAGAATGTCAAATGCTGCTTCCCTCGTCATAGGTCTAAAGGCAATTGTCAGTCGCACCTCTTCCCTTAAACTCTGACAAGCAGCCAGCTACTTCCACATTTGTATTAACTGTACATTGAAAGTGGGTTCCTGCAATCGAATCACTTGTTTATGAGATGACATGGCATCCAAGCCCTTTTTTGTGAAAGCCTCTCTCAAAAGGTTTGAAATCCAAGTAAATGGTAACATTTGTGCAGCAAAAGTATGGCTTTAAGGAAATTCAAACTTCCCTGTGGCCCATACTACTGAAAATGCACATCTTTTTTAATCAATTTGATTTCGGCTTTTTAGAACCCTAGAGGTGTTTTTCCCTTGCTGCACTAGAAGTGCATCTACTCTTTGTTACTCGCGTGAGTTAGGAGTACTACACTCATACTAACAGACTAACCGCTGTAGACTCGGAGCACGATACAAATTGTCGTTAATCTACAGAAACTCATCACATTCCACGCACAAATGACACCATATTCCCCCCCCCCCCCCCCAACACTTGTCTTAAAATAACCATTTTGCTGGCAAAATTAGTAACAAATTTGATGTAAAACTCACCCATGCCCAAGAAACTAAACTATTGCTTCCCATTACAGGGAGTGGGACAATATGAAATGGTTTTAAATCAAATCCTCTATGGGTCTCACATCATCCCCAGTAATCAGATGTCCCAAATGAACTTACTTCCAAGTAAATGAAGCCGCTCTTGAATAATTTAACCCACAATGGTCATATTGTCTTGACATTAGTAAACGTGTTAACTGGCAGTTTCCATCTAATAGCCAAGACAAGTAGCTAAGAAATTATTTGGCATCTCAAAGCGTGATTTTTGAAAACCTGCCGTTGGTGTAGAAACCCCATCTGTGTGTGCATATTTTTCAAGGCTTCTACTTTTGCTTTCTTTGGAGTTCTTGAGCTTACTCAGGCACCTAATCATTATAGCAGTAAAACTTAGAGATGTGCAAATAGTTCCAAGACATTCCAAAATGGGGTTTCAATATGTATGCTGCTTGTAATGCAATGTAATTGCACCACCTAAACCATTATTGTGGGATCACATCTCTTTCATAAATGCATTGAAGTCTCAACCAAACGCAGAGGACAAATGTTTTCTTTGACACCAAATCTAGACTTCAATTTTAAAGACAACCAATGACATTTGATTACCTGACAACACCTTAAACATACTTTCCTTGTGCTCCTCCCAAGTAGTGCCATGAGTTAACTACAACAGTAACACAACAAAGCATTTTAGTCACTGCTCTTTGAAAACAGGGGCAGTAGATATGAGGCCAAAGGGCACTCTAAATGCTCCCTTGGGTGTTAGAAGATCTGCTGATCTTAGCCACCTCCTGTAAGGATACCTATTGGTATGCTCAGACTACATCTACTGTTGTATAGACTTTAGCATCATAAAGAATTGATACAATCTCAGCTATGTTTGGTAAAGGGAAGCTGTCCACTATTACACACTTGGTAAGTTCTCCAAGATCTATATAGAGCTGTAGATCACTCCCTAGTGCCTCCCCACCGTTCCTCCTCTCCACGATCTCCCCTCCCCCAAAGCTTTTCCAGCATCATCACAGAGGCAAACAACGTAAAGCTTCAACTGCCTCGATCAACAATTTTCTGCATAATTCGTCTCGCTCTTTGACAAATGCAGCTCTTAAATTAATAGGACGTTTTCTCACACAATATTAGTCTGGAACTGGCTTTCATTTGTAGGTCTCGGCTGGCCAAAGCAGCGCGCATGCGCTACTCTCATCATACGAGAGCTTCTTAGAATCAATACAGATTCCAAAGCTTTCGGAGGCGGAGTTGAAGCCCCGCCCATCTTCCTCATTCGCTGGCGTCATCCTGCATGCAAAGCGCAGGCTCGCGATTGAAAAGGAGGCTTCTTAGTCCCTCCTTGTCGCCGCCTTGTCTCCTTTTGGCCCCGCCCACCGGGATTAGATCTCTCACTTGCGGCGGGAGACAGTCTCCTTCATTAGCTGGGACGCACTTTCTTTGTCATTGTGAAAGCGGGCTACCTGGGTCGTGCTTGTTGGAAGCCCTCTCAGTGTAAATGTCTGCTCATGTTCCCTGCTCTTACCTCCATGCGCCACTTCGCGCACAGCTTTTAATTAACGCTTTGTCCATGTTGCCTTTAGACACTCCCTCCCCTCCCCACCCTCGGCAAGTTAAAAATACTCCTTTCCCTTCCTGACCGTGAAGCGCATCCGTGCCTCAAGCAAGCATAACAGAAAAGGCAACATCGTGGCGCGCGCTTCCTGCTGCTCTTCTTTGTTGTTCATGGTGTTACAGTGAAGCGAGTTGTACCTTAGCAAGTTGGACGGAGGCAACATTGCGGCCCGCACTCCCTGCGTCTTTTGGGAATACTAAACTTCGGTTGCAGCAGCTGCAGGAGGGCAAGGCTAACAGATTACATTTGCTGCTGCTTCTAGGTGGAATTCTGCAGTTGCGGGGGCAGTACTCGGACAATCCTGTGTTTGTTAGTGAGATTTCCTTTCGCCATCCGGAGTCCCCGGGACCGGCCCCGCGTGTACGAATGGGGCACAGGAGACTGGCAGCGAGCGAGAGAGGAGGCTAGTCCCGCAGAGCGAGCTAAAACGGGGTTGTCCCGGGGACGCGACAGTGGCGGGGTGAAGAAGCTGCGGAGGTGGGTACGGTAGCCTAGGGGTTCACAGGGTGGGATCCCTGGGCATATGCAGCCCTAGTGGTGTAGCGCAACCCTTTACCTGTTCTTTAAATAGCTCATTAAAGTTGTTTGGTCGCAGGGCCATTGTTTGCTGTATGCATATTCTATGTTAGGCAGAGAGGTGTACTTAACGACAGTTCTTTAAATCTTTTAGTTCAAGCTTAATTTAAAATTGTTTGTGTTAATGTGGACTTGTAAAGTCCCTCAGTATTGTGGCAGGCGTTAGACTTCAAGTAATGAGAACGTGCCAGGCTTAAGCAAATGCACCTTTTAGTTGTGACTGTCGCCGTGCCACGCGTTAATGGCATCTCAGCCAATGTTTGGATCTCATTGGTTTATGGGTTCATTGGGTTTTAAAATCGGGAAAAGAACAGGGTGATGCCCCTTTCTGCTACAAAGTACTTGTAGGAGCCGCGCAAATATCAATCGTCCATTTCTGCTTTGCTTCTTGCAGTTTCCACTTCCATTGCAAACTTCAGTAATGTAGTGTTTATGTTGCAACTTTGAACATAGATTGCCCCATGTTCAGTGTGGCACATGCAAATGATGACTTGTTTAATATTGTTCCGACTAACCTCGATGTATAGATTTCTACCATGAAAGCTGATGCAATCATTCATTTAAGAGCATGCATTGTGTTTTTTTTTTAAACATGAATGAGGATTTTAGAAGAATAGTGTTTTTTTCCTTTCTTTTTCCGCCTTAATCTGTAGGACTATGCTCTTCAGATTGTTCGCATGTTGGCACGAGGCACAGTTTCGGTTCTTGTGTACTTGGCATTGTGCTTGAATGGCATACAGATTTTGTTCCTGAAGTGTATGTATGTAAAGCGCTCGGATACCAACGGGTCTAGTTAGCGCTATATAAAACTTTATAAATAAAAAAAAGGGGCTTGTTCATCTGTCCCGCCAACTGGGCCGTAAGGTCACCACTTTGTTGTATACAATCCCGCCGATAGATTTAAATCTACTGTGAGATACTTAGCTGGCTTATAATATTGTCTAAAGTAGAGGGGAGACTTTTTTGTTTGCTTGAGTATATCAAGAAGAGACCTTTAACTCTCTAACCCATTTCCTAAACATGTACACAGGTAGCGAACCTTTAGACCACCCTAAAAATGTCGATAACACATATTAGGGAATTATAATGCACACTATAAACCAAACTTTCTCTATCAGTGGTACATAAATCAAAGGATAATGGAGCAAAGTACAAACTAAGTGAATAGCCACTTTTAAAGTCATTCTGAATGTGTCTGGGCTGAAAACAGCCTTGGTGGAAAACGACAGCTAAACCCACAGACATTCTTATTCTTTACACATAAATCTGGAGCCAAACTTAATCAACATTTTAACTGACTGAGAATCTAATTCTGTAGGGACGCTCAAGAGGCTAACAGAATAAGAGATTCTGGAATGGAAGGGGCTGGCCAATTTTACAATGAATAAAGTATCTGGAAAGAAGAAAGGGATGGGAGGAGTTTAAAATTGAACAAGAGACAATTGTGAAAATACTTAGAAACAACATGTTAATAGAACAAGCATTGAAAATGCAATATGTCTCGCCTTTTATTACGTTAAAGCCATTTGCCTTGCTGTACAAATGGCTTTAACTTAATCAAAGTCGAGACCTATTGCATTTTCAATGCTTGTTATCTCATGCACATAATTTATAGGACAACCCAGTCTTCTGTTAAAACCATCAGAAAATTCTGATTGAAATTCATTGTCTTATCCCTTTTACCGTCTGATAGGAAATTGAGACCGTATTCTGAATTTGCTCTGACATGTAAACCTTTTCCCAGAAGTATCTTTCCTTATACTGCACACACCCTTCAAAAGATTTCTACACTTTAATAGGTTCTCCTACATATCCATACGGTCTCATATCAAACCTAGTCTATTGAACAAGAAGTTTGGATGTTATTTATATATACTTATTTCGGGAATAATAGCCCTTAAGACAAATCAATAAACATATTGACCTGTATGTCTTCCAGTCACACTTTGCCCACAGGCTTGCTAGTGTCGCTTTTTGCTTCTTTCTAGAACAATTGTGTTTGCCTGTTTTAATATCTCACACTTTTTTACTCCCCTTCACACTCTTAAAACATTTAGCAAAATGTTCTTGGCTCACAGTTTTTTATTAACTTTGCTTGACAAGAATACACACTTTCGCTGTTCACCATATGACCTATTAATCGGCACTTAAAACACTGACCCTGAAACGTGTACTCTTCCCTCTAAAATTCTCACCCTTCTTACTTTGACACACACACACCTCTCAGTCTCTTTTTTATTTCTTCCAGGTACACTATGGTGTGTTTCACTCTCTTTGCTACTATAAGAAATTCAATGAGTGAAGGACCGCTCTTCAAACTCAACTATTCCCTTACCATTACACTTAAAAAAAAAAAAAAAAAAAAAAGTGATCTTGTATTCGGTCTTCTGTTTGATAGCTATGTCTGCATAATGAGACTAGCCTGTACAATTCAGTAACTTGCACCTCTTTCATCTGCTGCTCTCATACCAAAGTAGTACCTTTCAAGACTTTTCTTTGGTAAAGGTATATCAAAATGTTTAGCAGCAATGTCATACTCTAGAGTAGAAGTATGAAAGTACAGTTTGATAGCAGTAGGGGCAGTTCCTCCTTTGGGGCAAAAGAGTGTTGTTCTCCCACCCATCCGGAGATACGCTACATACAATAATGCATAATATATATTGTTTACCGGTCACAAAACAAAAGGTCTTGCTTGAGTGTCTTGGAGGGCGGGGCAGGTCCATGGCTGCTGATTGGCAGCAGGGACAAGTAATGCCCTAAGGTTCAAAGTGCACATGTAGGATTGGATGGCTGGCTTGTGATGGCCAGCCAGACGTGCACTTTTCAACAGGTGCTGTGTTAAGAAGCTGTGGAAACGCAGACACAAGCCCCCAGTCTCCTAATGAGCACTGGGTTTTTATGGAGGAAGCCTCTCGGTGTCACTCTTTTATCGGAGTTCTGGGACTTACTGCCCGCCAGGTCCCGTCCAGTGGACATTTGGGGCCCTCTGATCACTTATCTCCACTCACACCCCCCCCCCCCACAGCGGCGTTGCCTCTCCCGCGCTCCCCGCCGGCCCTGAGCCAGCGGCGGCAGCCGGTGCAGGCCAGTGACTGCTCCCCTCTTCCTCATTGGTCGCGCTGCTCCATGTGGCTTACCATTACTGTTCTGTCCCTAGTGTGCAAACGCTGTGATTTAGCCCTAACATATTCATGTCTCTCTCAAGGTGCAGTCGAATTGTTCCCTAATGCCTGACTTGATCTATACTGTGTTCATCTGAGCTGCTTTATTACACGATGTAATGTGTCTGTATTTCGGTGCCTCAATAAAGATTTTTTGAAAAATTAAAAAAAAAAAAAAATAGCACTGGGTTTGCCTGCCCGAACCAATCTACGCACTGCTCTCATGCTGTTTACTATTACAAACATCATGAGATCAGGATCTAGATTGGTGAGGCTAGCTAGCTGCAGTCTGTCTATGGGCCCACGCTACGAAGGCTGCAAAGGTGAAATCAGAATTCCTTGCAGGAGTTCTCTGTGCAGTACCTGCCTCCGCACCCTGCTGTACGCCAATGGCACCGCTGCTGCTACAAGGATCCGAACACTACTATAAGAATTGCAGTCACATGCAAAGAACTAGGGTAAGCACTATAGAACTTGTGTTTTTTGCTGTATTAAGAGGAACAACAACACCAAGAACACCAGAATGGAAAGAAAGACACGCCCCTGTAGGAAGCGACATACTAACAAGTAACAACTCAAGATCACGTGCACCGCATATGCGTTACTTTTATCCTGATTATTGTTATTTCCATTGAGACCGAGAAACTCAGAGCCAAATTGATTTGCTGAGGATCACACACGTTTAATAATAGATGGAAACTGCAGTTATAGACTAGAACTAGGGATTCCTGTTTAGCAGCCACTAACGAACCAGCCCACATTTCCTTCTATAGTGCATCTTATTACAGACCAACCTCAACAGGAAGTGACGCACCGTTGGAGCTGCCGCACTGGTTTTCTTTTCTCCGCGCATCATATTAGTCTACTCACCGCTGCGCTATGTTGCCCTGCCTTGTTTAGGTCTCGCGAGCCAAAGGCTCGAAGAGACATTTTATATGTGGGCTCCAAAAAGTGCTACCAGGCCAGCCTAGAGGTACAGTGCATGTGCGCGGGCGGGCGCGCGCGCCGCGCTTACTTTCACTTTCGCGGCCGCACGGCCGCTTTGATCGCGTATTCTTTTCAATTCATGAGCCCCCCCCCCTTCCTGTTCAGCGATAATTGACACCTCCAAGAGGCAGTGACGTGCTCGAGCGCCCTGCTGCGGCTTAGCCATGCGTTCATCCAAGGACCTCAGGGGGCTTAGCAAACCTGGAGCCCGCTCAAAGCTCGAGACGGGCACAGCTTGGGGTAAGGCCGTCCTTAAGAGAGCGCCCGCCGCATGTGTAATCCTGTCCTGCTCGCTCGTGTAACAGCGTAACGCGTTCTGAGACTTGAGGTTGTTGCTCTCAGTCAACAAGCAAATAGTAGGTAAAGTTATATAGTGAATTCACCCAACACGCAAATGTCTGTCAGGCAAATACTTGTTGGCATATAGTTCCAAAATACTACTTTACCAATTCCCCTGGAAGTTTGATTTACATAAATACAGTTTTCACAATACAACTAGGAGAGGAGAGTGTTGTGAAACTTCAAAATACCTTTTACAATTTCTCCAAACTTGTGAAGTTCAGGAACAGGGAAGACTTATTTAAAACACCTACTAGAAGCAGTTAAAACAAGCATTTGCAATGCAATAGGTCTCGCAGTTACGCGAGTCTAAGCTATTGGCATCGTAAATTACAATGCCTGTTATTTATGTTTTTAAAAAGAAAACAAAAAAAAGGCATTGTTATTTGCAATTCCAATAGCTCAAACTCATGTCAATGACACCTATTGCATTGTAAATGCTTGTTTCACAACACTCTCCTCTCCTAGTTGTAGCGTGAAAACTGTATTTATGTAAATCAAACTATCAGGGGAATTGGTAAAGTAGTATTTTGGAACTATATGCCAAAAAGTATTTGCCCGACAGACATTTGCGTGTTGGGTGAATTCACTATATAACTTTACCTACTATTTGCTTGTTGACTGAGAGCAACAACCTCAAGTCTCAGAACGAGTTACGCTGTTACACGAGCGAGCAGGACAGGATTACACATGCGGCGGGCGCTCTCTTAAGGACGGCCTTACCCCAAGCTGTGCCCGTCTCGAGCTTTGAGCGGGCTCCAGGTTTGCTAAGCCCCCTGAGGTCCTTGGATGAACGCATGGCTAAGCCGCAGCAGGGCACTCGAGCACGTCACTGCCTCTTGGAGGTGTCAATTATCGCTGAACAGGAAGGGGGGGGGGCTCATGAATTGAAAAGAATACGCGATCAAAGCGGCCGTGAAAGTAAGCGCGGCGCGCGCGCCCGCGCACATGCACTGTACCTCTAGGCTGGCCTGGTAGCACTTTTTGGAGCCCACATATAAAATGTCTCTTCGAGCCTTTGGCTCGCGAGACCTAAAAAAGGCATTGTTATTTGCAATTCCAATAGCTCAAACTCATGTCAATGCGAGACCTATTGCATTGTAAATGCTTGTTTATCATGAAGGTGAGGGATCTCCACAGAACCCAGAGACTGTTTCATGACCGGTAGTCACCCAACCTCCCTGTCGTGGCTGCTACCAGCCCCAGACTGAGTAGCCCACATGCAGGCTACTGAGGGAGGAAGTGTTTTCAGGCAGTACTGAATCACAAGTGACTCACTTGGAACTGGGCTGAGTGAGCTAAGGGGACATCTGCAGACTGTCTGATGAAACAGAGATTTGTGCAGGTCATTATTTTTTATCATCAAACTCTGCCCAAGAGCAAAGTGGGGGGAAAAAAGCAGTAATCACAAGAAGGACGAGGAAGAGTCAGATTATTTTGATAAAGGAAATACGGAGGGGGGAGGTCTTTCATTTCCCTAAAGGAAGTGAAGTTTGGCATCCAGCACTCAGATCTCTTATTTTTGGCTGGAATTTAGATATTCCACGACGCACCAAATTTAAAAAAGTCATCCGCCGCCACTAGATAGCAGTTCAAATATTTTGCTCGCAAAATGATCAAATATAATGCAGAAAGTAGCTTTTTAGTTCTGCCTGGAAAAAGCCTCATCTTTCTGCTAAAGCTCCTGACTCAGGTTAAACGCATAGGAATGTAAAGGATTGTAAGTCGTTTCTTTTTTTATATTTATGGCCTATTCTGAAGATGAATACAAGGTTCAGGTTCACCTATGGCGCACACTCCTTTCACATTGGTCTGTGCAGTAGTTTCTCTCTTTGCTGTGCCATTTCTCAATGTCCTCCCTCTTCCTACTCACGCTGCTATCTCATCCCTAAATACAGCCCAACCCCTGTGGATGAGGCGGAAGCATCCTCAACAGTGGCCTTTCCTCCCGCTTCCTGTCCTAAGATCTTAGAATCCAATGACTTCTACTGTGCTCCCACCAGGGATCGACGTCATCACATTAATGACACCAATCATCTTTCCTAAGTGAGGACAGGTAGAGGTATTCTAATCTAAAGCCAGTTTATAGTATTTGCTATGTTAAGAGGTGGTGCTAGGAGGGTCTCGTGGTCACTCTGCCCCATAAACCCCGACATCGGATAAAAGATATAACCCACCCCAGAAAAGATGGCTCACTTGCTCCAGAAGGAACCACCCTGCTGCTTCCCTAGAAGGGAGCACTCAGGCAATCCTGGACGGTTCGGCCAACCAACCCTGGAGTTAAGGGGACTCATAGGTTGGCTGGCAGCGATCCAAGCTGTCTGAGCTTAGCTTTCGTATGCGGCGGGCTCTGCTGCCCTCTAGCATGGGCACAGGCAGGGAACTCCAGACACAAGAGTCTGCAGACACAGCACAGTCTGTGAGCGGCGATTAGAGGGCACAGGGCCAGGTCAGTGAATGTATGATCAATTCTGTGTCAGATTAAAGCCAGAGGCCCTGTGGAGGATTCGGTGCTGCCTGGAAGCAGAACCGGTCAGTGGCTAGCCAACGGCGAGGTGGTGGGAGTGGGAAATTAGTGTTAAGGACAGGGACAAAGCGGGGCTCTGCAGCACCCCGTGAGCTGGGAGGACATCCCACAATGGGTGCCACACCAGAGACTGGGGTAACAGGTCGGTCTCAGTGTGTCTCACTTGCGGCATGCAGCTGGACAGCCTGTGAACTGCTAGGGGCGGGAATGAGTTTGTGTCTGCTGGGAAATGTCATGCTTGGGGCCAGGTGCACAGGAAGGTATAGGATGCAGCCTATGAGTGACCATGAGGCCATGGGCCTCTCGATGTCAGGGCTACGGCAGGGGTGCACAGCACTGACCTACGTGCCTCAGGCAAGCAAGTAAAAGTTTGAACGCTATGAACTATGTTATGAAGGGCTGACCGGTGCCTCGCCTACGAAGTGTACAGTAAAGTAAATTCACATATAGCCCTGCGGGCCCTCATTCTTACTAATACCACAACACTCGGTGGCAGATTGTAGTTCATACAGAACGCATAATAATTAGGGGTGGGCGGAAAATTCCGTTCCGCCAGCGTAGAATAAAAAAGCAAGCCACCCCGGCTCACGGGCCCGGTCCTTGCTTCTGAAAGCAGCCAGGTCGGGGAGCCTCCTCCGGGCACACGGAGCCTAGCAAGGCCCGGGGAGAGCCTCCCCGGGCCCCGGTGGACCCCCGTCCTCAGCGCCCGGACCCTCGGCTGGCTTGTGGGACAGGGGGCTCCCGCACCCCGGGACGGAGCTCCAGCACCGGGCCCAGCTTCCTGGACCCCCAGCCAGGCCGGGGAGAGCCTCCCCGGGCCCCGGTGGACCCCCTGTCCCCAGCGCCCGGACCCTCGGCTGGCTTGCGGGACAGGGGGCTCCCGCACCCCGGGACGGAGCTCCAGCACCGGGCCCAGCTTCCGAACCTCCAGCCAGGCCGGGGAGAGACTCCCCGGGCCCCGGTGGACACCCTGTCCCCAGCGCCCGGACCCTCAGCTGGCTTGCGGGACAGGGGGCTCCCGCACACCGGGACGGAGCTCCAGCACCGGGCCCAGCTCCCGGACCTCCAGCCAGGCCGGGGAGAGACGCCCCGGTGGACACCCTGTCCCCAGCGCCCGGACCCTCGGCTGGCTTGCGGGACAGGGGGCTCCCGCACCCCGGGACGGAGCTCCAGCACCGGGCCCAGCTCCCAGACCTCCAGCCAGGCCGGGGAGAGACTCCCCGGGCCCCGGTGGACACCCTGTCCCCAGCTCCCGGACCCTCGGCTGGCTTGCGGGACAGGGGGCTCCCGCAACCCCGGGACAGAGCTCCAGCACCGGGCCCAGCTTCCGGACCCCCAGCCAGGCCCTCCCCGGGCCCCGGTGGACACCCGACCCCAGCGCCCGGACCCTCGGCTGGCTTGCGGGACAGGGGGCTCCCACACCCCGGGACGGAGCTCCAGCACCGGGCCCAGCTCCCAGACCTCCAGCCAGGCCGGGAAGAGACTCCCCGGGCCCCGGTGGACACCCTGTCCCCAGCTCCCGGACCCTCGGCTGGCTTGCGGGAGAGGGGGCTCCCGCAACCCCGGGACGGAGCTCCAGCACCGGGCCCAGCTTCCGGACCCCCAGCCAGGCCCGGGGAGAGACTCCCCGGGCCCCGGTGGACACCCGACCCCAGCGCCCGGACCCTCGGCTGGCTTGCGGGACAGGGGGCTCCCGCACCCCGGGACGGAGCTCCAGCACCTGGCCCAGCTCCCGGACCTCCAGCCAGGCCGGG